>NC_134797.1:1167218-1199718 GCF_046742065.1 Oratosquilla oratoria | reverse complement strand
AGCAGGGAGAGATACACCCTCTTCGGGCTTCCTTGGTTTATTTGGCGAGATGATATTTGCAATTTGGGATATAATCTCCAAAAAGAAGAATATCTCCCTTACTGAGTCTAAGGGAGAGTGTCTCCCCTAGTATCCTGTCTCTAGCGACGCAGTCACCGCATATGCATCTAAGCATGTCTGGCGTGGGGTTTATAATAGATCTTAAGATTGGGATTTTTACAATATTGTTTGTGTGTTAGTTGAATTGCAATGTTAGTAATATTGGTTTATGCGTCATAAAATTGTGTATAGTTTGGAGTTATAATTATGTAGCTTGGTAGGTTTAAGAAAATAGTTAATGATCTGTCTAGCGATATATTATACTTGTTGTGTGGTGGTGTGATGCACGTTGTTGTGATGTGTTGCATTGTCTGAGTCGGATGTTTATGATTAGGAAATATGGGGGTCAGCAAGATTGGATAGGGATTGTCAAGGGCAGTGCCTACGGGTACCTTCTTGTATGCATTTGGATCACGTGTCAGGCATGTGATATATATATAATGATGGGATACATGCCTCCCCGACCTCGTACCTCGAGTTAAGGTCAAGCCTGTGGGGTTTGGCATACAATCGCAAAGGAGATATGATAATGCGTCACGTCGCTAGCGGGAGATATTGATTTGTAAAATTCATTATTGGCTTCAATGAATTCTAGTAAAGGGAGGGGGTTTACGTATATTATCATATCTTGGAATGTATTCATTAAGGTATGGTAAAATGTATTTCTTACACTAAAATATTTCACTTTAAACGTGTATCTATTCTCTTTTCAATGAGAATGTATGAGAATATGTCTGTTACTGTAGTTCGGGATCTCTTTTCGATGTTTAGTTCCGTTTTCACTTAGAATCGGGTAGTAGTTGCACTGGGTATCATAGCTTAATGAATTTAAAACATCTTAAAAATTCAGTATTTGTTAGTTTGTGTGTTAAGTTATTTTAAGAGTATGTTTGTCAGATGTTTATGATTAGGAAATGTGGTTGTCAGCAAGATTACATGGATAGGGATTGTCGAGGACAGTGCCTTCGGGTGCCTTTTTGTATGCATGTGGATCACGTGTCATGCATGTGATATATATAATCGTAGGATACATAAGTAACAAATGAAAAGGTTGACTAATTAATGGACGACTCACAATTTGAGATGGTCAAAAGATAGGGCTAGATGTGTAAGTGACGAAATGAAATAAGCGTAACTGATTTTGCAATCATATTCATTATAAACACACTAATGCACACGTTGCAAAGTCGTCGCAACAAGCCATCTCGTCCCTCCCGTGAACGTAAAACTTCTAGATAGTGTTGGGAATTTATGTAATTCTATTCGCATTTTCCCAATCTATTTACAATAATATATATATATATATATATATATATATATATATATATATATACATATACATATATATATATATATACATATATACATATATATACATATTTAAATATATATATATATATGTATATGTATATATATATATATATATATATATATATATATATACATGTATATATATATATATTTTGCTAGTAACCACTAAGGAAATCGGAAGAAAACAGTAATTCCCAAGCGCTTTCGTGTAATTCACATCTTCAGGGGATTCAGGGGATTCAGGGTATTCCCCTGAAGATGTGAATTACACGAAATCGCTTGGGAATTACTGTTTTCTTCCGATTTCCTTAGTGGTTACCAGCAAAATTTGTGGATCACGTGTTGTTTTTAGTGATCTTTCTGCACATGTAAATATATATATATATATATATATATATATATATATATATATATATATATATATAAAATGGCCAGCATTAATGTATTGTCATCTAAAGAGTCGATTTTATTTGTATACAAAATAACATATCAAGTAGTCGATGAGAGCTCTGCAATATTACGTCGAGGAGAGGTGAGACGACTTCAAAAGATGTCATACTGTTTATGGAGATCATCGGCACAAGAGTTAACACAGGATTTTTGCTCATCAGATCATTTGCAGCAATAGACCCTACTTAACCGTAGACAACGTGAGAGCACTTTCGCACATCATTAGTTCCGTGAAGAATGTTGCCCGAAACAACACAACTTATTGGAATTATATAAAAAAGTGAAGAACTTACGCTAGGAGTCGCGTAGATGAAGCAGAAGCCATCATTTTTGCCCTATGTAATTTAGGGACTGTAATAGGTAATAGTCACAGGTGGAAATTAGAGATAGGTGCGGAATTCTGCGCCACCAACGGACAGAGTATGTGGTATTGTATTAAAACTATGCAGGGAATGTATGTTGGCTAATTTTACATCAAGAATAATACAACATTGAATCTTTACTTATATAATGCAAAAAAACGCAAGTATGCTGTAGATAAAAAGATCTTCTAACCTCCTATCGGCTGCAAATATACAATTATTACTTTATAAACAAATGACGATCACACGGGAGTTCGGAACAGTGTTCGCATCTATTCACATTTGATTTTTTTCCTTACATAACACCAAGACCCAAACAGATGGCAGATAGGGTTGATGAAAGAGTATTGGGATGGTTTGGACAAATGGAAAGAATGAGTGATGAGACATTAGTAAAAGAGGTGTGGAAGGCAGAGGTGGAAGGAGCGAACTTGAGGAGACGACCGAGGGGTGGGGGTCGCCAATTTAGTGAAGCGGCCCTGCTGTGGATGTACTGCCTCTTGCTGTATTACATTTGACCCTTCTGGGCAGTTGTCGGATGTAGGGATGACCCGTCATCCATGAAGAGGTGCGATAGGGCTGGGGGTGGAAAGGGTGGTTGAGGGGAGTGAAATGAGTGGGAATAGGTACGTGCCTTTGGCTTGGCTACCTCCCTTATAAGGGGGAAAAGCTCTTGGTATATAATTTATTATACATAACACCAAACTATGACTTTTAACTCTGATGTTTATATTGCTTTATCTTCTCCAGATATTTGAATCACCAAACGGGGAACACCCTCTTTGACCAAAATTGAATTTCATTGTCAGTGATTGTCTGGTGTAAAATGACCATGATGTTATATGTACATGAAATTCAACAAGTCACATTACATACATATATGCAATGTGCAAGGAGTGGTCATATTCCTTTTTCTGGACTCCAAATTTCAACAGAATATTCGATTATTTTTTAGCAATATTCTGATTTGGCACATTTATGAATTCTGTAGTAAGTATTTACTTTATAGCATCATGTATTTTATCTTAAAGAATACATATATTAGTGACAGACTTATGTTTGCATGATAAAAATGTGTGTACCAATGTATGATATTCAATATGTAAATATATTCCTTGTTGTTTGGTACATTTATGTATTTTGTAGATAGTATAAAGTGTTTTCTTTAAAAGATACATATATGGTTTGGCAATAAACTTATATTTTTATATCATAGGATGGATGTAATAAAAATTGAACGTCACGGGAAAAAATATACACAGCATTTGGACTGCAACACCTAATTTCGTAATTTTCTGCTAGCTCTCATTTTATCATTATACCATCACACTATGGTTGCGCTATACGTACAACAATGGCGCACGCAATGGGAAAACTAACCCCCCCCCCTCCGACTATAGATCCAGATGGCTTATATCACAATAGTACAGAGATGTTTCAAAGTTCTGCTTCAGCCTACGTACCAAAAGCTCTTACACATATATCCCCGCCACGCAAAAGCCCCTTGCCGGGGACTTTTAGTGTAAATTATGAAATATATTAGTTTAATATCTATCGCCAGAGTGGTGAACAACTAGAGTAAGCTGCCTGGGTCGATCATTGGCTAAGAAAATGTTGATATGTTTGAAAGGAGAATGGAAAACTATTGGATAGGGCAAGAGCAAATATCTAACTATAAGGCATACATGTCCACCTCACGTTGCCAACACAACCCAGTACATCTGGAGGCACAAACCTTTTCCAGAGGGACTTCTATGAGTATGTGTGGGATTTCGACATTTGGTCACGTGACATTTGTTTACAAACGAATTTTACTCATCCACGTGCCACTTATCCTCATTATAATAACAAGTCGGTGGATTTTAACTGTTTCCACAATAATTTACATCCCCTTTTCAGTTCGCAAGCAGCCCCGCAAGGACCAATAGATCTGTTGTTATTTGCATCTCCTTTGTATTCCTTTGTAATTCATAAATCTGTAGTTAGGTTAGTTATGCTGTGTTTTATTTATTGTTATTCACAGGCTTCGACCTCATGTCTGGATACAATACAATCTTTATCAACCGATATCTATTCATCTACATTGCTGTCATTTCATAGTGTAAATAACACATGGGGAACGAAATTCAGAGCCTTTTGTCACATTTCACCTCTGTATGATTAAAAAAGGTGACCAAGATTCTTCAACCAAAGTTCTGCAACCTTAGTGCGTGAAGTACAACGACGATCAAAATAATACCGGAGAATTTCCCTGCGTGATTTCACAACATCCGTTTTCATTAATGTAACTATACAAATGAAATATTATTAGGATGACACATAATTCATATATATATATATATATATATATATATATATATATATATATATATATATATATATATATATATATATATATATATATATATATATACTGGATGTATTTATATGTACATATATATAGTGGATGTATTTATATGTATATGTATATATATATAGTGGATATATTTGTATGTCACCGCTTTGGCCTGCGGCGCTAGGAGCTCGCTTCGCTCGCAGTTTAGCTGGTAAACTAAGATTCTCTTCCCTTGAGCCAGAATATTTGTAATCAGGATTGTCCTTTAATAGCTCACCAAACTTTCGAACTATACGTTGGAAATCATTTATCATAGCTATTCTAGGTTTTAACCTTTTTATCTTTTTGTACAATTTTGGAAATAATTCCATATGTTCATCTTTAAGGCCACGGCACAATATCTTATACGCCCATTCTTCAAAATGTCGGGAAACATATTACCTCGATCAATTCTATTGGCTCGGCCGGGGCTTGGCTGCGCAAACAGCGGCCTACGGCCGCAGCTTTCCGCGCTCAAATCCCTCGTTTTCCCCTTCGGCCTCGGCCTCGGGGCGAAACCTCAATACGGGACCCCCAGCACGAAGAAGAACGCAAAGAAGAACGCAAAGAAGAACGCGAAGAAGAACGCGAGGAAGAAGAACTCGAAGAAGAACACGAAGAAGAACGCGAAGAAGAACACGAAGTAGAATGAGAAGAAGAACGCGAAGAAGAACGCGAAGAAGAACGCAAAGAAGAAGAACGCGAAGAAGAACGCGAAGAAGAAGAACGCGAAGAAGAACGCAAAGAAGAATGTGAAGAAGAACGCGAAGAAGAACGCGAAGAAAAACGCGAAGAAAAACGCGAAGAAGAACGCGAGGAAGAAGAAGAAGAAGAAGAAGAAGAAGAAGAAGAAGAAGAAGAAGAAGAAGAAGAAGAACGCGAAGACAATATCTTATACGCCCATTCTTCAAAATGTCGGGAAACATAGTACCTCGATCAATTCTGTTGGCTCGGCCAAAAACTGACAAAAGTTCCAGCACGAAAAAGAACGCGAAGAAGAACGCGATGAAGAACGCGAGGAAGAAGAACGCGAGAAAGAAGAATGCGAAGAAGAACACGAAGAAGAACGCGAAGAAGAACACGAAGTAGAATGAGAAGAAGAATGCGAAGAAGAACGCGAAGAAGTACGCGAAGAAGAAGAACGCGAGGAAGAAGAACACGAAGAAGAACGCGAAGAAGAACGCGAAGAAGAAAAACGCGAAGAAGAACGCAAAGAAGAATGCGAAGAAGAACGCGAAGAAGAACGCGAAGAAAAACGCGAAGAAGAACGCGAAGAAGAACGCGAGGAAGAAGAAGAAGAAGAAGAAGAAGAAGAAGAAGAAGAACGCGAAGACAATATCTTATACGCCCATTCTTCAAAATGTCGGGAAACATAGTACCTCGATCAATTCTGTTGGTTCGGCCAAAAACTGACAAAAGTTCCAAATTGAGTGAAGTATATTTTTAACTATACATATATATATATATATATATATATATATATATATGTATATATATATAAATATATATATATATATATATATATATATATATGTGTGTGTGTGTGTGTGTGTGTGTGTGTGTGTGTGTGTGTGTGTGTGTGTGTGTATGTGTGTGTGTGTGTGTGTGTGTGCGTTATTTCACAAGACTTCGAAGCCCAAGAAAGAGATTTTGTGTAACCAAATCGTGTCAGGGTCTTTTGTGCAATAACTCATACAAGATCTTTCGGGCCAGTCGCTTTTGTGAAAGGGTTGTTACTATCAGGGTTTTTTGTACCCGTTTAGTATCAGACAATAAGAATTCACAGTCAAGGTTATGAGAACAATCTACATCCTACCTTTCTTGTATTGTACATTATCAGGTAATAAATCAATTTATGGTATATTGTGCGTAGAATATATACATTCTCATATACATGCTAATCCCCAAACAGTACACCTAAACTCTTCAACTCTCTTACAAGATTATAAAACTATTGTATACTATTAAATGATATGAATAAGATACATAGAATACCACTGTATCTCATCATGTATCGTCAAAGTAAACAGGAATGCATAGACGACTGCATAGAAATAAAGGAACAGACATCGTCATTTACAAAAGATTTTATCAATCTGGGGAGAGAGTTGGAATCTTTCTACATATGCTTGGAATTGAAGGATGGGAGGAGAAATGCACACTTCGCTGCTTTCTCCTATACATTTATATGCTTTTTTGTAATTGTTAAAAAAAATACAATCTACAAACAGCACAAAATAAAGAATGGTTGTATGAAAACAACGCCAATAAGATAGCTACACCCAGAATTGGTTGGAAAGAGAATTGTACAACTCCTGTTTTCACTACACATTTTTATGCATTCCTATATTTATCTGAATGAAAAACAAAGGCAATCTACAAAAAGTAAACCCTTGCGAAGAGTAAGTGGCTGGACTAACTACGCCAATAGAATATCTACACCCGGTGTGTTGCTTCACTGATACACCGGCGCCAGTCCCCCTCCACGGTCACCCCTCCGAGGATCAAGCTCCCATGCAGACACCCTCACCATTTCAAACATCTTTCGACAGGTTCGATCAACTTGCACTAGCCATGAATTCACACTTCCCTGATGTCGAGCCCACCCAAACCAGAGGGGACGAGGGGGACGCTCACAAAAAAAAAAAACTCGCCTCAAGGAAGTCGCCGCAAGTGCCGGGGGGCCGTTTGGAATAAGAGGACTGTGGGTAGTGGCGTGAAAGTGATCCGACGCGCCCTCTGACGTATGCTCCCTAATAATAATGGTACGAAATCTTCAGAAATGATCAAAGTGATCGACATTTATCATAATTGTAAAAAAAGAAAAAAAAAAAAAACGTCGAAAAGAACAAACTGTTTGGAAACGGCTTACTGACAAAATTGATGGAATATATAACTGATAAATATTCATACCCAACGGATATGGACCGTGGAACTCAAAGTTATCACCCAAAATCAATCAATCCACTGTTACAATAGGCATCCCCAACTTCATCCACGACTCTTACGACTGTGCTCTACCAATCCCACAAGCTTGTCTGCTGTCTGGTCTGCCTCTCCCAGACTTGCGAACACAATGCCTCATGGTTATTCAGTCACTGTCTTATCTTATTTTCGTCTGGCCATGTCCATGACCTTCAAGCCAAGACCATGATTTAATGTAAAACATGTTCCATGGGTTTGTTCACATGTGAGCCAATACACAACGCACTGCAGAAAAATAACACAATGTAACACATGTTTTGTTTATTTGTATTTTTTCATATTGATAAATGTATTTCGTGTCACTGAATCCAAACATCACATTAGTTTTGACGTAACATCGATATTTCTTTATTTATTCTTGATTTTATATTTTATTGTTATATACGCAACCTTTCTCTACAGTAGTTAATTGATTCAATCTACTTTAGCATTCTAAGGATAATTATACAACATCTAGTATTTTTTTCATAATATGAAGTGTATTTAAGAGCTACAATATTAGTAAGAACAAAATAAACAACACAACTTTGCACTGCAAGCGTTTTGATGACTCTTCTCATGATTAGAAGTGCTTTGACGATCGAGATTTTATAGAATGCATGCTTTCGTCTTTTCTGACTAGTGACCATATATAATCTCCCATCATAGCAATATTCCATCGTCCTTGATATCTTCTTTCCATAGTTGCGATATCCTGATGAAATCTCTCGCCATGCTCCTCACTGACAGCCCCCCAAGTTTTCGGGGAAGAAATCTAGGTGAGAATGCAAGAAATGTATCTTCAAGGACATACGACAACCAAGTTTCCTGAAGTTCTCAATAAGCTTTGCCACTATTTGTTTATAATTAGGGTCCTTGTGATTTCCTAGGAATCCACGAACTACATCACGAAATGAACACCAAGCTTCTCTTTCAACTTTCGTCATCGCTCTTTCCAGTTTCTCCGACTTCAACATTTTGTTTACCTGGGGTCCAACAAATATACCACCCTTGAGCTTAGCCTCAGATAACTTGGGAAACATGAGACAAATTTCTTGGAAAGTTTTGCCTCCAAAATCCAAAGCCTTCACAAACTGTTTAATTAACCCTAGCTTGATATGAAGTGGGGGTAATAAAACTTTTTTCGAATCTACTAGAGGCTGTCTGAGAACATTTAACATTCCTGGCTGCATTTCAACTCTTGGGGGCCAATGAACTTTATTATGATGATCATCATCAGCCCTGCTGTCCCATAAACAAAGAAAACAGGAATACTTTGTGTATCCCCCTTGTAAGCCAAGCAAAAAGGCTAGCATCTTGAAATCACCACAAGCATCCCATTTGAATTCAGCATAATTGATTTTTTCAAGAAGCTGTTTGACATTATGATAGTTTTCTTTCTTCTATACTGAGTGTGCAAGAGGCAAAGATGGGTTTTTATTTCCATTGTGGAGCAATACTGCTTTGAGACTTCGTGTTGAGCTATCTATGAACAGTCGCCATTCTGCAGGATCATGTTCGAGTCCAAGGGCTGTAAACAAACCAGTAACATCCTTACAATAACACATATCATCACTAAAGTCATAGTAAATTTTGAATTCTTCATGTCATTTCCGGTACACAGATGTCCTGCAGTCTTCTCCTAGTAGATTCCATTATTTCATCCTTGATGTAAGAAGCTCAGCTCCTGACCTAGTAAGACATAAGTCTCTGATTAAGTCATCTAGCTCACTCTGACTTGGAAAGTGAGGCTCCGAAGTCGTTCTTGGTGCGAAATCTTCGTCTCCCATTTCATGGCTGCTGCTACCTGCTGACCCTTCAGATGAAATTTCCATTGCATCTTCCATCTGGAAAGAAAGAAATAACTAAATATAGCAACTTCAACAAAGACGAATAGCATTAGTATTCCATATATCTTTAGGAAAGTGATTGTATATTAAGTACTTAATATTGAAGTTAATTAAAAGTAAAGAGAGTATGATAAAAATAAACTTGCATTTTCTGGTGGTTGTGGTACTGGTAAGCTATCATCATGTGGGACAGGTGCTCTAGATGATGGTATGTCTGGATACTGCAGAGCTTGTCTTCCTTTCACTTTCCTGTACTTCGTCACATCAATCATACAAAAGTAGCAGTCGTCGTGATGGTTCTTCGGCTCTCTCCATATTCTAGGAATGGCATAAGGCATTGCCCTTCCTGTACCTCTCAGCCATCCTTCTAGAGTAGATCGGCAGCTTCCACATATCACATGAGGTGCCCATGGCTTGTCCTGGTCACCCATGGGCATTCCGAAATAGAGTCTGTACGCTATCCACACTTTAGCACCTCTCACGATCTTATGTAGTACTTGTTTTTTCCCAATATAATAACCACACACATAGCAAAATGTATCAGGAGAATTTTCACATCCTCTAGTAGCCATCTTAACAGGTAAATAGTTCAGTCATTGATCTGAAAGAGAAAATTATATAAACATTTAGTAGCAGACCACATAACAATTCCAAAATATACATGGTAACATTGAAATTATATGTATTTCTATAACGGTCGATGATACAGAAAAAATAATTGCATATTTGAAATCAGCAGGAAAAATGGATTAATAAACTCTAAAAAAATACAATAAACAAAACTTTTGAAAAAAAAAAAATGTTACGTTGTGTAATTAACTACAGTTTGTATTATCGCATGTCGAACATTTTAATGCAAGGGTGGAATTATTTGCCAACGGGTTTCTTGCCTAATTTTGGAAATTGTACATTAATCTAATTTTTTGACATATTGCCAAAAATCACCATGGCATGTGGAATCTATGGACAATCACGCGGGAATAAATGTAACGTCACTCCAAGGGATCCAAAGGATAAATTGGGGAGAAAGGACTCCCTGAGAAAGACTTCTGTTTTACCCTCCTAACCCTCTAAGATTCTGTCTACGTCACTGCTGCTTTCCTACACCAGGGATTCCATCAACGTTATTGTACAACAAAAACATTAAATATTCAATAATTTCTAGTCATAAATATTATGCAGTCGAAGGCTAGCTTTGTAGTAAGTCAACGACTCGTCGCTCCACCACTACCTGCTAGATTCTAGAACAGGGGTGGGGAACCTTTTTGTGCATGAAGGCCACCTTACAATTCATCGTCCCACATAGAGGCCGTAGTGAACAAATTATTATATTTTTTTCAATTATTTTATCCCTTTTTAGGGAGTGACATCACTGAACACGGTTAACTTTGCTTTCGTCTATGTGTGTGGTGTATATTATAAGTTTCAGGTGTATAATGATTTCAGACTTGAAAAATATTCAAGGTCTTTTAAAAAAGTAATATGTATATCAAAGGCCGCAGAAGACCGCACTTGATGGCCCGGAAGGCCGCAGGTTCCCTACCTCTGTTCTAGAATGTAAAATCACGGTTAGGTTTTTTTATTCATTAGGTTACGGGAGGGTTAAAAAAAAAAAAAAAAAAAAAATCCCATCACATTTACTTACACAAATCTTTTAGGAGGTCATGTTGGCAGGTCGGAATATATATTTTATTTTATTTACTTATTTTTCATTTATCGGCTGAAAGAAACGTGCACAGCGAAGCTATAGCGATAATCCCTTACCACACTCCTGGTCATATGGCCACTTCCCGAAGGTTGAGTGTGGTTGGAATTTTCCGCCAGAATCATCAGAATTTTAAAATTTCCGGCTCTGTGCAGGTATGCGCATTGTCGACCCCACCTCCCCCTCCCTACCCCTCCCTTCTTAGCCGGCTCGCCTGAGTCGTCACTTCTAGTGCGGAAACGGACTGAACGGTACACCCGCTGCCGGTGAGTCTATTTCCTGCTTGTTAATCAACTGATAGTTTCAGCGCTTTCTGCATGGTTGCCGGTTTGTCCCATTCTTCGACCACCCTATTAGTGAACCAGTTGTTGCCTTCTTAAATCTATTTGGTTCAGTTTGTGCCCATTGCTGCGAGTCTGGTGGTGCGGAGGGGGGCGCCCCCGGGGGTCGTCTGGCCTCTCGGCGGCCCCATACCTCCTACGATCAATGGTCCTCTAACGCCTCACGACTTGCATCGTCAGGCCCTAGGCATAGACTTTGACCTTATATGCTCGCAATCCGTCCCCGTCTCTGAGTCGTCCCTGGTAAACAACCCGGGTCCTCTCGGAGGACAGGGGGACGTGTCTTATGGTACGGAGGGTGACGCCCCCGAGGGTCATCAGGCCACTCGGCAGCCCCAGGTCCAGACCCATGCCGAGACCCAGGCCGAGGCCAAGGACCAGGTCAGGGCACAGGCCGAAGCCGAGGCCCCAGACCCAGGCCGAGGCCCAGGCCCAGGCCCGGGCGCGATTTTTTTTCCCACGAGACTTGCGGATCCCAATTTGAACTCATTTGCATACAGCCAATCAGAACGCACCTGACTCTCATACGTCAGGCATCATACTGCGGGGTCTGGTTGGGTGATGAATAGGGGGAAGAGGGGAAGTGGTCATAGCAGAAATTTAAAACCATTTTTCATGTGCAGAATTATCATATCATTCCCTTTTAGGACTAACTACCTAGGTAATTATGGATAAATGGTTTTTAGTCACTTGGAGAGCGTTCTTTGGATTGTTTATATAAGGCGTTTTTACCAACGCATCAGAATATCAAACGCTAGCTAACGCTTTCAAACATGTTTGCAGTTCTTATCAAACGACTGGGAGAGGCGTTTGAAGATACGGCAGCGAATATGCTCGGAATAGCTAACACGCACTCTGATTGGCTGGAAGGTATTGCCATTCCTATCACATTAAATAATTACAATTCTGAGGCCCTAAGGATTATGATAATTGTTTTATATGAAAAGAAGATCAAAGTAGTAACTTGTTCCTGGCATTAGAATTCCAAAGAATTGTCCATAAGACTTGAAATAAATGGTTGTGTTGTCTTGTGATACCTCAACACAGTTCAGACATATGTCTAGTGAGGGACGTTCGTGTCAGTTCATGTGGTTGTGACTTCGTCTTCCAGTTATGTGAACTTGGTGTAGTTTATGCTATATATCCGTATAATACTTGCTGAAAAATAAGAATTAAAGGATTACCTTATTGCTGTATGCTATTGACATCCGTATTAAAGCAAATATATCGGAGAAATGATATTTGTTTTGAAATGCTGCTGAGAGAACACGAACACTGCGTACATCATGGACGACTGCTGTAACCGCTAAGATTTCATTCCAACCATTTATCCCCAAAATTTCCACCAACATGGAGCGAGAACTGTAAGTAATGAATGAAAAGTATTTTGTTATCTTATATTATTACAGTAAATAGTTTCAGCCTTTTCAAGGACCTTAATTTTAGTGTAGGGCTGTACATTGTTATTTGTACATACATACCACAGATTGTTTCTTCCAAACAGTAAAGCTTGACCATAGGGTAGCCTCTAATTTTTGTATGTTTAGGCCCTTGTGGCATGACTATGTCAGTCTTTAGTATTGTGTTGTGCTTCTAAATATACATGTAGGTCACACATGTATTTTTTCTTCACTGTTTCTTATATCCTGTATAATTTTGCACTTGAAATGATATGACTTCCTTACTATAATGAGTGCCTGATTTTTCAGGGAAGGTGAAAGAACTGTGGAATTATGAGGCTACAGAAGCACTCCTGCAACTTGTCAAGGCAAACTACACGCGCCTAAATGACAAGAAAACTACAAAGGCCGTTGTGTGGAAGGACATCACCAGAGTGTTGCAGGAATTGGTAAGTTATTATTTAGGCCATGTGAGTTCATTTTCTTATTGATATTCGCCATAATAATCTGTTAGTAACCACAATTCATTACAGCTGGAGTATCACATTTAATATATATTTTTTTCCTTCAGGGACTAGCAGGCATCCAACTGCATCACATTGAGGTATTAGTTAAATGAAAACTGTTATGATGTATGCATGTCTATTATGTAAGCAGTGCACGTAATATGTTCCTGTCCGGATGTTGCCTACCACCAATGATGCTTTTCTGTATGTGGCATATGCTATGTGTCAGGTCCTTATGTTATAATGGGTAGCCTCTCAGTGTTACCTGCCTTTGATATTGGGAAGCTGGTTGCCAACTGCTTGATTCGTACATGATTTTGTACATGCACGTATGAATACTAATAGCTTTTTAAGTGACAGCATGGGTATGGTAACTGGATTCTGTATTATAATTTTAGTGCTTCATCATTACTTCATTCCATTTTCCTCCTCAAGGTTAAGGTACCATCGTCATGAAGCATCACACTGTAATTCACAGTGTGATCTGCATTCCAAGACTGTAGTGCCCCTGCTCTATGTCTGTGTTTTATATGCTATGAACCTAAAAAATTTCTTCACATATTTTTGGTTTAAAAATGGTTAACCAGACCATTACTTTATGTGCTTCCCAATTAATGACCTCTCTCTGTCAAATGTGTGTTTAGGAATCCTTATGATGAAAAGGTGCATGTATCAATTAATATTGAAAAATATTAATTCCACTTTGACTTTTCCCCCAAATTAGATCACAGGCGTGGAACTGAGACAAGTTGAGGGCAAGTGGCGCAACCTCAAATCAATATTCCATCATTATGAGGACTACAAGAAGGCAAGTGGGAGGGGAAAGAAGACTGAGCCACGATTTTACAATCTCCTGTCTTCAATTCTGAAGAATCATCCCCTGTCCCAGCCAGATCTGTGTGTGTTGGAGGGCACAGAAGTGGGTACTAGGAGTGTGGCAGAAATGGAGGTTGACAACCCTGTGGAAGAAGACCCAGTCACACAAGCCTCATTACTAGACCCTCAGCATGGTGAAGCCTCGCAATGTGCCCCAACTCCTCCTCAAGCATCACCACCAGATCCTCAGCCTGCTCATGCCTCACAAGCCCCACAGCCTGCTCCAGCCACACGTGAGGAGCCACCTGCAGCCCGAGGGAATGTCCCACCCCCAAGAAGAACAAGAACCAGAAGCTTAAGACCCTCTGCAGACAGAAAGGAACTGTTATTGTGCGTGAAATATATGAAAAATACACTGAAAACATCTAGTGATAAACAACAAAACAGTATGGCAGAACTATTTGTCTTGCATTGCAGAATGTGATAGAGAACGCCACGAAATGGACATTGAGATAAAGAGGGAGAGGTTGAATATCCTAAGATTAAAAAGAATTGAATTAGAGTGCAGACAAAACAATGAGTGATTTTGTAATAAAATATAATACCAAATAACTACATGGTGACAAATGACTATAACACAATGTTTTGACTCTCTGAAGTCCTCTTCAGGTGTGATGTGGCACATATAATTGGATGTACTGGTGCTTGCATTGAAATGGTAGAATGGTAGGTTGGAGAGAATGCAGAGGGCAATGGAGGCAGGAAGGGTGTCAGAACCGGTAACTGAAGTCACCCTTGTGGTCTCTGACTTGTCAGAAAGACTTCAGTTACCGGTTCTGACACCCTTCCTGCCTCCATTGCCCTCTGCATTCCCTCCAACCTACCATATGAACACAAGCAAAAGTACATCCAATTATATGTGCCACGTCACACTTGAAGAGGATTTCAGAGTGAGTCAAAACACTTTTACAAAATTTTGGGAGGCACAATCAATAAAAACCATGTACATATGCCTTGCTGTGGATGTGCTGTGTCTTGCGACACTGCTTCTGACCCAGGGCGGTGGGCAGGGTGCAGGGATGACCCGTCATCCAGGAGGTGCTCAGATGAAAGGGAGGGTGGGAGGGGTGTGGAGTGTATTTAGGGATGAAATGGGTGGGAGTGTTTTTATGCCTTTCCCTTTTTGGCTACCTCCCTTGGAAGGGGGAAAAAGCCTTGGTATATGTATGTATGTACATATATGTGAATTTTGTATATTTTTGTAACATGTAAAGAAATGTAAAAAAAACAATATATTTTGGCTAATTATTGAAACCCTAAACAGTCATATTCCAGGTTGCTTTTACTTTTTCCTGTCACTCACTGTAGCATTGCCACTATTGCCTGCCTTTTTAGCACACCAGCCTGGTCTCGTGGCAGGGCAGACAACAATGAAGAACTGAAATACTCAACAGCATCATCCACCAGCCCATCCCTCTCGAGGATGTTAATTTCATCAGGCTGAGTTATTGATATGTTGTGAAGAACACAGCATGCTTTTATTATTTTAGGTATCCGAAGAATATCAGCATCTACATGCTTCAATCGTCGAAACCTACCTTTTAAGAAACCAAAAGCATTTTCAATGGTAACTCTTGCTTTGGAGAGTTTAGTATTGCAGAGAATTTGTGCTTGCGATAAGTTTCCAGAGTTCTTAAATGGTACCATTACATGCTTTTGGACTCCAAAGGCAGTCTCCTACAATATGATATTGTGGTGATGGGAAATAATTTAGGTCACCGTTTTGGATTTTCTTATAAAGTGAAGTTGACTTTAGCACTCGGCTGTCATGTGCAGATCCCGGGAAGCCCACTTGAATGTAGGAAAAACTTTTATTAGGCAAGCAAACTGCAAGTAAAATGACACTTGTGTTTTTGTGTTCTATCAACATAATCGGCCTGCGTGGGTGATGGAGCTTTGATGTTAATGTGGCATCCATCCAGAGCCCCTACCACACCGGGAATTCCTCCCATTTCTTGGAATTCATGTGCAATTTCAGAAATTTTAGGAGGAATTGGCCACAAAAAGACATCCTTTCCTGCATTGCACCCATATCTGGCTCTGGCTGCATCTCTGCCACGCTTGCAACTGCCAATAGAGGCATCATAGGTCCTGATAGAAGAGACTGGTTTTCGTCATCTTCCATATGAGTATCAGAGTCGGTGCTGCTGTCCATTCGTCCCTTGGCTCAATTCTCGTAGTCTGGCTTGATGTTTCCACCACGGATGCTGTCTCTGTTATGATCCGTACGACACTTTTTCCGAGACGGTGCGAGCGAGGGTCGTCTGGCAGCACAGTAAGTCGTGTTTACCAATGACTTCAAACATGTTTGATAGCGTTTGATATTCTGGATGCGTTGGTAAAAACGCCTATAGTAGCGTCACCTTGTTGCCATGCTTGCTAGGGCGTGAAAGTTTGGGTTGTACACGTGCGTAAGTTCGGGACGTTTCATACTCACTTTGGCTGCTCGTGCCAAACGAAATAAATGTAGCGCTGGTTTTTCGACCGTAGCAGACGCTATGGTTAGAAGATTTCAAATCTTTTTGTACCAAAATTCATCATTCATCAGGTGCTAAATTTGGTATATTCTGAATTTTCTGAAAAAGAACCAACAAAAAAATAGCCTTCAGTAATTCCAGTTAACTTCTATGCATTACGTCAATACATTACGCCAGATACGTCGTGCATGACGTAATGTCTTAGCGCAGTACATTTAGATCGACTGGAATTACTGAAGGAAATTTCTTATTGATTTCTTTACGGGAAAGTCAGAATATACAAAATTTAGCGGCTGATGAATGATAAATTTTGGTACAAAAAGATTTGAAATTGTCTAACCATAGTGTCTGCTACAGTCGAAAAACCAGCGCTCTATTTATTACGGCACAGCCTTTAGGCCTAGCTTGGCCTACACAGCCTTTAGGCCTAGCTAGGCCTACACAGCCTTTAGGCCTAGCTAGGCCTACACAGCCTTTAGGCCTAGCTAGGCCTACACAGCCTTTAGGCCTAGCTAGGCCTACACAGCCTTTAGGCCTAGCTAGGCCTACACAGTCTTTAGGCCTAGCTAGGCCTACACAGCCTTTAGGCCTAGCTAGGCCTACATAACCTTTAGGCCTAACTAGGCCTACACAGCTAGACAGACAGTAGGCCTACGTTGTATGGGCACAGTTGAGTTAGGTATACATACATGTAGACCTTTAGTATATTTTTTGACTTACACAATGCAGTAGCTACAGAGTAGCTCTAAACCCAACCATGTCACATATGGTACACATGTGCACGACACAATGTCGAAAGACAACGTCGAAACGACAGAATGTCGAAATTTCAGATATCGACGTGATTGTGTACATAAAATCACCGAAAAAAATGCAAGCCTGTGTTCATGCTCAACAACAATAACTGATATATCCACCAAAAACTTGGTGCTATTCCAAATTAACTTTCTTAACTACATAAAGTGAATATTCTAATTTCAAAATCAATTCATGAACTGTATTCATTCGAATAGAAAAAGGAGGAAAAAAACTTTCTTGTCTGTCCATAAAGTGAATATTATAATTCTAAAATAATTTCTCGAAGTACATTCATTCGAATACAATACAAAGATAACATGGCAGAATTCTTCGTTGCTAAAAAGGAGAAAAAAAAACTTTCATACGAAGGTTTTCTTTACACCAGAAACAAATGTGTTAAGGAAAAAACATACTGGCGCTACGAGGACCATGCCTGTTCAGGAAAAGCTGTAACTGTTGATGATGTGATAGTAACCACAAAAGCTCACAATATACATGGACTAAATCCTGCAGGGGTTAAGGTCCAGCAATCGATGTCCAAGATTAAGCGCATCGCCTAAGAAACTTTGGAAGGGACGTCGCGAATGATATGCCAAGAACTCTCCAGCCGCCATCTTCCAGAAGAGGTTCGTGGATATCTTCCGGAGGAGCCGAGCATCAAAAGGATGATTCAGAGGCAGCGTCGTAAAAACCAGCCGGGCTTATCTCGTAGTGCTACAGACCTTACCCTACCTGACTCTGACACCAACACAAAACAAGGGGGGGGGGGCACCCTTGGATTATGGCTGATATCAGTTTTGGCAACAATGATCGGATCATAGTGCTTTGTTCAAACAACCTGAGAAATTAATCAAATTCTTCGGTATGGTACGGTGATGGCACTTTTGACGTCTCCCCGGGATTGTCTAATCAACTCTACACCCTGCATGCACCAGTGATGGGGCAAATGCTGCCTCTTCTTTTCGTGTTGACAACCAGGAAAACCAAAGAATCCAAGAAGCTGCATCACAACGCGGTCTGGATCTCAGAGTCAGTGTGTACGGAAGTGACTTTGAACGTGCTGCGATGGAAGCTGCAAAGGATATCCTGTTTGTGCAGAAGGTCGAAGCCTGTTTCTTTTTTCACTTTGCTCAAGCGCACTGGAGAAAGGTAGTGTGGATATGGGTTTGCGTGAAATGTACGTGAACGACAGCGGTTTTGCACAGAGACTTAAACAGCAGCTCACTGCTTTGGCTTTTGTCCCCCCCTTCATCCGACATCTCAAGAGCCTTCCATGATGAGTCGAGTAATTTGGGAAATATCGGTCTTTATTGCCGAGTAAGATTTTCTTTAAAACAATATCCAACTTCAAACAACCTCTTTTAGTCATGATTTGTCAAATGCCACTAATATAAAAGGCACACATCACCGAATAATCAGTGAAATACATATTTCGACATTATGTCGCATTCGACCATACGTCGTGTCGACATTTTGACCATTCGACATTCTGTCTTTCGACGTTCTGTCGTAGACACTTGTTGTACAAACATCATGTACATGAAATCGAAGCGACAATTTGCTTCAACAAATTAGTCTTTTTTTTTAAGATTTGTCCAGTTCTTTCCACTGTTTCAGGTCAAAATATTCTATATGTTTTATTTCTTCTTTTTAAACTTACCGCTAATCAAATTTGTTGTTCAGAATGAATAACAGGGCGATAAGAATGCGAACACAATCGAAAGTTGTTATGCACCGCCATTTTCAATGTTTTGAATCAAATCGAGTGAACTTGCGAAGCCAAATGCGTTCTGATTGGCTGTATGCAAATGAGTTCATATTGGGGTTCGCAAGTCTCACGATATATCACGCTATTTATACATTTCTATCTGTGTTGTACACACTATATTCAGTCTATGTTGCTTTTGATGCATAGTTAGAAATGGATCTATGCATACGTACAAAACATAGGTAAGTAGAGAAGAGGACGTTTTGTACGTATCGCAAGACAGGCGTGATTCACTAAGAGTGAAGGTGTGAGAGCGTAAAAGGTAGAAATATGTTTGGCACGATCAGCCAAAGTTAGTACGAAAAGTCCCAAACTTACGTACGTGTACAAACCCAAACTTTCACGCCCTAGCAAGCATGGCAACATGGTGACGCTACTATATAAACAATCCAAAGGACGCTCTCCAAGTGACTAAAAACCATTTATCCATAATTACGTAGGTAGTTGGTCCTAAAAGGGAATTATATGATAATTCTGCACATGCTTTTTTTTCTGCTATGACCGCTTCCCCTCTTCCCCCTATTCATCACCCAACCAGACCCCGCAGTATGATGCCTGACGTATGAGAGTCAGGTGCGTTCTGATTGGCTGTATGCAAATGAGTTCATATTGGGGTCCGCAAGTCTCGTGGGAATAAAAAATTCGAGGCCCGGGCCCAGACCGAAGCCCAGGACCAGGCACAGGCCCATGCTCAGGCCCAGGCTGAAGCCGGACCCCAGGCCGAGGCCGAAGCCCAGGCTCAGGCCCAGGCCCAGGCCAAAGCCGAAGCCCAGGCCGATGCCGGACCCCAGGCCGAGGCCGAAGCCCAGGCTCAGGCCCAGGCCCATGCCCAGGCCCAGGCCCATGCCCAGGCCCAGTCCCAGGCCCAGGCCCAGGCCCAGGCCCAGGCCCAGGCCAAGGCCAAGGCCAAAGCCAAGGCCCAGGCCCAGGCCCAGGCCAAAGCCAAGACTCAGGCCATAGCCCTCTAACACCTTTCGGCTTGCCTTTTCGGGCGGGTCCGTGAGCCCACCTTCCTCCCGGAGCCGCTCACGTAGACCCAACAGGAAGTCCCGCTCGAGAAAGAGTTCTATCTCTCCCAAGAGGCCTAGGACGCTCAGCTCGTCCACACCCTCCACATCCCGGTCACAGTACCATTCTCCTTCCGTCCCTGATAGGCCCCGTCTTCGACTCTGCCCTATCTCGCTATCAGGCCTTTTAGGCCGCGCAGACCAGAGCATCTCCCCACCCCCTCCAGAGCAGCCTTCTAACGAGCCTCCGGCTCCGCCCCCCCCCCTCCCACACTCCCTCCTGGTCCTTCCCTCCGCCCCTCCGCGCCGGCGGCGGGTATAGGACTGAAAGGCCCCTCTCATGAGGACCTCCCCCCCCCCAATCAGACGACCGTCGGGTTGGGGGACGGGGTGGAGGACCACCTCCGTTCATCTTTACCTTATCCTCCTACCACGACGGACTCTTACGAGATCCGCCCCTTCTCATGGTATGAACTTACATACATCCCCCTTGTGTAGCGGCGAGGGATTTTATTCAGCAAAGAGGGGGTCTTGCCTGGTGGAAACGTTCTTCAGTACGGGGTCCTCTCATCACCTGAATGACATAATTTGACGTCTCGATCTAGACTCCGCCCTACTAGGCTGTCCAGGCACCCAGGAAATGACACCTCGCTATATCACAATGTGATCCTGTGACGTCAGTGATCCTTTGAAGTTACTATATGATTCTTGGATGTCACGATGTGTTTCTGTGACATCACGATGTGATCCTATGACGCCGTGATGTGATCCTGTGACGTCACGTGATGCTGTGACATCACAATGTGACCCTGTGACGTCATGATGTAACCCTGTGGCATCGCGATGTGACCATGTGAGTGTGTGTGAGGTGTGTGTGTGTATCTGTGTATGTGGGCGTCTGTGTATGTGTGTGTGTGTGTGTTTGTGTGTGTGTGTGTGTGTGTGTGTGTGTGTGTGTTCACTTGGTCTCTGGATCACGTGTTGGACTCGTGATCGTCAGCTATTTCCCTCCCGGAAGAGAGCTCAGAGCTCGTAGGTCCGATCTATGGGTAATGCTATGACCTTACACACACACACACACCCAACTCCCCGCCCACGAGAGTCAGAGTAACGACCCGAAGCGCAGCGGTACCGAAATAATTTCGGCCCTGGGCAGGATTCGAACCAAGTACTACGGGCACCACAATGCGTGTGTGTGTGTGTGTGTGTGTGTGTGTGTGTGTGTGTGTGTGTGTGTGTGTGTGTGTGTATGTGTATGTATATGGTCCAGTGGAATTACAATGAAAACATATGACGTCACGATGGGGGTCCTGTGACGTCATTTTGTTGGTGTCGTCACGATATGATTACATGATGCCACGATGTGATAATAGTTCACGATGTGATCAGGTAACGTCAATATGCGATAAAATGTTGTCACGGTGTGATAAGATGACGTCATTATGTGATAAAATGACGTCACGATATAGTCCTATGACGTCAGTTTGTGTCCCTGTGACGTTACGAGGCGATCCTATGACGCCATGATTAAATCCGGTGACGTCACAGTATAATCACATGATGTCACTAGGTATTAAACATATGGAAGTCAGTTTGTGGGTGATAAGACGTCACAAACTGCCATAGCACACTATTGGATGAGGAAGCTCGCCACGGGCTTCGAGGACTTCCCGCGGGAAGACTTGGGGTGAGTTGGATACATACCGAGGGTCCAGGCCCGTCTCAGCGGGAGACACTCAGGGAACGTCTTCACCCAGGACGAAGCCTCATGACTAACGCCCACGGACGAGGTCGCTCGGAAACGACCTCGGCCTCGCATGTATGTTGTTATACGTTCTACAATCGATTTTGTGACTTCACTACACCCTCCGGGGATCGGGATCCACCTTGCCCTACTAATTTGATTCTCTTTACCATACCAAAAAAGGCCCAGGAAAAACAAGACTGGCTATGAACCTGAGCGCACTGAACAAATTCTTGAAAGCCCTGCGATTCAATATGGTGTCGGTGGCTCAGGTCCGGTCAGCACTCCCGGGGGGGGGGGGGTTGCCTCAACTTCGCGACCCCGGCCCTTCCGCTTGGGGCGCCGACGGCTGGTACGGGAGGTCGACAGGAGCATACTGCTCCTCCCGCGCGACCTGCCCGGGCCGGTACCCTCAGCACTCCACAGCTTGTTGCGTCCCTGGCTTCGGTATGGGGCCCTACGCCGGTCGGTCTCATAGTCCCCGCTCCCACCTCGAATGGCAGGAGCGGCGGACGCCTCGGACATGGGGTGGGGCTTCCAGTCGAGCTGGAGACATCAAGCTTGAGGGGATGGTCGGAAGATAGAAGGTCACTACACATCAACCTTCGGGAGCTGATAGTGGTGAAAGAATGACTCGAGCGACACCCCGAATTCTCCTGCATGAGCGTCCGCTTGGACAAAGACAATGTGACGGCAGTACAGTGCGTGCAGAAGCAAGGTACGGCCCGACCAGGTCCACTCCTAGCCCTGTCGGAAGACATCTTCGCCGAGGCATCACGCAGGGCCATATCACTCTCGGCGAAGTATGTTCCGGGCCGGGAGAACGACTGAACGGACGCTCTATCCAGGTTTCAGGAGACCTCCGTGGTGTGGCAACTACGCCCACAAGCGTTCGAGTCGCTCTCCCTCCGCTACAGCACCCCAGACGTGGACCTGTTTGCCTCCCCAAACACGACCCAGCTCCCCCTCTACCTCACCTGCATCCAAAGGACACGCACAGGAGGCCCAGACGCCTTCACGGAGGACTGGAACAGCTGGAAGTACGTTTTCATTTTCCTCCTCCAGCGACACCGGTCCTCCTGAAGGTGATGCAGACCCTCAGGTTCTTCAAGGGTCAGGTCCTCCTGATTGCTCCCTACTGGCCAACCCAGCCGTGGTTCGGGGAGCTAATGAGATGGGGCCCTTCTCCCCTTCTACTGGGGTCAGCCTGCCTAGCCAACAGCCTTACCGCACCTCTCCAAACGTCACTCCAACTTGATACTTGGAGTTTCTACGGGGAACTCTCAGCCAACTCTTCTCTACAGAGGCAGCAGACAAGATGCTCAGAGCTCAACTTCCGTCCTCAGTGCGGCAGTGTGGGTCCTACGGACGGAGATTTCGGAACTGCCTTCGGAGACACACGATGGGGACCATCTCCGCCAGCACAATTCTGGACTTCCTGACTTGGCTGGCTGACTCCACCAACAGGGCACCGGCGACTATTTTGCCTCACTATACAGCCCTCACTGATCCGCTACGCTTTGGCATGAACATCCGAGTGCCACAGAGGGCGCGAACCCTCCTAATGAAGGGGATCAGTGCCTCGAGAGAGCCGAGACATCGACCGGTCCTGGCCTGGTCCTCGCATCGTCTTCTGCAGTACCTGGCGTTCGAAAAGGCCATTATGGAGGAAGAACACTTCCCTCAACGTGTCGTCTTTCTGCTCGCCTTGACTACGGACTACAGGGCTTCACAGCTGGCGGCAATCACCCGCCACCTCCTTCTCCAAACTGGAGGAGGACAGCTCGGTCCTAACCCTCTCTCCATCAACAACATTCTTTGCCAGGAACGGCCGAACGGACGTCATGATTGGCCCTCTCAGAATACAATCCTTCTGGGAGGGAGGACGCCCACAACTGCTGCGCCCGGTCCGTGCGTTCGAAGACTACGTGGAGCACACAGCATCAGGGACTTCGTGGCATCGCTGGTGTTTCTCCGCACCCACTCTAGAGCGGGTGCGGGACCTAGGGGCTGGACATCAACGACTCCCTTGGGGACACGGTGTTTCTACCACTCGGTCGCCCCTGTCCCATGTGTTGCCATGGAAACGGCTCCACCCCTCTCATCTCAAAAAAAAAAAAAAAAAAAAAAAAAAAAAAAGGGGGTGGAGGGGGCAAATGGCGACCGAGGAGTGGGGAGGGGCCCAGGAACCGCTGAACAGGATACGATTTTCGTATAATTTACGCATTGTGTGAACAGTGCAATGTTGTGCATGTCACATTCTTCGGTGTGGGTACTTGACGTTTCTTTTCTCCCCTCTACTGAGTGATAAAATGAATAAGTCTCCCATAGGAAAGACACACGTAATAACGGTTTGACTCAGGCTTCACCTCTCCTCCCACCTGTCCTCGTCTCATGCATAGCTTCGCTGTGCAGGTTTCTTTCAGCCGATAATATTTCTTTGTCGCGGCTTGTGCCGCTTAAATTGTTTTTATCGGCCTAAGAAACCTGCACAGATTTAGGGTCCCTCCCTCCTCCCACAGGCGAAGCCTTCATTTCTCATTGCAGTGACGACTCAGGCGAGCCGGCTAAGAAGGAAGGGGTAGGGAGGGGGAGGTGGGGTCGACAATGCGCATGCCTGCACAGAGCCGGGAATTTTTAAATTTCTGATGATTCTGGCGGAAAATTCCAACCACACTCAACCTTCGGGAAGTGGCCATATGACCAGGAGTGTGGTATGGGATTATCGCTATAGCTTCGCTGTGCAGGTTTCTTAAGCCGATAAAAACAATTTAAGCGGCACGAGCCGCGACAAAGAAATATTATACCTTCATACCGGCCTGGCTGATGAACACAAACTACTGTATATGCCAAGCTTTGCATGTTTTGTACAAACAGTAGGCACACATTTTTTATCGTTATTCCAGCGCTAGTCGTCAGTTTGGCGGAAAAAGGGGGAATTTCGGCGGTTTTATATTATTTTGATTTGAGGTTTTCCAACGTCGGCGGGCTCGTAACCCAATGAATACAAAACTAAAAATTCTGGCCTTATTCTTCTCCTAGGACTCTTCTGCCCGCCAGTCACCGTGGCAGGGGTGGCGCGACACCTCACCGTCTTCCCTTCCGAGGCAACCCTTAGCTTCTTGGGGGCAATCCCCGCCCCGCCGAGATCATGGTGCCCCCGCTTATAAGAGTGGCATCGCGTGTACAACAAACCTTGTATATATTAACTGTTCCGGACCATCTACAAGGTTGAGGTCCGAGTGGGTAATAGCCACAGGGAAAAAAATCGTCGCTTCCTAAGTTTACTCAGGGGCCCTAATGAAAGTTCATGTGATTGTCATAATATTCTTTCCTTCCTCGTTTCATCTTACTATGTAATCATACAGCAACAATTAATATTTCAGTAAATAGAAAGTTTATCAATTTAACATACATCGTGATAAAAAAATACTTGAACCACTTCTTACGAGCACATACTAATTTTTACATTTTTATTGATTTATCTGTTTATTTTATTTATTTTATTAATTTTATTTATCTATTTATTTATCTACTTATTCGTTTATTTTTGAGGGATCAGACTCCCATGAACTAACTGTTGCCTCATCGTCCTGAGGTACTCCATGGGATCCATACCCTCCACATAAGTCAGTGGTAAGTGTGAAGTAACGACAGATTGACTGACATACAGTATGTCCTACTAAATTTCATTTAATTTTTAACTTTCTCTCCTACTGCATGTTTTCATTTCATTTTAACTTCCACTAAAAATCTTTCCATATTTCTGACTGTCACAACGAATTAACCTCCGACTCTTTCCTCACTTTGTTGATTGAGATCTTAAATGATAAATATCCCCAAAAGAATTCCCTCACAAACACTGAAGCAGGCCTCGAATTCCAAGTCTCCTGCCTATGCCTCCTGAACCACAACACAAGGTCTAATAAATATCCCTAAAAGGCGCCCAGTGCCGTTAGGCCCCTTTTATACACAACTATCTTTACCTTTTCCTACAGACCTCTCTTCCCCTCCCACAAACACAGATACCGCGCAAGCGGGTGGTCTTTTCTAGGTAGCCTATAGTCATAGTCCATATCCAACTACTGTAACAATTTCTTCCAGCTATCTAACAATAATTTCATTCTTCATTTCACTGTAGAAATAACTGCCGGTGATGGTGCACGATGGTCGGGACAGGAGATGGTGACATCTGGAAATCCATGGTGGTGCAGGCCTTGATGGACCCACAATACATCAAAGCAACCGCATGCATATCTGAGCAGCTCTTTATAAGACCTGTCACGCCCCCGACGCTGACCTGCATCTCTACCAGTTCGAATACCTTGTAAACCGCCTCTGTCGACTATAAAGTCCATGTGAACTTTGTCCTTGAACTTAAAACAACAACAACTCTGCTCATGCCAAATGGGGAATGATCTTTTGATATATGAAAAAGTAGCCCAACAATAATCTGCCCCCCTTTCACTTGGCTACCAAACCACCCCCAGCTAGATCACACGACCAGAAAAAAAAAAAAAAAAAAAATGAAAAAGAAAGAATGAAATACACACACACACACACACACACACACACACACACACACACACACACACACACACACATATATATATATATATATATATATATATTTATATATATACATGTATGTATATATATGTATATATGTATGTATATATATGTATATATATATGTATATATGTATATATATATGTATATATATGTATATATACATATATATATGTATATATATGTGTATATATATACATATATATATGAGGATAGGAGGGTGGTAAAGAAACACACAAGTCAGAGATGAGTTTATTTCTCTAACGTTTCGGCTATTTACACCTTCTTCAGAGAGACTAAGTAGTACAAGGGGGTTACAAGATTATATATCGTCCGGAGGACGTCTCCTAGTTAATGGCCTGGTGGACGACCGGGCCGCTGACGATTGATCCGTGGATGGTTGGTCCGCTGACGATTGATCCGCGGACGATTGATCCGCTCTATGTTCCGCTTCCTCATTTTCCTTTGGCCAGTCGTGTACTGCTAATTCCGCCCCTATTTTTGACCAACTGATAAACCCTTTTCTATTATTTATACATTCTTCCTTATTAATATATGCTGCTTCCATTGCTTTCCTGATTTTCTTACTCATTCCTGTGTGAATTGTTTTTATGTTATTCCAGTCCGGTAATGTCCATACTCCTCTGGAGCAAAAATACGGACAGAGACACAAGAAAATTTCTAGTACTTCCTAATTCAAAAACAGCCAACAACATTACCAAATACTTACAAAAAGCAGGAATTAACATTGCCGTCACTTCAGGACAGAAGATTAGAGACTTGGTCGGTCATAAAGGTGAGATCAGGACTGATCAGGTCAACAAAGAAAGCACAGTGTACAAAATTCCATGTGGTGATTGCCAACGAGCCTACTATGGAGAAACGAGTAAGGGGACTAAGGTAAGAATGACACAACACAAATCAGACTTAAGACATCACAGAACATCAAATGCTATAGTAGTACACGCAGAGGAGTATGGACATCTACCGGACTGGAATAACATAAAAACAATTCACACAGGAATGAGTAAGAAAATCAGGAAAGCAATGGAAGCAGCATATATTAATAAGGAAGAATGTAGCAAAGGAATGGTAACATTCAGGAATCGTATCTTAGCAAAATGTTTATGAGTGGGTATGTGGTAAAGAGTTTTGGCCAGGGCTATTAGTTTCCCTTGTGTGGTACTAGTATGTGTTCAACTTTGTAAGTAATACCAGGGTATAAGGTTATTTAACATAATGCCAAAACAGTGGGGTAAAACCACTCTCTTTCACATTATCGTCTCCCTTTATCCAACCCTGGCCTGTCATGTGTCAAACATGTCTGGTTACCTTGTAGCGAACTCCTACAAAAACAGCTCCTCTAGATAGTATGTCCCAACAACACACTATTTCTAAATCTAGTTGCCTGGTAAAAGTGAAAAAGAAAACAGTGAAAGACAAAATCCACTACAATTAAATAAGCATACTCCAGCAAAATTAGAATACAGTATTTGAACGACTCGTATGCACGAACATTAATCGAACTTGTTTGTTCTGGAGGTCTAGACCTCTGCAGACGTGAGGAAGAATACAGCTACTTCTTTTACAGTATATTGTTTATATTTCTGTCCAACACGACCTTTGCTCAAGATTATACATTGTCTAGCGTTCTACGCAATAGTAGACTGTGGAACTAGATATTTCTAACATGCCATTAACAACTTGATTGTTTAGGGTTTTCACACGTTTGTTCGTTTTCTTTTGATACCCTATAAAGAGAACGATTTGTTTACAATAAACTTTTATTTTTATCTAAAATTATCGTTTTGATTAAACTATAATGTTGTAGGCCTTGATTCAATAGTATAATTTTATGAATAATAATAATTCAGGATTTTTCTGTAGATATTCTTTATTTAAACATAGCATGCTGCATATCAGTTATCACGGTGGTAGTAAATAGAAGGGAAGCAAACTTCCTTTGCACAAACAATATTCATTTAACCACTCCAACACCTTGAGTATGAAGCTCTTCCATAGCAGGATCCGACAACAGAGGCTAGTTTATTCTCACAGCTTGATTGTCCTCAATATTTTGATTTGAAAGATCAGAATACTTTCAAATGACTGAAAATATATTTTCATAAAACGACTATAAGAGAAAATATTTCCCTGATATAAAAAATATATAAATGAAGAACATATAAATAAATTGTTTTTATTTCATAAATGATGATAAACTATCATACAAAGAAATACAACTACTTGCTTTACACCAATATAAATCATCTGGAGATTGGTAGAGAATTAACTGATAACGTTCCTTATATTAAAAATGTCTGAAAACTACACTGACCTATGATTATCAATAAAGTTGTGCATAATGTAATACACCATTAATCCCTGTGCCCTTCTTCATGTCAAAAAGTTAATGAAACATATACAAATATATGCCTTAAAACATCCACAAAAGACATTGCAAACCTTGTTAAAACCTAGTGGAATAATTTTAGTATGTTGCAACACTGATTAGATTTAATTATACAGAAGTTGTATTTAGATTTGTCACAATACAGTGTTGTAGATATGGAGAAGAACCTTTTAGTCACCCTTCTTAGTTACGTTTTCTTGTCTATTTTGTTTGTGATGCAAGTTTGTGTGATCACAGATCTCCCGCGCCAGGTAAGCATCACCCCGTTCTCCCCAACGACCCAGGCCAACAGTGCACACCCAAGTAATGCTGCTTGGGCAAATAACTGAGGTCACCCTACTGAACTCAAGGGAGTCCAATCACATCTTGTAAGGGTGCATGGAGCTCACTCTGCTCTCTGCGTGCATGGTTCAGGGTGCCCACAGGATGGCGGACCCCCGGCTCACTTGTGACCACTATGCTCTCCCGTGGACCTCACCCCCGCCTTCTCCCACCTCGACGCTGGAATACAGGGAAGGTCAACTGGACCATTTTCCAAAATGAGCTAGACCGCTGGTACCAGTCCTATGTCCCCCACAGGACAGAGACGACCCGCATCGGGACTTTGTTGCCGCCGTCCAAGCCGCTGCGGAACGAGGGCTCCCCAGGACGAAGCCAGGCTTCAATCGGCACGCTGGCCGGTGGTACTATAACGACACTGCACGGGAATAGAATCACCGAGTCAGCGTGTTCCGTAGATATTTGCGGTGCGATCCATCCCTCAAGGCACGGACTCTCCCGTGCTCTGCCATCAAGCACGCGCAGGTGGTCACACGCAAGGTCCGGGAAGACAAGTGGCTGGGATGGTGTGCCACTTTCTTTGCCCACGCCACCACTAGCGCTCTTTGGAGGAAATTGCATCTGGCAATAGGTGCACTCCCCCCCACCCCCATACACATACACACACACACACACACAGCCCCAACAACAGGCAGGGCTGCTGGAACAACAATTTGCGAACCGCTCTTCTACCAACCAACTCCCCTCCCATATATATATATATATATATATATATATATATATATATATATATATATATATATATATATATATATATATATATGTGTGTGTGTGTGTGTGTGTGTGTGTGTGTGTGTACATATACATACACACATATACCGAGGGCTTTTTCCCCTTTACAAGGGAGGTAGCCAAAGTCAAATGCATAAATCCACTACCACCCATTTCATCCCCACCCTCTCCACTCCCATTTATCACCCCCTCCCTCCCTCTTATCTCGGCTCCTGAACGACGGGTCATCCCTACATCTCACCCACGGCCCTGGGTCAGAAGTAATGCAGCAAGACACTGCACATCCACAGCAAGGCTCCTTCATTTAATCGGCGATCCACACTCTCTGTCTCTTCATGCAGAAAAAGAGAAGATGGGGAGAAACCCCTTCGGACTACATCAAAATATCATTTACACATACTTCCTCACCACACAGTCCCTTCCATGCATCACAGCATCACCCATACACAACCATTCTCCATTCACCCCTATCTTCTGTCTTCTCCTTTCCTTCCTCAACAGACATTTCCCTCTTTCCCAATGCCCCTTTTACCTCATCCATCCATCTCATGTTTGGTAGCCACCTCATGTTCACTCTACACGCCTCTGCTTTCTACACTTCTTTTACTAATCCTTCTTCACTCATTCTTTCCATGTGTCCTAACCATCCCAAAACTCTTTCATCAACCCTGTCTCCCAACTCCTTTTCCACCCGCGCTCTCTTCCTCGACTCCTCGTTTCTCACTCTGTCCAGCCTAGTAACCCCTACCATACTTCTCAGACAGCTCATCTCAAACACATTCAGAATCCTCTTCTCTTATGTTGCATGCATCTGCTTCATACAGTGCTGTCGGCACAATCACCTCTTCATACAATTTCCTCTTAGCATCCATTCCCAAATGTATATGTCTCACAACACTTTTTAATCCCTAAGGCATTTACTTGCTTCTCTCAATCTACATTCTACCTCCATTTCCACTTCTCCCTTTTTCGCTACATTTGCCCCTAAGTATCTAAAGTTATCCACTTCCTCCAGCCTCTCCTCCTTAATACTCGCCTCCAATTTGCTACCGTGTACATCTCATCACTTTACGTTTAGCCACATTTATCTTTAACTTCCTTCTTTCGCACACCTTCTCAAACTCTGTCACTAACTTCCTTAATCCCTCCTCTGATCCTGCTACAAGCGCAGTGTCGTCAGCAAACAATAGCTGGCTTATCTTCCATTTTTCTCCATTTTCTTTAACCATCTCCAATCCCCGGCTCATTACCCTTGCATTTACCTCTCACACCACCCCATCCATGTATACATTGAACAGCCATGGCGACATAACACATCCCTGGCGAAGTCCCACCTTTACCTCAAACCACTCACTCTCTCCATTTCTAATACTAACACAGGCTCTACTATTCTCGTAAAAACACTTGACTACTCTTAACATCTTACCTCCTATCTCATATATCTACAATACCTCCCACAGTGCCGTCATGTGAAATTCATGTGTTAATGTATATGAAATGTTAAAGTTTCTGTTTACATTAGAACTAAAATTGTGCATTGTTTCACAGTTCAACGAGTTTCCATCGAGATTTTGCAGTACAAGTACGGGTTTACCACATTATTTTCTAGAGTTAAAAAAAAAAAAAAGAAAAAAAAAATTGTACAAGCACGAGTTTTTCAAGAGTTTGTGCGAGTGGACAAGAGTTTTGCACCCGAATCTAGAATCCAATAAAAGCTTAGAACTCATCTAGAATATGGTACGTAATTCAGAATGAAGCTTCGAAGTTCCGAAATTTGCCTTTAGTACATGTAAACTGTTACCATCTTAAGAATATACTAAGAGTTGGTAGCTTAGAAAGGAATGTATACAAGCAGGCATCAGTACTTTATGTAATGCAAAATATAGATCCGGGAGGCAAAACTTTGAAACACAAAATTTTATATCTAGAAAAAAGAACCTTTGTGAAGGATTTGAAATGACTCAGTGCCCACAACAAACATTCACCACTCTAACATATAGGACAACAGGAACTTTTATGATATGTACGAGTAGCTTTGATGGCATTGATGAAGACATCCTCCACTCCTTCTTGAGTGTAGGCAGAACACTCTACATAGCCACTTAATTTCTGGGAATGTGCCAGTTTCTTGGCTTCGCTGGATTTGACGGGAGTTGGTGCGTTACGTTGAAGATCAGCTTTGGTTCCTGTGTGGAAGATTAAAAAAAGGTCTGTAAATTAGAATAATTTGGAAACCGATATTTAAAAAAAGATACGCCATAAATTGCTGCATAGATGTATTTAAAATTAAAAACATGACTCATAATGTTATAATTTTTACTTACTGGTGTGTGATAAGGCTTTGTTAATCTAATTATAAGGTAAAACTAAAAATAGGTAATTATTTCTACTGAAGTAACTATGAGCAGTAAAAAT
>NC_134797.1:1154718-1162218 GCF_046742065.1 Oratosquilla oratoria | reverse complement strand
AGTAAACAATATTGCCGTATAGACTTGTAGCGACGAATTTGATTAGTGAAAGGTCGGAAGAGGAGAAAATTCAATTAGTTCACGATTATAAGGTCATGCCCTTTGTGGAGAATCTTGAATATAAAGCTAAAGATCATTGGACTAAAAGAATAACTATGTCACTACAAAGTTCACGTAGTATCGTGTATACGTGCTCTCGGGGGATTCCTTTGGAGCACACTGTATAAGAATCAACGGAAGAAGATAAAAACACTTTGTTTTTATTCTCCTGGGTAGAAGATTATAACTTAAAATAAGCGAGGACCACAAGGGCGACTACAGTGTCGACAGAACTAACAGTGGCATGAGAGGTAACAGTGGGCAACACAATGATAACATGAGGCGACAGAGTTGACAAGGGATGAAATGTGTTCCTACCATTACCACCACTTTCACCCCTTGCCACCTCTGTCGCCCCCTGTTATTACTGTCTGTGTTGCCCACTGTTACCTTTCATGCCACTGTCAGTCCTGTCGACACTGTAGTAGCCCTTGTGGTCCTCACTTATGGATATAGCAACACTCACTTCTTTTATAATCTTCTGTCCAGGAAAATAAAAAGTAAGTGTTTTTTTCTCCATCTGTTAATTCTTATACAGCATGCTCCTAAGGAATCCCCCGAGAGCACGTATGCATTATCCTACGTGAGATTTGCAGTGATGTAGTCTACCCCTCTTTCTACAATCTTTTCTACCAGCCTTTTATAGCTTTACTGTGTATAACTGATGTAGTAGTGAGTGTGAAGGAACAATAGAATTGGGCGTTGCTATCTATAAGATATAACCATCAAAACCCTTCATTGGGATCCAGGCGTGTGTATCAGCCAAGACCTCACGATCCTTGTAGTGTAAATGTATAATATACAAGAATTGTACATCAAGCTTTGATAAGCCCCATTAACCCTCTTTTTCTTAACCCAACAAAACTTGCTTGAGATAAGTCGCGTTATTGTTAAACTAGTGTATACACTATGAATTGAAATATGAACATGAAGAATGGATAGGTGAAATGACACAGAACACCTCTGAATAAGAGGCATGATCACACTTCGTATTCACATACATGCTTACACACACACAGGATTAAGATAGTGCATGTAACTCACATAGCTTCATGTTGCCATTGACCAACAAATACATAAACAGATCTAGACATTTGATCTTGGAAAGTCAAGCATAAAAGATCTCAATAACCTTCCAATGGCCTTATGAATGTGTAAAGTTCACAAGCTGAATACACAATGGATATGAATTGTTACACAGCTGCATATACTTGCGGCAAAGGACGCACAATAATCACATGTGGCAACTGAAGTGTTGTTCCGTATCGGAAGTCGCAAAGTTAGCGCCGCCATTACATGTACCAAGCTCATAATCGACTGAATTGGGGACCGCGTGCTTTAAGCACAAACCAACCCCGCACTTTCCAGTGCGGAACAACACTTCGAGTACTTGGTGTGGGCAAAGCGCGTCTATGGCCGCAAGTGTAAAATGTGTAACAATTCCTGTTTAGTCTGTAATCATCGTGCGAATGCTTGTAAACGCATTCATGCGACTACCATGCTGAAACACCTACAGAAGGGTGTTACATAGCTCCTAGTGGAGGAGGTCATGGCTCCAATGTCCCACCCCCCTAAATTGATCACATTAGGACTCACATTAGGATATGACATGACTCTGCACCGGTCGTACGCCTCCTGCCCTGCAGTGTCCCATATGGTCATGGTCACTTCCTCGTCGTCCACCTTTTGTGTCGTCACAAAGTTTTCACATAGTGTGGGGGCGTAGTTGGTGGGACACGTCCCCTGCACAGAGAAGAAATGACGCGTTAGGAAACAGAGAGGCAGTAGCTGAACCGACCGAGGGGATTCAGAACCCTGGATCAGCATGGACATGTAGTGACTTTGAAGATCTGTACAACTGAAGATGTAAGGGTGAGCATTGGAGGTTAAGAGAGGCGAATGCTAGGAAGCAGGGGTGGATTTTATATTATTTATTTATTGGTATATCTATTGGGGGTGCAATATACATGCGCTTTCAATTTTATTTTTTCCCACTGTCTCTGGACAGTTCTTATGATTTCTGGACACATATCATGGGTGCAACCTTGGTGTACTCTTAATCCCCCAAATTTTTGTCCATCAATGTTTGGAGGTCCAGTAGATGTATCTGTTGTAGAGTTGACTAGACTTAATTTTCACGTTTTACTCGCTACTTCCTTTATATGAAACATCAACTGCAATTAGGCAGTGCTTAAGTAATCGTAAGTGTGGGAATTTACAGGAAACACGACAGCTGGAAAACATATTCAAATTACATTTGAACTCATTCTTGGAAACCAGATCAGGACATCTAAAAATATCCGTCTTAATGGGGCCTGAGGAAAACACTATTGGGTAAATATTTATTTAGAATAATATTGGCAAAATGAAATGAGTCTGTGGCGTTAATAAAGTTCCGAGCCTAATTCCCGATATAAGAATTGACTACAAGGAGCCAGGTCGATCCTTGACAAAAAACTGGTTTTCATGACCCATTGCAGATGTATTCAAGTTGGAATCACGTTTCCGTTAGTACGGAGGTCAAACAAACAAAAAGGAAGAGTAAAAATAGAGCATGGGGAGCAAATATACCGCGAATCCACACTTTGTATTATCATTCTCATTAGGTTTCAACTGATCACTGGTTTCTTAGAGTGGTTTGGTATAACTTCCCCAATTTCTCACCCTCTAATTTTTCTTTGACAGCCAAGTAAAGTGGTGGATTTTTTTTCTTTTGTTATACAAAAAGGGTATAAGGTACCACCAATCTTTCTTGGAAACAGAAATGAATTTTTTTTTTCTTCTTTTTTACATTTTTGTCAACAGATACTGAAGCTGTAAACCAGGAAATGACAAGGAATTTTCTTTTTCAACTGTACATCCTTGATTCCTTTGTTTTTCCTTTCTGTCTTCGTCACCTCGGGCTCTCTCACCTGTCCTAACGTCTCAAACTAAATGACAATCTTTCCTTTCAGATTATCATTATTATTTTCTAAAATTCATCTTGGCTTTATATTCCTGTTTCTATCTACTCTCTCTCCCTCGCATGTGTATATGTGTGCGTGCCTAATCTTTTTTATTTTCTAACACAACTGGACATGTTTGTGTATTCGTCCTTAGACTTGGAATCTTGTTTAAAAGACAAACAAATAAACAATAATACTAATATTGTTACCGTGTTGTACGTAGTAAGAAGACAGGTCTTGCCCACGGCTCCGTCACCCACAATCAGAACTTTCAATGGTGGGTCTATCGACATTCTTGCACTCTCCTAAAGAGACGCAACGAGAAAATTCGTCGACGATGCTCTGCTGTCTGTTTTGAAGGACTGATGGGCGACTTTCTTTCACAGGATGAAGAGAACGGCTGCCCTGCAGAGTGGCTTGTCTACATCATTTTAGGGAAAACGAAAACCTGAAAGTTGAGCGAAAGGTTTATTTCTTTATCTCAAAAAGATGAGACAGGAGAGAAAACGAAATAGATTGAAGTATAATGAATTCAAATGTTATGAATCCCCAAATGATTATTCAAATTAATTGATATCTTAGAGGTCCTTGTAAAAGGCAATCAATAATAATGGCACTTTATCTATCAAAAGAATTTTGTAGTTATATTGAAGATACAATTTAATTTCAAAATTATATTCTTCCACTAATATTTGCCAGTGGTTATTCGAATATTCGAATTAGAGTACGTGCAATATTTTAGTTATGTTAGTTAAATTTAAGTAAACAAAACATTCTGTGACCTAATTTAATCGTGGGAGTCACTGGCTGTTCAGCCAATCACAGCCCCACAAACATACACACACACACACACACACACACACACACACACACACACACACACACACACACACACACACACACACACACACACACACACACACACACACACACACACACACACACAGATACACGCGCACGCACACACACACACACACACACACACACACACACACACACACACACACACACACACACACACACACACACACACACACACACACACACACACACACACACACACACACACTATTAAAAAAAGTGAACACGGAAGAAGATCGTGAGTCACTACAGAGTGATCTAAATAAAGTATGGGAATGGAGTAGGAAGAGGGAGATGGAGTTCAACACTAAAAGGTGTAGTATAATTAAACAGCAAATGAAAGAATAAACTGAAGACTCAGTTATCAAAGTGATGAGACAAAAGGAGAATATAGTAAGAGACTTAGCAGATAAAAAGAAAGCATAATTATATTAGGAATGGAAGAGAAACATAACCTAGATAGAAGTTCAAGAATCAATGAGGAAAAAGAAAAAGTAAGCAGTTTACTAGAATTAGTTCAGGAAGATGAACCTGAAATCATGAAACAAATTGAAGAGATGTCTAGACTCGGAAGGTATAGTACAGATAAGATCAGACCAATTAAGATTAAATTCAGGTCACAAACGACGGCAGAGAATATCTTAACAAAAACAGGGAAACTAGCAGCAAGTGAACAATATAAAAAGGTATGGATAAAAAGAGAAATGAATAAAGAGGAAAGGGAGGAGGAAAAAATGAAAAGACATGAAGCTAAGGAAAAAAACGAGATGAGTCAGAAAAAGAGAAGTTCTATTGGAGAGTAGTGAATATGAAAGTAAGGAAATACGACATACTAGAGAAAAACAAAAGGGAAACAGAGAATACAATGGAAGTGGCAGAAAACTAAGAGTATCTTACACAAATATAGATGGATTAATAACAGGATTGAATGAGCTGAATGATTATCTGAAGGAAAAAGAACCGGACATAATGGGAATTGTAGAAACGAAATTAAAAGGTCCACTACCACCCAACAGTATAGGACATGATGCATATAATTATTGGATTAGAAACAGAGGGACAAAGCAAGGAGGTGGAGTTATGTTCCTGACTAAGAAGGATATAAACGTAAGGTGTATCACATATGGAAAGAATACAGTAGAGATTATTATGATCGAAATGGAAGACAGAGATAAGAAGAGCAGAAAGTTTGTGATAAATTATGTGCCTCCAAAAACAGCCTCGTGAGAAGAGAGTGAACATAAAAGTATGTTAGAGGACACAAGGATAACATTAAATAAGATAATGGAAGATGGAGGAAGAATAGTTATGATGGGCGACTTTAATTGCAAAGAAGTCTGCTGGGAAGAGATGACAGTAAAGGGTGGAGTCGGTTCATGGGGGAAATGTTCTACTCGAGATGATTATTGAACATTCAATGACACAGTGGATACAGGAGAACACTAGGTATAGAAATGAAGAAGAACTATCGAGACTAGACTTAATAATCACATCTGAACCTAGAATAGTGGAAAAGATTGAATATAAAACACCAATGATTAAAAGTGACCACATATTGATTGAACTGGAACTAAATGAGGAAAAATACACGAAAAGAAATGAGCAATATAGAAAAGGAAGAATGATATATGAAAAAACAAACTTTGATAAAATAAGAGAAGTCTTTCAAAAAGAAAACTGGGAAGGAATATACAAAGAAACAACAGTGGGAGAGAAATGGAATATTTTGACAAAAATTTATAAAAATGGAGTAGAAAAGTATGTCCCAAGACAAAAACAAGAAAAAGAATATGTAAAGTGCTGGTACAACAAAAGATGTAGGGAGTTAAAAGACAAAAGAGAAAGCTTGGACCAAATAGAAGAAAGACAAAAGACCTGAAAAATGGAAAATATATACTTGTTATAGAAATGAATATGTACAAGCGTGCAGAGAGAAGAGAAAATATGAAAAAGATGTCAGAAAAATGTAAAGATCAACCAAAACTATTCTACAGATTTGTAAACAACAAACTGAAAAACAAACAAGACTTGGAGAAATTAAGACAAGGAGGAGTTGAATACACTGAGGAAATAGATATGGTGGAAATTATGAACAAGCATTTTAAATCAGTGTTTACAAGGGAGAACATACAACCTGAAGAGATCGAATGGAAAGAGAAAGTCCCCCCTATGAAAGAAATAGAAGTAACAAAGAATGAAATATTGAAACACTTGAGTAATCTTGATGTCAGAAAATCGCATGGACCAGATGAAATAGCAAACTGGATTTTGAAAGAATGCAGGAATGAACTGGCAGACAAAATACATAGCATAATAAACAGTTCCTTGAAAGAAGGAAAAGTTCCAGATGATTGGAAAAAAGCAAATATAGTACCTATATGTAAAGGAGGAAATAAAGAAGACCCTAACAACTATAGACCAGTCTCTCTAACAAGTACAATAGCAAAAATTTGTGAAAGAATGATCAAAAGTAAATGGGTAAAATATTTAGAAAAAAAAAAAAAAAAAACGTGCTAAATCCAAGGCAATTTGGATTCAGACAAGGACGATCATGCATCACCAATTTAATATGTTTCTATTCAAGGCTAATAGATATAATACAAGAGAGATGGATGGGCTGATTGTGCATTTCTAGACCTAAAAAAAGCTTTTGACAAAGTACCACATAAGAAGTTGCTTAAGAATTAGAAAATGAAGGAGGAATACATGGCAAACTGCTTAAATGGATGGAAGACTTTTTGCAAGGAAGAAAAATGAGAGTAGTGATAAGAGACAAACATTCAAAATGGGATGACGTAATAAGCGGTGTTCCACAAGGAACAGTTTTGGCCCCAATAATGTTTGCTATATATATCAATGATATGGATGAAGAAATTAAAAGTTATATGAACTTCTTTGCAGATGATGCAAAACGATTAAAAAAAGTGAACACGGAAGAAGATTGTGAGTCACTACAGAGTGATCTAGATAAAGTATGGGAATGGAGTAGGAAGTGGGAGATGGAGTTCAACACTAAAAAGTGTAGTATAATGGAATTTGGAAAAAGCAAAAACAGAATAACAGGAGCATATAAATTGCGAGAAGAAGGAATAAAAAAAGTATTAAATGAGAAGGACCTGGGAGCCATTGTTATGAATAATATGTCATCTGAGAAACATATAAATAAGATTTTTGGAGAAACTTATAATTTAATAAGAACAATCAAAGTGGCATTTACATACCTGGATGAAGAAATGGTGAAGAAAATTCTAATCACTCTGATAAGACCAAGATTGGAATATGCAGCAACGATGTGGTCACCAAGTACAAAAAAATGTATAAGAAAACTTGAAAGAATACAAAGAGCAATTACAAAATTGGCACCAACACTCTCAAAGCTATCATATGAAGAGAGACTAGTAAAACTTGAACTACAGACACTAGAGCAAAGAAGAGAGGTGATTCAATAGCTATTTACAGAATCATGAAAGGCATAGAAATTATTGATAGAGAGAATCTGATAAAATGGGATGACAGAAATACAAGAGGACACGGAAAGAAAATCAAGAAAGACAGCTATAGAAGAGATCTGAAAAAGAACAGCTTTCCTCACAGA
>NC_134797.1:1144718-1149718 GCF_046742065.1 Oratosquilla oratoria | reverse complement strand
GAGGAAATAGTAATGGCAGAAATTATGAACAAGCATTTTAAATCTGTGTTTACGAGGGAGAACATACAACTTAAAGATATCGAGTGGGAGGAGAAAGTCCCCCTATGAAAGAGAAAGAAGTAACAAGGAATAAAATAATGAATCACTTGAGTAATCTCTATGTCAGAAAATTGCATGGACCAGATGAAATGGCAAACTGGATTTTGAGAGAATGCAGGAATGAACTAACAGACAATTTACAGTCTAATAAGCAGTTCACTGAAAGAAGGAAAAGTTCCAGAAGATTGGAAAAGAGCAAATAGTGCCAATATATAAAGTATGAAACAAGGAAGACCCGTTCTCTCTTACAAGTATAATAGCTAAAATTTGTGAAAGAATGATCAAGATTAGATGGTTAAGGCATTTGGATTTAGGCAAGGACGATCATGTGTCACAAACTTAATGTGTGTCTATTTAAGGCTAATAGATATAATACAAGAAAGAGATGGGTGGGCTGATTGTGTATTTCTAGACCCGAAAAAAGCTTTTGATAAGGTGCCACATGAGAAATTGCTAAAGAAATTAGAAACTGCAGGAGGAATACAGGGCAAACTGCTAGAGTGGATAGAAGACTTCTTGCATGAAAGAAAAATGAGAGTGGTGATAAGAGACAAACACTCCAATTAGGATGAAGTGATTAGTGGAGTTCCACAAGGAACAGTTCTGGCCCCAATAATGTTTGCTATATATATTAATGATATGGATAAAGGAATTGAAATTTATATGAGCTTCTTTGTGGACGATACAAAATTGTTGAAAAAAGTAAACTCTGAAGAAGATAGTGAGTCGCTATAGAGTGATCTCAATAAAATATGGGAATAGAGTAGGAAGTGGGAGATGGAATTCAATATTAAGAAGTATAGTATAATGGAATTTGGAAGAAATAAAAAAGAATATTGGGATCATATAAATTGGGAGACGAAGAAATTGAAAAAGTAGAAAATGAGAAGGACCTGGGAGTCATTATCATGAATAATATGTCCCCTGAGAAACATATAAAAAGAAATTGGAGAAACTTATGATTTAATAGAACAATCAAAGTGGCATTTACATACCTGGACGAAGAAATTGTGAAGAAAATACTGGTCACTTTGATAAGACCAAGATTGGGGTATGCAGCATCGACGTGGTCACCAAGTAAAAAAGAAAAAAAAAAAAAAGTATAACAGAACTTGAAAGAATACAAAGAGCAATTACGAAATTGGCACCAACACTCTCAGAACTATCATATGAAGAGAGATTAGCAAAACTTGAACTACAGACATTAGAGCAAAGAAGAGAGAGAGGAGACTTGATAACTATTTATAGCATCATGAAAAGCATAGAAACTATTGATAGAAAGGATCTAATAAAATGGGATAGTAGAGATACAAGAGGACACGGAAAGAAAATCAAGACAGTTGTAGAAGAGACCTGAAAAAGAACAGCTTTCCCCACAGGGTAATGGACGTTTTGGAACAAGTTAGATGAGAATGTGGTGTGTGCAAAAACGATACACGAATTTAAAAACAGCCTAGATAAAACGAGATATGAAGACGGGATACTACGAGCATAGCTCCCCTTCCCGTAAAGTATAACTAGGTAAACACATACATACACACACACACACACACACACACACACACACACACACACACACACACACACACACACACACACACACACACACACACACACACACACACACACACACACACACACACACACACACACACACACACACACACACACACACACACGTATATATATATATGTATATATATATATATGTATATATATATGTATAATATATGTATATATATATATATATGTATGTATATATATAATATATATATATATATATATATATATATTGCAAGCAATCACATCCCCGTGATACAAAAATGTAAAATAACCACAGGAGAAAGGAAACTTGTAGACAGTAAGTACTTTCGTATATTACATCTTCAGAGAGGTAAATGCAAGGGTAATGGGCAAGGGATTGGAGATGGTTAAAGAAAATGGAGAAAAGTGGAGGTGAGCCAGTTGTTGTTTGCGGACGACACTGCGCTTGTGGCAGGATCGGAGGAGGGATTGAGGAAGTTGGTGGCAGAGTTTGGGAGAGTATGTGATAGAAGAAAGCTAAAGATAAATGTGGGTAAAAGTAAGGTGATGAGATGTACAAGGGGTAAAAGTGGCAGTAGACTGGAAGTGAGCATTAAGGGAGAGCGACTGGAGGAAGTGGATAGTTTTAGATACTTGGGTGCAAATGTGGCAGGGAAAGGTGGAGTGAAAGTGGAGGTAGAATGCAGATTGAGAAAAGCGAGTAAATGCCTTGGTGGATTAAAGAGTGTAATGAGGAATAGACATTTGGGAATGGATGCTAAGAGCAGACTGTATGAAGGAGTGATTGTGCCAATAGCACTGTATGGGGCAGAAACATGGATTATAAGAGAAGAAGAGAGAAGGAGTTTGAATGTGTTTGAGATGAGGTGTCTGAGAAGTATGATGGGGGTTACTAGGCTAGATAGAGTGAGAAATGAGGAGGTGAGGAGGAGACCGGGGGTGGAAAGGGAGCTGGGAGATAGGGTTGATGAAAAAATACTAGGATGGTTTGGACACATGGAAAGAATGAGTGAAGAAAGACTAGTAAAAGAGGTATGGAAGGCAGATGTGGAGGGAGTGAACATGAGGGGACGTCCTTGGATGAGGTGGATGGATGGGGTGAAGGGGGCTTTAGGGAAGAGGGGAATGTCTGTTGAGGAAGGACGGGAGAGGACAGAAGACAGGAGTGAATGGAGAATGGTTGTATATGGATGATGTTGTGATAGCATGAGGCGGAATGGGCGGGTGGATGGGGGGTGAGGTAGTATGTGTGAGCAAAATTTTGACGCAGCCCGAAGGGATTTCTCCCCGTCCTCTCCTTTTATGCAATGGGGGGACGGAGAGTGGGGGTCGCCGATTTAATAAAGCGGCCTTGCTGTGGATGTGCTGTGTCTTGCGACACTGCTTCTGACCCAGGGCAGTGGACAAGGTGCAGGGATGACCCGTTATTCAGAAGGTACTAAGATAAGAGGGAGGGTGGAGGGGTGTGGAGTGTATTCAGGGATGGTATGGGTGGAAATGATTTTATGCCTTTATCTTTTTGGCTACTCCCCTTGTAAGGGGGAAAAAGCCTTGGTATATGTATATGTACTTACTGTCTACAAGTTTCCTTTCTCCTGGGGTTATTTTGCATATATATATATATATATATATATATATATATATATATATATATATATATATATATATATATATTTATATATACATATACTTATATATATATACATATATATATATATATATATATATAATCAAGGACTACTATTACACAGGACGTGCGCACCCAGATCCCTGGGTCCGCTAGCGGAGGCCATTGCATTCTTTGTAACCTAACATTTTATATTGGACAAATATATCAAAACTAGAAACCTAACATTGCTTATAGGACAAATATATCAACTATTGACTTATTCAATGGAGTATAAGTTAATATAAACTTTTATAGTGAAATGAGAAACTATTTCTAAGGCACTGTTATGTTTTGAAATGCCAATTTTAGCCGGACTTACCAGGTATTATCGTATGAGGTTAGTGGACACCAGGGTTGGCGATTTATTTTTTCTTTTTAAGAATATAAAATATATATATATATATTCTTTAATCAGATTTATTTGATTTAAATAGATTTTTTTTATAGATTTTGAATATTGTGGGATTGCTATCTGATATGCGATCTGTTTGCTAAAGAACATTTTTAGCATATCAATATAAGGAGCAGTGTTATATAGACTTGCCACAAGTATACAAGGAACGGTATAGTATGTGAGAACGGTATGCTCAGGTTCACTCGATTCTTCCAAGACTTTTCTCATCTTGGTGACATTTGCTGCATTGTCTGTCACAACACTTCCAATGTGACAGCCAAAATCTTGTTCAATCTTCTTGATTGAGTTTTGTACAAGTTGTAGAAGATATTCAGCAGTGTGGGGTTTCCCTGATGTATCTATTGTGTCAACTAAGTAAATCTGACCAGTGGATGTTGTTAGAGTGACACATATTATGGGCTCATTATGGATGTTGGACCACCCATCAATTGAAAGACATACAGTTTCATTATTCAGGTCATCTACACACTTTTTATAATCCTTTTCATACACAAGATCCAAGTATTTATCAGCAATATCTTTTCTGGATGGAGGAATATAATCCGGCCTCAGGTTCCGAACCATCTTGAGAAACTAAGGATGCTGAACAAGACGAAATGGTGAATTTGTAGCAAATATAATTCTTGCAACTTCTTTGTCGAGATTTTCCTTTTGAGAGGCTGAAGTTTTTATGATAAAGCTGTCCAGAGATGTTGATGACTTTCTTTCAGGTGAAAATGATTTAGCAGAAGTGGCGCCTGTGGAGGAGTCTGATAGTGACCTTTTTAATGGTGGAGTCAAGTTTGCAGATAATTCAAGTGGAGCCGATGATGAAAGGCTTGAAGCTGCTGATACAGATCCTGAAATGGAAACAGAAAGTTTTAGCATATTGCATAATTTATAAACGAATAAATAAATGAATTGATACAGTGTGATTTAGGCTACTTTTGAGTACAGTAGTTATTTTCTTAGATAATGATCATATTCACACAAGCCACTAAATTATTTGGAAATAATTAACAGGATATGAAATAGGTGGGCTTGGAATTCAGCCCACACAGGATTCAGTCCACTTTTGAATTCACTAAAAATAATGGATTAGTTGGGTTAGGTTAGGCTAAATTCCTTTGGGCTGAATCCCATGTGGGCTGAATTCCAATGGAACCTATGAAATATATTACACAATGTTGAATGAAATTAATAACAATCATGTAGGCCGCAATGTTGAGTGGATACAGTATATTATAGTGATATAGTCATTACCCAAATTTAGAAGTAATGAAATTGAAGTAT
>NC_134797.1:1122218-1137218 GCF_046742065.1 Oratosquilla oratoria | reverse complement strand
CTCTTATGCTCCATGTTTCTGCCCCATACAGTGCTGTTGGCACAATTACTCCTTCATACAGTCTCCTCTTAGCATCCATTCCCAAATGTCTATTCCTCATTACACTTTTTAATCCAAAAAGGCATTTACCCGCTTCTCTCAATCTACATTCTACCTCCACCTTCACTCCACCTTTTCCTGCCACATTTGCACCCGAGTATCTAAAACTATCCACTTCCTCCAGTCGCTCTCCCTTAATGCTCACTTCCAGTCTACTGCCACTACATCTCATCACCTTAGTTTTACCCACATTTATCTTTAGCTTTCTTCACATACTCTCCCAAACTCTGCCACCAACTTCCTCAATCCCTCCTCCGATCCTGCCACAAGCGCAGTGTCGTCCGCAAACAACAGCTGGCTCACCTCCCACTTTTCTCCATTTTCTTTAACCATCTCCAATCCCTGACCCACTACCCTTGCATCTACCTCTCGCACCACCCCATCCATGCATAAGTTGAACAGCCAGGGTGACATAACGCATCCCTGACGAAGTCCCACCTTTACCTCGAACCACTCACTCTCTCCATTTCCAATCCTGACACAAGCTCTACTACTCTAATAAAAACTCTTGACAGCTCTCAGAAGCTTTCCTCCTATCCCATATATCTGCATAACCTCCCACAGTGCCTTTCTGTCTACCATATCATAAGCTTTTTCCCGATCCATAAAAGCTCAAAAAACATCCTTCCCCTTACCTATAGCTTTCTCACATATCTGTCTTACCACAAAGATCTGATCTACACAACCTCTACCCGTCCTAAATCCACACTGTTCCTCACCAATTACTCCTTCTGTTCCTCTCCTAATCCTCTCAATCAAGATCCTCCCATAAGCCTTCCCAACTACACTTAACAAGCTAATCCCTCTGAAACTACTACATTCACACTTGTCCCCTTTTCCCTTGTAAAGAGGAACTATACAACCACTCCTCCAGTCCTCCGGCACTCTACCTTCTCTCCAGCAAACGTTAAATAATCTCACCAGCCAGTTCACCATCACTGTACCTCCCTTTTTCAGACATTCTGCATGGCATCCATCCAGACCAGGTGCCTTATCTGCTTTCATCATCTTAACTGCTGCCTTCACATCATCCTTCCTTATTTCTCCTCCATTCTCCTCACTCATCACTCTCATTTTCTTCACATTTCCCACTGCAGCTATCTTTCCCTCCCTATCCTCCTTCACATTTAGCAACTCCCTAAAATATTCTGCCCATCTTCCCCTTACTGCCTTCTCTTCCATTATCATCTCTCCATCTGCACCTTTTACCTTTTCTTCTCTACTTGATTCGCCTCCTCTTCCTCTCTTAATTTCTTTCCAAAACATCTTTTTATTATTTTCAAAATTCTCTGTCATACTCTTACCCCATTTCACATCTGCTCTCCTCTTTGCCTCCTTTACCTTTTGCTTTACTTCTCTTTTCTTTTCTTTGTACCTCTTATATGACTCCCTCGTCCTATTTTGTAACCAATCTGTGAAAGCTCGCTTCTTCTCTTCTACAACCTTCTTTGTTTTCTCATCCCACCATTCACTACCCTTTCTTCTACTTCCTCCTATCCTTCTTGTTCCACACACCATCCTTTCACATTTTATGACTCCCTCCTTGAACCATCCCCATTCCTCCTCCACACCCAGCTCTACTCTATCCTTCACTCCCTCCGACTCCTCCTTCAGCTTCTTTGCGTACTCCTTCTCCTTTTCCTTTCCATTCAAAGAGTTCACTCTAAGCACCTCCCTACCTTTTGTCCCTTTCCTCTTTCTCCATCTATCCTCCACTCTCAACTTACCTTCCACCAAAAAATGATCTGATGTTCCCCCACCCTCTCCCCTTAGCACATTTATTTCATTTTTATCTTATTAATTTATTACGCCAAGGCGTCAGTCAGTACATGGATATACAAGCACAAAATGTTAATATAATGCGTCAGATGGATACACAATCAATAGTAGTACATCCCCTTAGCACATGTACATCCTTAACTCTTCCTATCATAATCCTATTTACCACTACATAATCCATTAACGCTCTATCTACCACCCTTCCCTCCACCACCCTCTCCCATGTGTACTTGTGCTTGACTTTCTTCCGAAACACTGTATTTACTATCATTAACTCGCTAGACACATTTCCACCATCAACTCTCCACTACGATTCTTTCCTGGAACTCCACATTTCTCAACCACTCCATCGATTGGACCATTTCCTACCCTAGTATTAAGGTCTCCCAGAACCATTACATTGACATTTCTTCCTAAATCCTCTATGCACTCATTTAAATCTATCCAAAAGGCCTCCCTTTCTTCTTCACTCTTCTCACTGCCAGGCCCATATGCACTTACAAAGACCCACATCTCCTTTCCCAGTTTCACCTTCATCCACATTACCCTTGAGGAAACCTGTTTCCACTCCACTACACGTTTACCTATCTCTTCATTTACTAGAATAGCCACCCCTTCCCTCCCTCATCCTCTCTTCACTCCTTATAACCTCCCACTTACACTCCCAAACTTACACTCACCCTTCCCTTTCAACTTAGTTTCACTCAAAGCCAACACATCCATCTTTCTTCTTTCAAACATACTACCTATCTCTTCCCTTTTACTCTCATCTGTACCATATCCACGCACATTAAAAGGCCCAAACCTTAGGGTGCTGGTCCGAAAACTCCCAAACCCTATTATGCCTTTACTTTTTCGTTTAGGAATGTCCCCTGTGGGGCTACAAGGAGAAGGATGCCTAGTCCCAATCCCCGTCCCTTTCTTCTCGCCTCTTACGATCCAAGTGTGAATACTTGGTGGCAGTATTCTTTTCCCCCACCACAGGGAACTCCCCAACCACAGAAAAAGAATACTCAGAGAAATGGTACAGGACAGCAACAAGGGGTTTGGGGGACAGCATAACGGAGTGACAGTCGTAGTATATGCATCTCTACTATGCCGATCGGCTTTGCCACACGGCAAATGCAATCGGCCCTTTACATTTCAGCACAGGTACTCACGAGACTTTCAGTCAGTACGTAACGCAAGATGAGTGACGAGGACGATGCAGTTCTGTTAACAGCGGCTGCTATAACACTGGCCAACAAAATGAAACTTTTTTTTCTCATCACAGACATAAATAAGCTTTTCTGAATGTAATTTTGATGCTGAATCCAAATCTGGTTACATTTTTGTTCTAGCACGTATAGTTTTTTAATTATTTGCTTTTTTGTATTTTAGAAAAAATATATGTATTTTTATGAATATGTAGGACGTAATAAATCTCATTTCATGCAAATCATTCATTTGTGAGAACTAAAAAATACATATAACACTAAATTAATTTAATGCAATGAAGTATAAGAAACTAATTTACATTACATAACATTATAAGATCTTAAAAACATTGAGAGTATGCTTTTCTTTTAAACATTTGGTCTGGATTATCACGATACAACATCCAGCAATGGTCAGCCATCATGCTTTCGTTCCAAAATCCTTGGTAGGGAACTTCCATAGTATGAATATCTTGATGGAAACGTTCCCTTTGCTATATGAGAATGTAGGAAGTGCATTTTCAATGACATACGACAATCCATTTCTTTAAAAGCATTGAGTAGTTTCTCCACTCCATCCTTATATGCATGGGACTTTGTCTTCCCCAGAAAGTTTGCGCATATCCATTTGAAAGCCAGGCAAGCATTCAATTCTAATGGACTGAGGGCCTGTTCAAATTCAATATCCATTAAAAGTTCCCTGATTTGTGGCCCAACAAATATTCCCTCCTTCAATTATGCTGCACTAACACTCGGAAATTTCTTAGAAATGTATTGGAACCCTTGTGAATTTATTTTACCCATTGCTTTAACAAAATTCTTCATTAAACCAAGTTTAATGTGGAGAGGTGGTAGGAAGATCTTTTGGGGGTCAACTAAAGGGACAGACTGGGCACTGCTTGTTCCTGGGACATATGCAGTTCTTAGTGGCCAGGAATGTTTGGTGTAGTGTTCTGTTGTATCACGACTGTCCCAAAGGCAAAGGAAACAACAATATTTTGTAAATTCTGCTTGCATACCCATTAACATTCCTATAACTTTAAGATCACCGCAGATGTTCCATTGATGGCTACCATATTGGATTGCCATATTGTCATATGTCTCTATAAGATGGACCGAATGGGCAATAGGGATGGATGGCTTTGTATTTCCATTATGCAAAAGAACTGCTTTGAGGCTTCTCTGGGACGAATCAATGAAGAGACGCCAGTCAGATGCCACATACGTCTGAGACAAGCCTGTGAATAGACCATGTATATCATGACAATAACAGAGAGGACCATCTACTGTAAAGAATGTTGCTAAATTAATATTCCGCGTTCGGTAGTAACTGATACGAACATTTTTGTCAAGTAAGTTGTTCTCCTGTAATCTTGAGGCGAGGAGCTCTGCTTTCTCTTTAGACAGTGATAGGTCTCTCACAAGATCATTCAATTGTCCTTGGGTTAATAGTTTCGGCTCAAAATTTCTACCTTCCAATGTGTAATCTGGATCTGCAGGAATGCGGGAATGCCACCAGTTACACCTTCATCGTCATACACGTCATCTTCAATAGAATTTGCTCCATCATCTGGGGGAATTGGAATGGGCAATTCTTCACTGTGTTGCACTGGTCGACGTGCTGAATCCATGGTTGGATAAACAATCTTGTGTTTGTTCTTTGTAGAAAATCCGGTTAGGTTAACACTACAAAAATAACAGTCTCCATGATAATCTCTCGGCTCCCTCCACATCATGGGTATGGCAAACGGCATTGAAGCTTTCTTTTTGTTCACCCAATCGCGCAATCCGTTTGAACAAGCAGAACAGATTTGATGTGGTGCCCATGTTTTGTCTTGGTCACCTAGATGGCAATCAAAGTAAAGTTTGTATATATTTTTTTAATGTTGGTTGTAATATTTCGTCGTTGTAGTTTAGTTGTAAAATTGCCACAGACATAACAGAACTTGTCGGGATGATTCTTACATTCTCGAGGCATGATGATTGATATAAGCAAATGATTCTAAACAGCTTACCACCAGCACAGCACTTCACACAACAGCAGACAGAGGCCGAATGTAGCTCGCTGTTATCAGAGTTAGGAGGTATCAATTGTGCAGGTTGCCAGATGTGTGATAAGATGTTTGAAATAAATAAAATTGACCAAAATTGAAATAAATAGATAAACAGGAAATAAATAGATTCCTAAATAGACACATAAAACTATGAAATACATAAAGTATAAACTTAATAAAATGTAGAAAAAAGTAGCACTTTGGCTATTAAAATGGTTAAATCTATGTATTTACATATATGGTTTCATCATAAAAACTATACGTGCCAGAGAAAATCTGATTGCAGTTTTGGAATCAGCGTCAAAAATGCTATCCAGGCAACACCAAATTTACTCTGATGAAAAATCTTTGTTGGCCAGTGTAATTATCGATTTTTGTGTACCTGCTCGCAGAAAAAGAAGATTTTGGGTTCGTCCAAGTCTTAAGAGTCGAAATATATACAGTGCAAGTGATTTAATGAAAGACTTGATTTTAGATTTAGAATACCGATGTGATATGGGATTTCGATTTTTTTTTTTTTCGCATGACAAACATTGACTTTCTGACTTTGTTGGATCTCATTGGTCCTGCCATATCTAGACGAAACACTACATTCAGATCTTCTATTCCAGCTTCTGAGCGTCTTGCAGTGACGCTGCGTTTCCTTGCTACTGGAGATTCATATAATTCTCTCATGTACACATTTAAAATTTCCAAACAAGTAATTTCAAGATGTGTTCCAGAAGTTTGCAACGCTCTCTTGAATGCTCTACAAGATTATGTCAAGGTAAAAAAAAAATACTGAATTTGTTATATATTTATTTATTGCTAACATGCATATTTTATAAAGAGGATAAAATAATATCCATGTCCTCGTCAGTTGAGTATTGAAGACTTATTTGGGATTGCTCTATGGGAACCTGTGAAGAATATTCATGTTGTGTACTGAGAGATGGGGATGGGGTTCCTGTATGCAAGTTTCTGGGAGATGGGGTTGAGGTTGATGCATACAAAGTTCCAAGAGATGGGGTTGAGATTGATGCATGCAAGCTTCCAGGAGATGGGGCTGAGGTTGATGAAGGTTGTGTACCAAATGTGGGCGTGTGTAGGTAGGGATTACTGTAAGGACTATCATATTTTCCCATTTCTGTTTCAAATAGCACTTGAGATATTATATTTTGTACTGTAAATTTAGCATAAGGTGAAGCTAGTTTACGTATTTTGATTGCTACTTGTTCTCCAAATAGTTGATATTCGTCTTTTTCGCTTTTTTTTTTTTATCTGAAATAGATTTCATAAGATTCACATCTTCCTTAACTACAGGCGCATTCAGATACATATTAGAGCGTTTAAGGCAGAAGAAGACTTTTGGGGGGATTTAGATTTTTTTTTTTTATGGTGGTTGAGCTGGACTGCTCTCTTCTCCTTGGCCCTCAACTTCATTCTCCTGAACACTACCTTGTGTGATTGTTTCTTCATTTTTGCGTTTACCCTGAAAAAAAAAATCATTTTTTATTTATACCTGTAAAATTAAATTAAATTAATCAGGGGTTTATTTAAATTAAATTCAAATTATTTTATGATTTAATCCCATGTAATTTTTTCCGATGAAGCAAATGGCGCTATTCTTATTTTGATCAGACATCATTTTGGGGGGCTACGGGCCCCATATCTATAAAAAAAACTCCTAATATATGGCTTAAAACTAAATTAATTCGGGCCTTATTTAGATTAAATCCAGATTCTTTTATGATTGGATCCCATGTAATTTATTTCAAGAAAGTTATAGGGGATTTACGCTTGCAAAAATTCCCTACAATTAAATTCTAGAATTTCATTCCTGCTTTGTACCTCGAATCGAAAACAAGAATAAGATTCACGAACTGCCATGATTTGGGTTCACGAGAGCTTCCAGAATTACTTGCATCTAGTCCAGTCAATACTTTACGCAGACATTTATTGTTATTAATTTTTTTTCTTTTCTTTTCTTTCAGATGGTGAAAACAGAGGAACACTGGGGACATATAGCACAGCAGTTCAATGACAGATGGAATTTTCTAAACTGCGTCGGTACTATGGATGGCAAGCATATAGCTTTACAAGCCCCCTTGCACTCTGGCACCGATTATTTTAATTATAAAATCTTTTATAGCATTGTACTTTTTGCAGGTAGGATTTCTGTGACGGGGGTGTATTTAATGAAATATATTTCAAGGAATGTCTTAATGAAAACTGTCTGCAGCTCCCTCCACTACCTGGACGAAATGACGCAGTTTCATTTGTTTTCGTCGCCGACGACGCTTTTCCTCTATTATTGAACATTATGAAACCGTTCCCTGGGTACCAAGAAAAAAATTCTATAAACAGAATTTACAACTATAGGCTCAGCAGAGCTCGACGAGTTTCAAAAAATGCTTTCGGTATTTTATCGGGCGTTTTTCGTGTGCTGCGCAAACCAATGCTGTTACAACCAACAACTGCAAAAGTAGTAGTTCTGCCTTTAATTCATTTGCACAATTTTTTGCGAGAAAAAACGTCAAGAACACTTTACAATCCCCCTGGAATGGTAGACGTAGAATGCTCAGATACGGGGCAAGTCAATCCAGGGCTTTGGAGGTCACATGGATCAAATTCTCATTTGGTTAATTTTGACCGAACAGCCAGAAGAAGTTCGGATGCTGCGCAAAATATGAGAAAGGAATATGCAGAATACTTTAGTTCTCCACAAGGGAAAATACATTTTCAGTATAATAAGTAACAAAAAAATGAATTCGCTTTTATTGAAATACTTTGTCATATTCAGGTTTATCAATTTAAATATTTGTAATGCAGAATACCTACTTTAGTTCTCCACAAGGGAAAATACATTTTCAATATAATAAGTAACAAAAAATGAATTTGCTTTTATTGAAATGCTTTGTCATATTCAGGTTTATAGATTTAAATGTTTGTAACTTGTCAGGACTTTCAGTTGCATGAGATCTTAAGGACCAGCTCCTTGAACATCTCAGTGATGAGGTCAAGTGCCTACTGTGCTCTTGTGACTTTGCTGCCCTGGCCAGCGATGACAAGGGCGAGGTCGTCAGCATAACTGAGGAGTGCTGTATGGCCCTTGAATGGTAGGTTGACTAGTTGTTCCAACAGGTGGTTGAACAAAAGGGGGCCGAGTTTACCCCGCCCTATAGTGTACCATTTTCCCATTTGCGATATTCTGATATTTCCCCCTGGAACCTAACTCTTGCCTGCCGGTACTGTAAGTAGTCTTGGATCCGGACAAGGACTGTGCCCTGAACACCTTTCTCCACCAAGGCTGTCAGGATGTCATGAAGGTTTGCCAGTTCGAATGTCTTCTCCAAATCAAGGAAAACAACCACAGCGGTGCGGTTGTCAATCCGGCTCAGTAGGGTCATGATGCTGTCGGCGGTCCCAACTCCTCGCGTGAAACCGAAGATGTTAGCATGGGGGAGTCCAATGCGCCACACGAGGCGAGTGAGCACCATTCGTTCTGCAGTCTTGGCCGTGCAGCTCATCATGGAGATGGGACGGGGCTTGGTGGGCTCCCTAGGTTTAGGAATAGGTTGTATGTCGATCACTTTCCACGCGCCCAGGAGGCGTCCCGTCAGCCATGAGTGGTTGTTCAAGGATAGAATAGCCGCCTCGCCTATTGATCCGGCGTGGGCCAGCATCGCGTAAGTGACTTGAATCGCCCCTATAGCGGTGTCCCGGTTTTTCTGAGCTCGGATGAGTCCCCATTGAGTGAAAGGCTTGTCCGTCACGTCGAGTCTCTCCCGAGCGATGTCAGTGAGTCTGTTCCTCTTTGGTCTAAGCTGTTGCTGTAAGACTTGAATCTCCACAGGTAGCTGGGCAGTGGCACCGCATTTGGCGAACATATCCGCCAACCTTTCCGCCTCCTGCCGTGGATGCGGGTGGGCCGGAGGTCGTGATGGTCGCTTGCCGGAGGCCGTCCTCAGTTTGAACCATAGGTTGGACAAGCCAGTGTGCGAGTTGAAACTTGCGCACCACTCCAGCCACTCTGCCTCTCTTACTCTGGATGTGATTTCTCGAGTGTGTTTCATTACTTCCCGAAGGAGCTCATGGTTTGCGGGGCTGGGCCGCTTCTTGTACAATTTGCAGTGGATATTGACGAGGTGGTTTTGTTCTTGGACTTTCTTGTTATAGAACCACCAGTTCGTACGGTATTTGTAAGCCTGCATCTTCCTTAGGATGAAGGCACCTGCTGCCCTCTCGATAACCGCAGTTAGGTGTCTCTCCCGTTCATCTAGGTCCTCCGGTGGCTTGTACGTCTCCCACCATTCTTCCAGGACAGTCTGAAACTTGGACTAGTCTGCTCCCTGGGTGTTCCAGCGTAGAGGTGGAAGTGGCGTCCGCGGAACGATGATCCTCTGTATAGTGGTGATGGCATAATGGTCGCTAGTTAATGTGGAGTGGACCCACCATATGGCACCAGGAGCTAGGTCCTTTGAGAGAAAGGCGAGGTCCAGTCTCCCGCATCCGGCAGTTCTTCCATGGCAGTAGCCAGGTGTCGCCCTGTAGAGTTGGTGGAGAGCACAGACTTTTTCAGTGGGTGGTGTGCGTTGAAATCTCCCCACGACGATGCTGCTGTGTGTAGCAAGTGATAGCCCTTCATCCATCTGTAGCTTCCCACTCGGTTGTTTTAAAAGTTGTAGACAGTGAGCGGAAAACCACCGAGCTCATCACCTCCACTCCTTCGCCGCATTGCACAGGGTCAATGATGAGGGAGACTGCCCCGTACTATCATCATGCGGTCACGGAGGTGATCATCTCTACTATACGGGAGATAGTGAGCAATGTAACCTGCTATCCTCCACTCAGAGTCCTCTGGTAATAGCGTCTCTTGCAGAAGCACAACGTCTATATCTTCTTCCACCAGGGCCTGGGTGATTTGGTGCTTCTTGTTACCCAGTCCCTGGACATTCCACTGGGGCACCTTCAGTCTGCCAGGCAAGAGACCGTTTTCGCCGCCTTTTATACCGGCTGGAGCGGGAGGCAGGGTGTTTTGCACCCAGCACAGTCTGGGCCGGGCGCAGATGCTGCGGTTGCGCGGCTGACCTTCCCGTCTATTAGGTGAATCGCCCCGCCGTCGCACAATTTCCCATGCTGTTTGTGTATATTTGTGATAGTGTAAGTTGTTTTCTTTCTTTATTTTTCTAGCTGTGGTTATTTCAGTTGCAGCGTCTGTGAGTGTTTGTCTGGTAATTCTTGTTTTGTTGAAGAAGGGCTAGTACCAGCTCGAACCCCAACCTTGCAGGTGGTCCGGAACAGGTCATATACAGTAAAGTCCTAAATTTCGGAAGTCATGGGGGTTTCGACCTTTCGAAAGTAAATATTTTCAGAAAGTACGATCTTTTATTTTTATTGTGCATACAACAACAATAATAGTTAATATATATTAGGTAAAGGTATTACATAGCTTTTCAATCTAATTCTTCAAACAAGTTATCGATAACCACTGCTGGCTCAGGTTCAGATGTACGGTGAATTAAGGCCGAGGATCATCCTCTGTAGGAGTTGGTGGCTTGTTATCAGGTGTCAAGGATCTTCCTGTTTTTGGCTGCGAGATCAAACATATCCCTGATGTCTGCTTGCTTTATTGCTTGATTCCGCATCTTGTAGAATTCCGTCAGTACTAGATGTAAATCCATGACATCATTGATATTGATGGCTGGGTTACACTCAGCAAATGACACCGTTTTCTCCATGGCTACCACTCTTTCGCTCCACGATATCCTCTTCACTAACTCATAGATAGTTTGACTTAATTCGGCGGTGGATTCATGATCAGCTCTTTCCTACCACAAACATTAATCCCACAAATTCCATGGCGTTGCTTAAAGAACGTAGTTATCCATCAGTTTGAATGTCCATATCTTCCACTAGTTGTTTTTCTTTTTCTTTTATCATTAGACCATTGATAGGCACTCCCTCAACTCGCCGATTACAGAACCACTTGTATGGTACTTCATCCAAGTCTATGTGAGCAGATTTTCGTTGAGATATTATTATCATTATTATTATAATTATTATTATTATATATATATATATATATATATATACATATATATATATATATACATATATATATATACATATACATATATATACATATACATATATATATATATATATATATATATATATATATACACACACAGACATGACAGAATTGACTAGACACCTAGAAAAATGCATTTCTGCTCTTATTTAATGCAGATATTCACATTTACCTAATATGTTATATTTACCTAGATTTATGTTTCAGATTACATATAAGATTAATCAAGCATGCCACGAACCAAAGGAGCAATAGACCTATCTGAATTTCAGTAAGGTCGTATTGTGGGTCAACATGAAGGTGGGCTTAGTCAACGCAAAATATCTGAAAATCTGTCAATACCCGTTTCTACTGTTAATAGTGATCGTACAATTCACCAGAGAGGGCAAGAAGAGCACAGAACCTCATTCAGGTCATCCCGGTCCCTCAGAATGAACCTTTCGTTTTGTCAAAAGAAATGTCGAAGAGGATCCACGTTCCAAGGCCTCTGACATAGCAGCACAGTTGTCAGGTATCTCCGTGAGCTGGTTTACTATGGCAAAGCTGCAAGAGGGAAACCACTCCTTCGTTCAGCCAATATCAAGCGCAGAAGGGTTTGGGCTGATGAGATGGTGGAGAGACCTGTGGCCTTTTGGAGCACTGTCATTTTCTCTGATGAGTCACGATTCTCATTATTTTCTGATAGTGGAAGAGTGTAGGTCTGAAGACTCTGTAGTCAAGAGTTTGGCCTCAAAAGACTGCAGCCAACAGTGAAATATGGGGACATTTCAATAATGGTGTGGGGTGCAATTTGGACTAATGGACGATCAGAGCTTGTGGAGGAACAAGGAAACATCAATTCAGGCAAATATGTTTTTATATTAAAGTAAGGACTCATTCCAATATTCTCCAGTGGTAGAACGAGTAAAAATGTCTACCTATTTATGGAAGATGGAGCTCCTTGTCACACTGCTCAAGCAACATAAAATTGGTTGAGCCAAAATGGAATCAGGAAACTTCCATGGCCAAGTCAGTCCGTGGATATGAACCCTATTGAACACCTCTGGGGCATATTAGACCGACAACTTCGCAAAAAGAACAGGAAGCCATCTTCAAAACCCGAACTCTTAGGATTACTACGGGAAACATGGCAAGAAATCCCTCAAGATGATATTCGTGAACTAATCACTAGCATGCCTAAAACGGTCCTTGCATTAAAGAAAGTAAAGGGAATATTAACCAAGTCTTAGTTATTCATATTGTGGCCATTTATAAGCGCTTCAATTGTATCAACTGCTTGTTTGATAAATTAAACGATTTCTCTAAGTGTCTATTCAATTGTCATGTCTGTATATATATATATATATATATATATATATGAATTATATATATATATATATATATATATATATATATATATATATATATATACATATATATATATATATATATATCACTTGTGAGATCATTGTGAGATCTCACAAGTGAAGTGCAACGGCGGATCGGACTAGCTTCTGCATCTTTTGGGAGGCTATCTCACAGAGTTTTCATAAACAGAGACCTCACCATCACCACCAAGATCTCTGTATATAAAGCGGTCTGCCTATCCATACTGATGTACGGTAGCGAGTCATGGGTGCTGTACCGACGTCATCTGAAAAAACTGGAGGCTTTTCACACCAACTGCCCCCAAAGTATACTGGGTGTGAAGTTGTGGCATAGAGTTCCACACACAGAAATTCGTAGCAGAGCACGCATTGGCCCAATTGAAACTATTATATCTCAGCGTCAACTTAGATGGTTGGGTCACACCATCCGAATGCCTGCAGACAGACTCCCCCGCAACATACTTTATAGCGAATTAGCTGAAGTACTCGCAGAGTAGGAAAACCCCGAAAAAGATATAAAGATCACATGAAAACTACTTTGAAAAAATGTGCTATCACTCCTTCAAATCTTGAAGACCTGGCCTTCAACAGACAAGATTGGCGTAACATCTGCCGCCAAGGAAGTGAACAACTGACCACCAATATAAACAGGACTGCAGAACAACGACTTCTTCGGCGTCATGCTCCACAAGATGCAGGAGGACACTTCCCTTGTAACATTTGTGGTCGTATCTGCAAGTCCAAAATTGGACTATATTGGCCATCACGAAGTCCACTGACCTTGGTAAGCCACCAACCGAATTCGAATGAAATCACCAAAACATTGATACATCTCTACTCACCTATCATCAATCAAGACATGGAGTGAGGTCATCGTCATCTGTGACGAACGTCTATAAGCAATATATATATATATACATATGTATATATATATATATATATATATATATATATATATACACACGCACACACACATACACACACACACACATACACACACACACACACACACACACACACGACTCGGTGGCGCGGTTGATAGAGTCTCAGACACTCAATATGGGGGTGCTGGCGGTACCTGGTTCGAATCCTGCCCAGGGCTGAAATTATTTTAGTGTCGCTGCGCTTCAAGTCGTTACTCTAATTCTCGTGGGTGGGGAGTTGGGGTGTTTGTGCGTGTAAGGTCATAGCATTACCCATAGATCGGTCATACGAGCTCTGAGCTCTCTTCCGGGAGGGAAATAGCTGTCGATGACGAGTCCAACACGTGATCCAAACACCAAGGTGAATCACACACACACACACACACACACACACACACACACACACACACACACACACACACACACACACACACACACACACACACACACACACACACACACACACACACACACACACACGTCCGTTGGATGGACGGCGGAGATTGACGTCCTGAAGAAAAAGTGAAATTCTCGTGGATCTCAACGCAAAGGAAGTACCTATTGTATTTGCAGGGAGGGAGGGAATTGCTCGTGGTGTAGTGGGAAAGTGAGGAAAAAGGAGAAGGGGAGGGATAACTGAGGGAAATGGAAGGAAATGAGGAAGGAGAGGACTTGGTCCAGGCAGGCAGACGCCATGTAAACAAAAGAGGGCCTGACCAATTTAGTGATGACGAAAGGTCAAACAAAAATGTAAATATTAGAAACATAGATATGAGTAGCACAATAGAAGGTGAGGATAATAATTTCCATGGATTCAATGAGGGGGTTGGGGGCGGATACCAACCTCCCCCGACTGGCAAGACTCGAAGAAAAACTTGAACAAATGACCTAACATTGGGAGAGTAGGTTCGGTAGAATGTCAAAAATGGCGGAAAGGGTTGAAAGATTGGAAGCACTAGAGAAGGCAAACAAAAACTTAACTAAGGAAATAGAAGAACTAAAAGGACAGTTAAAAGAAGTAAAAGAGGAGAATGAAGAATTAAAGAGGAATAGTAAGGACAACAAAGAAGGTTGGAAAAAAATCCAAGAAAACAGTAAAGTTGCATTTAATGACATAATCAAACATCAAATGAAAGAACAAACTGAAGACTCACTTATTAAAGTGATGAGACAGAAGGAGAATATAGTAAGAGACTTAGCAGATAAAAAGAAATGTATAATTATATTAGGAATGGAAGAGAAACATAACCCAGATAGAACCACAAGAATCAAGGAGGAAAATGAAAAAGTAAGCAGTTTATTAGAATGAGTCCAGGAAGATGAACCAGAAATAATGAAACAAATCAAAGAGAAGTTTAGGCTCGGAAAGTATAGTACAGATAAGACCAGACCAATTAAGATTAAATTCAGGTCACAAACAACGGCAGAGAATATCTTATCCAAAACAGGGAAACTAGCAACAGGTGAACAATATAAAAAGGTATGGATAAAAAGGGAAATGAATAAAGA
>NC_134797.1:1112218-1117218 GCF_046742065.1 Oratosquilla oratoria | reverse complement strand
ATTATTATTACAAGCACACGGCTTCGCCGTCCCTGGCTTCGCCAGGGGTGCTTGGCCTGCGGCTTCGCGCCCAGGGCTTCGCCCCTTCCTTAACAACTCAATTTTTGTATTAAATTGTTTGATGCATTAAAAATAAACAGGATAAAATTAAAAAAAAAAATGTGTTTTATCGTATACTTTTATTACAAATAGAAATTATATCTTCCGAAGAAAGTTTTTGCCTCTTCGGTGGTGAAGGTTGTCCCTCGTCTTCGCTGCTGGATAGAATCTTTACCATAAGATTGAAGTTTTTGTCTCTTTCTTCTTGTAGTTCTCTCTTAAGTTCCTTCTCTCGCCTTACAGCTTCTTCTTGTAGTTCTCTCTTAAGTTCCTTCTTTTGCCTTTCAGCTTCTTCTTTAAGTTCCTTCTCTCGCCTTTCAGCTTCTTCTTTAAGTTCCTTCTTTTGCCTTTCAGCTTCTTCTTTAAGTTCCTTCTCTCGACGTTCAAATTTCTTACCAGCATTTTCATTCACTTCCAATATCTTTTCTACCATTTCCATTGGCGATACCGTGTCTTCACCTGCCTCAACGTTATCCCTGTAGAACTCGTCGGGTATAATCATATTGATTGCTTGTTCTTCAGATATTGAAGGAATAACGACAGTAGAATGATCTGGTTCTTCTTCCGCTACCCTAAGTGGCGTAGAATTTATAGTTTCATTTACGCTTGGAGTTTTTTTTATCTGTAACTTCCTGCACTACCCCAAAAACTTCTTTATACACGCAGTTACGCGCTGGCTTACGTTCATAACTGTCTCCATTTTTCCTGTAGCCTGTGTATATAATAAGGGAGTCGTGGCTAGTCACTCTTGAACATGCAACATATAGTTGACCGTGAGCAAAGCATTGGGAACTATCTAACAGAAGCCCACACGTATCAAATGTTTGCCCTTGAGACTTGTTTATAGTCATGGCATAACATAATCTAACGGGGAATTGCTTCCTTTTAAAGAAGACAGTAGAATCTAAAGTTACCTTAGGGAGCATTACTTGTTCATCTTTATAAGCCCCAGTAAGGATATTGCCTACTATTATATGCTTCTTTGAATTGGTTATCATAATTCTTGTGCCGTTACAAAGTTTTGGTGGACAAATGTTTCTCAAAACCATCACAACAGCCCCTATTTTCAATTTTAATTCGTGAAGAGGTATAGAAGGGCTATTGATCGATTTGTATACTGAAGTTTGAATATCCATTTCATTATCTATGGATTTATCTTCACTCCGATAGACGAATTCTTCATTTTTTAGTCTCTTGAAAACAATATTGTTGACACAATCCACGTCATCGTTAGTTGGGGTGATTATGACTCTCTTTTCAAAGTAAGAAACGTTCAAGAAGTTATCTTCCAAGTTAGAATACACTGTATTCACCAATTCTTCTCTACTATCAACTAAGACTCCAAAATTAAGAGGAAATTCATATTCGTCAGAAGGTGTCACACCTAACTTTAAAAGGTCTTCGGCGAAGCCACGATTTAGAACATCATTATTCTTCAATCTTACATTCTTAGTCAGTTCCAAGTGTGTTAAGGAGCTCCAGAAATAACTTGATCTTATGCAAGAATCTATTTCATCACCTCTCCCTCCTCCACGTACAACTGGAAGAATCTGACGAAAGTCTCCCGCACACACGAAAACTACGCCACCCATGAAAAGATCGTTACCCAGTACATCTCTCATGGTGATATCTAAGGCAGTTATGGCATTCTTATTAGCCATAACCGCTTCATCCCAAACGATTAAAGATGTCATTTCAAGTCATCTTGCATGTTCGCTGTTTCTCTTAACACTACATGCACGCACATCTTTATGATCCATTATAGGAATCTTGAACATATTGTGTGCTGTTCTTCCTCCGTGTAAAACAGTTGCAGCTATGCCAGAAGATGCGACCGCCAATGCAATTTTCTTCGTTGAACGTAAAGTGTCCAAAAGAGCGTTCAATAAGAATGATTTCCCGATGCCTCCGGGAGCGTTGATGAAGAATCCATTGTTACTGTAGTTTTTGGAATTTTTTACTCGTTCCATGATAGTATCGTAACAGTGTCTCTGGTCTGTATTCATGGTTGTTAGTTTCTCCTTAACTTCTTCAGCTAGCCTGGTTTTATTATATGACTTTTCTCTGCGGATTATATTAAACGACTTCTTACCGTCTCTTGAAGGAGGTAGTCCATATTCTTCAATTTTGGCTCCGCCATTGTTATATACCTTTTCTTGTATATCGTCTAAAGCGTCACGGTATATTTCTTCGTTATATTCCGTTAAACCTCTAGCATATAGGAAATCGCTTGCAAACAGATCTTTCGTTTCTTCCCATATGCCTCGCTGATCTTCTAGGTCTGAGAACACCAACATACTCGCATACGTGCTTCTGAGTTGATCTCTGTCGTTAGTGTAGGAAATGATTTCCATGATGGTCTTTAGCCACGTTTCTTCATCGTTTAGCAGACCTAAGGCCTTAACAGCTTCCCTGTAAGAGTCGTATATGACACCTTCAACCGTCCTTAGACTCTCAAACGATACAGGACCTTTCTTATGTGTGAGAAGCATACGCATATAGAACAGTTCCACTGTCTTATTAGATACCGCTCTTATCCTACCGAGGGCAGTCGCCTTGGTCTTCCTCTCTATCCATCGCGAAATAGTGTCACTGAATATGAAATGGCTAGGTAGTTCATGATAATAAAGGCTTGCTGCAAACTTATTTTCCTTGCACAAATTAAAAAAAGCGGTAAGATGTGTGTCCTTTTCAATTTTCTTTTCTAACTCCGAAGTGGTTACATTTTCTCTAAAAAATACTTCATTTTCTCCTTCTAGATGTAAATCTAAAGCAACTACAGGAGGATAGCTCCTATGTATTAGGAACCTGAATATCCTCCATGTAGCTTCATTAGAATTGACATATCTCGAGTCCTAATAGTTCTTGATCTCATTAATAACTTCGCCTTCACCCGTCTTCGAATACAATATTCTGTCACATCCTTTGTTCACGTACTTTGTTACGTATGTTATAGCCTTTATAGAGTTTGAACATTCCACGTTAATGTGAGCGTTATACTTAAGACAGAGGTAAGGATTATAGGGTACAACCCACGAATTATCAACAGTTATTTCCTTTCCTTTGATAAACATCACCTATAGCCTTTCTCTTGTACATTGGATACCCATTATTGCCGTACAATAATGTGCCTCTACATGGTTTGGGGAAACCTTTTCCGCAACATTCTTTTCCTCCTATAGCTGAAGCCTGCTGACAACATAAATGAGATTCATCGAATCCCTTGCAAGGACCATGGATAAGGCACTTCGTCACAATATCAAACAATTCAGGTTCCTTATCTTTATCGGGTAGCTCTGCTGATATTATCTTGCTAACAAATTCAGCGTTAACAGCATGTCTCATCCAGAGAAGAATATGAACGTGGGAAGACCTCTTTTTTGCCATTCTATACTATATAAGAAGGCCTTTACTTTACCGAATATGTTCTTCACGGTTAAATCATTGATTAAACCATCAACTTTCTGTTTGAATATGCGACTTATCAAGTCCTTTGTTCGTGGATGTACCACCTGTTTGTTCTGCCGCTTTAGAAAGTTCTTCCCACGCTGGATTCATAGTGAAGGTGATAAAAAAATCAGGTGAACCGTAGTTACTGACATACGCTAACGCGTCTTGTTGTCTCTGTTTCATGTATCTAGGACCTCCAATATATGTTGGAGGTATGATTATGCGTTGTCCTTTAATTTTTCCGTCCTCGCAACGCAAAATATCTGTACGTTCTTTCCTAATGTTACTTTGGTTTAATTCGATATATAACAATCTCATAGATTCCATCTTTACATAATTATCCACCACAAACTGTTGAAATAATCCTCTAGATTTAGTAACATAATTGAACATATTTTGTCGCTCCATGTACATAGAAGTGTAGAAATAAGAAGGAGTTATCCTGACATTTATTCGATATATAACAATCTCATAGATTCCATCTTTACATAATTATCCACCACAAACTGTTGAAATAATCCTCTAGATTTAGTAACATAATTGAACATATTTTGTCGCTCCATGTACATAGAAGTGTAGAAATAAGAAGGAGTTATCCTGACATTTATTCGCTGTTTCTTTCCGTCTACTTTCAATAATTGTTGTGAGTGTGAATAACCAACATTTCCATGTGGTATTAGTAACGGATACTGAAAAGAATCATAGAAGATATTTTCGTGGCTCAAAAATCTTGTCTGAGATTTTGTTCCTGGATTGGGGGAGTTTATGGCTATTTGCAAGTGCTTATTTGCAGCATCTAAGTTAACTATACCACCGACAAATGAAGTCGAAGAAGGAAGATGATACAAACCCTTATGTTCACGTGTTTGTACGCCATCAACATGATGGCTAATAAGCTCCTTTACAGATTCTAATTCCTTTAACATCCCAGTCAGACAATCATTATTCTTTCTGAGATAATTGAAGATTATACGTACAATATCTTCATTCTCCTGGTACATCTCAGCTTCCCTTTTTCTTCGGTTTGCTGTAGAAATTTTAACTGCTTTTTTTTTTTTTTTTAATCCAAATGGTCTTTTATTTTATCAGTCCTGAATTTAATTTGGTTGTCAACATCGTGGTAAAAATAAAGGTCTAAGAAACAGTCTGTTCCTTTATTCCAAAAATCCTTTCTTTCATCCGAAGGCATAAAGTTAGGTGTTTGAAGACGTTCTGGGTTCAAGTATCCAATTCTATGATATATTCTACCTTGAATCTTATAACTCATTGACTTTTCATATTCGTGTTCTAATTTTCCACTTGTCCGTAAAGATGTAAAAGAAAAGACTAAATTGAAGCCCAAAATGTTTCTGAGGAAATTTTTGGAAAAGTCCGTCTTACCCTGATAAAGCTCCAAAAATTTTTCATCTTCAATCGTTGCAGGATTTATAGGTGGTACTTGCCCAAATTTA
>NC_134797.1:1094718-1109718 GCF_046742065.1 Oratosquilla oratoria | reverse complement strand
GTGTGTGTGTGTGTGTGTGTGTGTGTGTGTGTGCATTTACCTAGTTGTATTTACCTAGTTGTATTTTACGGGAAGGGGAGCTATGCTCGTTGTTTCCCGTCTTCATATCTCATTTTATCTAAACTATTTTCAAATTCATGTATTGTCTTTGCACACACCACTTTCTCATCTAACTTGTTCCAACTGTCTATTACTCTGTGAGGAAAGCTGTTCTTTTTCAAATCTCTTCTATAGCTGTCTTTCTTTATTTTCTTTCCGTGTCCTCTTGTATTTCTGCCATCCCATTTTATCAGATTCTCGCTATCAGTAATTTCTATGCCTTTCATGATTCTGTAAATAGCTATCAAATCTCCTCTCTCTCTTCTTTGCTCTAGTGTCTGTAGCTCAAGTTTTTCTAGTCTCTCTTCATATGATAGTTTTGAGAGTGTTGGTGCCAGTTTTGTAATTGCTCTTTGTATTCTTTCAAGTTTTTTTTATACATTTTTTTGTACTTGGTGACCATATCGTTGCTGCATATTCCAATCTTGGTCTTATCAGGGTGATTAGGATTTTCTTCACCATTTCTTCATCCAGGTATGTAAATGCAACTTTGATTGTTCTTATTAGATTATAAGTTTCTCCAAAAATCTTATTTATATGTTTCTCAGGTGACATATTATTCATAACAATGACTCCCAGGTCCTTCTCATTTTCTACTTTTTTTATTCCTTCTTCTCCCAATTTATATGCTCCTGTTATTCTGTTTTTGCTTTTTCCAAATTCCATTATACTACACTTTTTTGTATTGAACTCCATTTCCCACTTCCTACTCTATTCCTGTACTTTATTTAGATCTCTCTGTAGTGATTCACAATCTTCTACAGTTTTCACTCTTTTCAGTAGTTTTGCATCATCTGCAAAGAAGCTCATATAGCTTTCAATTCCTTCATCCATATCATTGATATATATAGCAAACATTATTGGGGCCAGAACTGTTCCCTGCGGAACACTGCTTATTACTTCATCCCATTTTGAGTGCTGGTCTCTTATCACTACTCTCATTTTTCTTTCTTGCAAAAAGTCTTCCATCCAATTTAGCAGTTTTTCCTGTATTCCTCCTTGAGTTTCTAATTTCTTAAGCAACTTTTTATGTGGTACTTTGTCAAAAGCTTTCTTTAGGTCTAGAAATGCACAGTCCGCCCATCCATCTCTTTCTTGTATTATATCTATTAGCCTTGAATAGAAACATATTAAATTGGTGACACATGATCGTCCTTGTCTGAATCCAAATTGCCTTGGATTTAACACTTTTTTTTTTTCTAAATATTTTACCCATCTACTTTTGACAATTCTTTCACAAATTTTTGCTATTGTACTTGTTAGAGAGACTGGTCTATAGTTGATAGGTTCTTCTTTATTTCCTCCTTTATATATAGGTACTATATTTGCTTTTTTTTCAATATTCTGGAACTTTTCCTTCTTTCAAGGAACTGTTTAGTATGCTATGTATTTTGTCTGCCAGTTCAGTCCTGCATTCTTTCAGAATCCAGTTTGCTATATCATCTGGTCCATGCGATTTTCTGACATCAAGATTACTCAAGTGTGTCAATATTTCATTCTTTGTTACTTCTATTTCTTCCATAGGGGGGACTTTCTCTTTCCATTCGTTCTCTTCAGGTTGTATGTTCTCCCTTGTAAACACTGATTTAAAATGTTTGTTCATAATTTCCGCCATTTCCATTTCCTCAGCGTATTCAACTCCCTCTTGTCTTAATTTCTCCAAGTCTTGTTTGTTTTTCAGTTTATTGTTTACAAATCTGTAGAATAGTTTTGGTTGATCTTTACACTTTTCTATGACGTCTTTTTCATATTTTCTCTTTTCCTCTCTGCACGTTTGTACATATTCATTTCTATAACTGGTATATATTTTCCATTTTTCAGGTCTTCTGTCTTTTTTCCATCTGGTCCAGGCTTTGCCTCTTTTGTCTTTTAGCTCCCTACAACTTTTGTTGTACCAGCATTTTACATATTCTTTTTCTTGTTTATGTCTTGGGTCATACTTTTCCACTCCTTTTTTGTAAATTTTTGTCAAAATATTCCATTTCTCTTCCACTGTTGTTTCTTCTTTGTATATTTCTTCCCAGTTTTCTTTTTGAAAGAATTCTCTTATTCTATCAAAGGTTGTTTTTTCATACATCATTCTTCCTTTTCTATATTGTTCATTTCTTTTCCTATATTTTTCTTCATTAAGTTCCAGTTCAATCAATATGTGGTCACTTTTACTTATTGGTGTTTTATATTCAATCTTGTCCAGTATTCTAGGTTCAGATGTAATTATTAAGTCTAGTCTCGATGGCTCTTCTTCATTTCTATACCTGGTGTTCTCCTGTATCCATTGTGTCATTGTATGGTCAGTAATCATCTCAAGTAGAGCGTTTCCCCATGAGCCGTCTCCACCCTTTACTGTCATTTCTTCCCAGCAGATTTCTTTGCAATTAAAGTCGCCCATTATAACTATTCTTCCTCCCTCTTCCATTATCTTGTTTAATGCTATCTTTGTGTCCTCTAACATAATTTTATGTTCACTCTCTTCCCATGAGGCTGTTTTTGAAGGCACATAATTTATCACAAATTTTCTGCTCTTCTTATCTCTATCTTCCACTTCTATCATAACCATCTCTGCTGTATTCTTTCCATATGTGACACCCTTCACGTTTATATCCTTCTTAGTCAGGAACATAACTCCACCCCTTTCCTTTTTCACTCTGTTTCTAATCCAATAATTATATGCATCATGTCCTACACTGTTGGGTGGTAGTGGACCTTTTAATTTTGTTTCTACAATTCCCATTATGTCTGGTTCTTTATCCTTCAAATAATCATTCAGCTCATTCAATCCTGTTATTAATCCATCTATATTTGTGTAAGGCACTCTTAGTTTTCTGCCACTTCCATTGTGTTCTCTGTTTCCCTTTTGTTTTTCTCATGTATGTCGACTTTCTTTAGTTTCATATTCACTACTCTCCAATAGAATCTCTCTTTTTCTGACTCCGTTCTGTTCTCGTTTTTTGTCTTAGCTTCAAGTCTTTTCTGTTTTTCTTCCTCTCTTTCTTCTTTATTCATTTTCTTTTTTATCCATACCTTTTTATATTGTTCACCTGTTGCCAGTTTCCCTGTTTTGGATAAGATATTCTCTGCCGTCGTTTGTGACTTGAATTTAATCTTAATTGGTCTGGTCTTGTCTGTGCTATACTTTCCGAGTCTAAATTTCTCTTCGATTTGCTTCATAATTTCTGGTTCATCTTCCTGAACTGATTCTAGTAATTGGCTTACTTTTTCATTTCCTCTTTCATTCTTGTGGTTCTATCTGGGTTGTGTTTCTCTTCCATTCCTAATATAATTATACATTTCTTCTTGTCTGCTAAATCTCTTACTATGTTCTCCTTCTGTCTCATCACTTTAATAACCGAGTCTTCAGTATGTTCTTTCAATTGCTGTTTGACTATGTCAGTGAATGAAATTTTATTGTCTTCTTGAGTTACTTTCCAATTCTTAGCTTCTTTAGTTATGGCCTCTCTGTTTTCTTTACTATTCCTCTTCAATTCCTCATTCTCCACCTTTACTTCTCTTAACTGTCTTTTTAGGTCTTCTATTTCATCAGTTAAGTTTTTGTTCGCCTTCTCTAGTTTTTCCAATTTTTCAAACCTCTCGGCGATTTTTGTCATCTTGCCAAACCTAACTTCCCAGTTGTCAGACATTTGTTGAAGTTTTTCCTCCAGTTTTGTTAGTCGGGGGAGGTTGATATCCACCGCCCTTTCATTAAATCCTTTGAAATTATCCTCCTCACCTTCCATTGTACTGCTCTTATCTATGTTTCTGATCTTTACATTTTTATTAGACATTTCGTCGTCACTCAGTTGGTCGGGGGGCCGTTTTTTGATGTTTACATTTCGTCTGTCTGCCTGGACCAAGTCTTCTCCTTCCTCATTTCCTTCCATTTCCCTCAGCAATCCCTCCCCTTCTCCTCTTTCCCTACTTTCCCAGTACACCACGAGCAATTTCCCCCACCCTGCAAATACAATAGGTACTTCCTTTGCTTTGGAATCCTCTATTTTTCACTTTTTCTTCAGAACGTCGTCTAAGCCGTCCGTTCGTTGAAGTGTGTGTGTGTGTGTGTGTGTGTGTGTGTGTGTGTGTGTGTGTGTGTGTGTGTGTGTGTGTGTGTGTGTGTGTGTGTGTGTGTGTGTGTGTGTGTGTGTGTGTGTTTGTGTGTGTGTGTGTGTGTGTGTGTGTGTGTGTGTGTGTGTGTGTGTGTGTGTGTGTGTGTGTGTGTGTGTGTGTGTGTGTGTGTGTGTGTGTGTGTGTGTGTGTGTGTGTGTGTGTGTGTGTGTGTGTGTGTGTGTGTGTGTGTGTGTGTGTGCTTACCTAGTTGTACTTTACGGGAAGGGGAGCTATGCTTGTAGTATCCCGTCTTCATATCTCGTTTTATCTAGGTTGTTTTTTAATTCGTGTATCGTTTTTGCACACACCACATTCTTATCTAACTTGTTCCAAACGTCCATTACCCTGTGGAGAAAGCTGTTCTTTTTCAGGTCTCTTCTATAACTGTCTTGATTTTCTTTCTGTGTCCCCTTATATTTGTACTATTCCATTTTATTTGATCCTCTTTATCAATAATTTCTATGCTTTTCATGATGCTATAAATAGTTATCAAGTCTCCTCTCTCTCAAAGGATTACAAAGGATTACAAAGGCGGAGCATTCCGACAGGAGACCTTTTGATCCATATCTAGGTCGGATGCAAAAAAATAAATAAATAAACAAATAAATAAATAAATTATATAATAATGTAAATAACAAATAGAATACATAAATAAATGCATAGGTATAGTTAAAATAACAAACAAACAGGTAAATAGCAAATAATGAATTGACATATAACTAATTATAAATGAAAATCAGACAGACAAATGATAACATAACAAAAACAAATAATATAAGATAAATTATAATCATTACATCATCTTACTCAGGTATTTATCTAAATGATTCTTAAAGCTTCGAACTGAACTACATTGCACTACCTGTGCAGGAAGTTTATTCCATTCATTAACTACACGGTTGGCAAAGTTGTTTCTACCTACTTCCACATTGAATCTATTTCCGGACAGTTTGAGACAATTGTTTCTTGTCTGATTCTCATTCAATGTGAAAATTTGGTCAATTTTGATGTTGTCAATTCCCTTTAAAATCTTAAAGACCTGTATCAAGTCACCTCTGAGTCTACGCTTTTGTAGGGAAAACAGATTCATGTGCTTTAGTCGATTTTCGTATGATTTATTTTTGATATTTGGAATCAGTTTTGTGGCTCGCCGTTGTACTTTTTCCAGTCTGTCAATGTCTTTAATGAGATTCGGTGACCATACGGAAACAGCATATTCCAAATGTGGACGAACTAACGATTTATATAGCTTGTTAATGAGTGATGGACTTTTGAAGTCAAAAGATCGCGCAATCAGTCCCAGAATCTTATTTGCTTTCTCAGAGGCTGAAATACACTGCTTGGATGATTTGAGGTCGTTACTGATAATTACGCCGAGATCTTTTTCACGATCCACTTTTGTTAACGAATTTCCAAATAACTTGTAATCGTACTTACTGTTATTTTTACCTATGTGCATTACCTTGCATTTACTTGTGTTGAATTTCATTAGCCACTTTTCAGACCATTGCTGTAATTTATCTAAATCTTCTTGAATATCTAATTGGTTTGAGTGATCATTTGCCACTCCGCAGTTTTGTATCATCAGCAAATTTGGAAACAGTAGATTTTAGTCCATGGTCTATATCATTTATATATACTATGAATAGAAGTGGCCCAAGAACGGAACCCTGAGGAACTCCACTTGCAACACTTTTCCATCCAACCTAATAGACTACCACTTATTCCATGCAAAGCTAGTTTAGTAAGTAGTCTTTCGTGTGGGACGGTATCAAAAGCTTTTGCAAAGTCTAGATATATTAAATCTATATCGTTTCTTTTGTCATAATTCGAGATAACTGTGTTGTAGAATTCGAGTAAGTTAGTCACGCAAGAACGTTTCCGTCTGAAACCATGCTAGCTATCATTTATCAAACGGTTACTTTCTAAATGATGTTCGATAGCATCTCTGATGATAGTTTCCATTATTTTTCTTACGATTGAAGTCAAACTTATAGGCCTATAGTTATTTGGCTTCTTTTTGTCACCTTTTTTGAATATGGGAGTAACGTTAGATAGCTTCCATTCTCTTGGGACATCTCCGGATATGATGGATTTCTTGAAAATAATTTCTAATGGAACAACAATCTCATTTTTCATTTCCTTTAAGATTCTTGGATGCCAACCGTCAGGCCCTGGTGTTTTATTAACTTTGAGTTTGTCTATACACCTTTTAGTTTTTTCTTTTGTTATATTTACCGTAGTAAGTTTACCCCAGACTTTTCACAGGTTTCAGTTTGGAATTCACTTTGAGGTGTTTCGTTTACGAATACCGAGCTAAAATAATTGTTTAAGATATTACACATTCCTTCATTTGAATATTCAAGTTGACCGTCAGCAGATAATAGTGGACCAATGTGATTCCTAACAACCTTTTTATCTCTAATGTAACTATAGAATTCTTTGGGATTCTCTTTGGATTTATCAGCGATGTTCATTTCGTATTGTCGTTTTCTTTTTCTTATTGTCTTTTTTAAATCTCTCTTTATTGATACATAACTTTCATAGTCATTAGATGCACCCGAGCACTTATATCTCTTATAAGCCTGTCCCTTTTTAGCAATACTTTTTTCAGGTCTCTCTTCTTTGCTCTAATGTCTGTAGTTCAAGTTTTGTTAATCTCTCTTCATATGATAGTTCTGAGAGTGTAGGTGCCAATTTCGTAATTGCTCTTTGTATTCTTTCAAGTTCTGTTATACATTCTTTTTTTGTACTTGGTGACTACGTCGTTGCTGCATACCCCAATCTTGGTCTTATCAAAGTAACCTGTATTTTCTTCACCATTTCTTCGTCCAGGTATGTAAATGCCACTTTGATTGTTCTATTAAATTATAAGTTTCTCCAAAAATCTTGTTTATATGTTTCTCAGGGGACATATTATTCGTGATAATGACTCCCAGGCTCTTCTCATTTTCTACTTTTTTAATTTCTTCATCTCCCAATTTATATGATCCCAATATTCTTTTTTTTTTCAAATTACATTATACTATACTTCTTAATATTGAATTCCATCTCCCACTTCCTACTCCATTCCCATACTTTATTGAGATCACTCTGTAGCAACTCACTATCTTCTTCAGAGTTTACTTTTTTCAACAATTTTGCATCATCCGCAAAGAAGCTCATATAACTTTCAATTCCTTTATCCATATCATTAATATATATAGCAAACATTATTGGGGACAGAACTGTTCCTTGTGGAACTCCACTAATCACTTCATCCTAATTAGAGTGTCTCTTATCACCACTCTCATTTTTCTTTCATGCAAGAAGTCCACTTCAGCAGTTTGCCCTGTATTCCTCCTGCAGTTTCTAATTTCTTTAGCAACTTCTTATGTGGCACCTTATCAATGATTAAATTATATGTTTCTCCAAAAATTGTGTTTATATGTTTGTCAGGGGACATATTATTCATAACAATGACTCCCAGGTCCTTCTCATTTTCTACTATTTTAATTTCTTCCTCTCCCAATTTATATGATTCCACTATTTTTTTTTTTTGCGTCCTCCAAATTCCATTATATTACACTTCTTAGTATTGAATTCCATCTCCTCTTCCTATTCCACTCCCACACCTTTTTGAGATCACTCTGCAGCGACTCACTATCTTCTTCAGTGTTCACTTTTTTCAACAATTTTGCATCATCCGCAAAGAAGCTCATATAACTTTCAATTCCTTTATCCATATCATTAATATATATAGCAAACATTATTGGGGCCAGAACTGTTCCTTGTGGAACTCCACTAATTACTTCATCCCAATTAGAGTGTTTGTCTCTTATCACCTCTCTCATTTTTCTTTCATACAAGTAGTCTTCCATCCACTTCAGCAGTTTGCCCTGTATTCCTCCTGCAGTTTCTAATTTCTTTAGCAATATCTTATGTAGCACCTTATCAAAAGCATTTTTTAGGTCTAGAAATGCACAATCAGCCCATCCGTGTCTTTCTTGTATTACATCTATTAGCTTTGAACAGAAACACATTAAGTTTGTGACGCATGATCGTCCTTGCCTAAATCCAAATTGCCCTGGATTTAGTACGTTCTTTTTTCCAAATGCCTTATCCATCTAGTTTTGATCATTCTTTCACAAATTTTAGCTATCATACTTTTAAGAGAGAACGGGTCTTCCTTGTTTCATACTTTATATATTGGCACTATTTGCTCTTTTCCAATCTTCTGGAACTTTTCCTTCTTTCAGTGAACTGCTTATTAGACTATGTATTTTGTCTGTTAGTTCATTCCTGCATTCTCTCAAAATCCAGTTTGCCATTTCATCTGGTCCATGCGATTTTCTGACATCGAGATTACTCAAGTGATTCATTATTTCATTCCTTGTTACTTCTATCTCTTTCATAGGGGGACTTTCTCCTCCCACTCGATATCTCTAAGTTGTATGTTCTCCCTCGTAAACACAGATTTAAAATGCTTGTTCATAATTTCTGCCATTTCTATTTCCTCTGTGTATTCAACTCCTCCTTGTCGTAGTTTCTCTAATTCTTGTTTGTTTTTCAGTTTGTTGTTTACAAATCTGTAAAATAGTTTTGGTTGATCTTTACATTTTTCTATGACATCTTTTTCATATTTTCTCTTTTCTTCTCTGCACACTTGTACATGTTGATTCCTATAACTATTATATATTTTCCATTTTTCAGGTCTTTTGTCTTTTTTCCATTCTATCCAAGCTTTATCACTTTAGTATTTTAACTCCCTACATCTTTTGTTGTACCAACACTTTACATATCCTTTTTCTTGTGTCTTGGATAATACTTTTCCACTCTTTTATAAAATTTTGTAAGAATATTCCATTTCCCTTCTACTGTTGTTTCCTCCTTGTGTATCCTTTCCCAGTCTGTTTTTTTTTTATTCTCTTATTTTATCAAAGATTTCTTTTCCATACATCAATCTTCCCTTTCTATGTTGTTCGTTTGTTCCCATGCATTTTTCCTCATTTAGCTCCAGTTCAACCAATATGTGGTCACTTTTACTTATTGGTATCTTATATTCAATCTTGTCCACTATTTCAGGTTCTGATGTGATTATTAGGTTTAGTCTCGATGGTTCTTCCTCATTTCTATACCTAGTATTCTCTTGTATCCATTGTGTCATTGTATGTTCTATAATCATATCAAGCAGTACATTTCCCCGTAGGTCGTCTCTGGGTGTTGCATGGGTGTGGGATGGGTGGGTGCATGTTCCTTATTCTATCTATATACCAAAAGTCTTTTTCCCCATATAAGGTGGGAAGGAAGCCTCCCTTGCAGAGAGAAGAATCTTCCTGATCTATAGATATATTAGATTATGATATATTAGGTTTGAGTGACTGTTGTTATTATTTTAAGATAACACTATTGTTTTCGACGAGTTTTATAGGAAATACCCCTAGGAGGAAATAAATAAACAAATTAAAATTAATTATATTTTCACATGGAAAAGATGTGGAACTGATTACCGTTTGAAAATAATTACCAAGCTATCATCCACTCATGATTAAACCAGGCAAAACAAGGAAGCTTATCGTCTTGCAATATTACATGTTCGGGGAACACTTCCCACACTGTTCTTAATAATGACCAACAAACCTTAACCTTTTCGGCGTCTTTTGAGCATTTCATCTCCCAGTCTGATCATGCGACAGTTCTTAAAGTTTCAACGTCCGGTACATCTGAGACGTTTTCAGCATATGACAACATTCGCTTCCTGACTATCCACGCCCTGTTAGAAGGTCACTACAGGACAGGATCATGTTTCTCAATTCTGTTCAATGTTACAACTGAATAAGGGAATAAGAGGGTGACGCAGCTGTAGATGATGTTCAAAGGAGACTAGGAGTTCACATTCTGTCCTGTAGTGACCTTCTAGCAGGGCGTGGATTGAAGTCAGGAAGCAAATGTTATCACGATGCTGAAGACGTCTCAGATGTACCGGACGTTGAACCTTTAAGGACTGTCACATGATCAGATTAGAAGATGAAATGCTCAAAAGACGTCGAAAAGGTTAAGGTGTGTTGGTCATTATCAAGAATAGTGTGGGAAGTGTTCCCCGAACATGTAATATTGCAAGACGATAAGCTTCCTTGTTTTGCCTGGTTTAATCATGAGTGGATGATAGTTTGGTAATTTTTTCAAACGGTAATCAGTATCACATATTTTCCTAGTGAAAATATAATTAATTCTAATTTGTTTATTCATTTTCTCCTGTGGGTATTTCCTCTCAAACTTGTCGAAAACAATAGTGTTATCTTAAAACAATAACAATAATCACTCAAACTTAATCTACCATAATCTAATATATTTATAGATCAGAACGATTCTTCTCTCTGTAAGGGAGGCTTCCTTCCCACCTTATATAGGGAAAAAGACTCTTTGTATATAAAACAGAATAAGGAACGTAGCTAGCCAAGGCATGCACCCACCCATCCCACAACCATGCAACACCCAGTTATTTTACTTTTTTCTTAGCTCCTTGAGGATGAGGGGCCATTCCTGTACCCCACTCACTGCCCGGATCAGAAGCTATACAGCAAGACACAGCACATCCACGACAGAACTCGACAGCCCATGCTGGTTTACCCCCACCGTTTCATTTACATGGCGACCTTCCCTCTTCATCTCCTTATGCATAAATAGAGAAGACGAGGAGAAATCCCTTTGTACAGCGCCAGTCTATCTTCCATTCCCAACCATTTTCCACTCACATTTATCTCTAACCTTCTCCCCTGCTCAACAGATACATCCCTCTTAATTAAGGCCTCTTTCATTCCATCCATCCTCGGTCTTCCCTCCAAGTTGACTCCATCCATCTCTGCCTTCCACATTTTTTCGTTTGTCTTTCCTCACTCATTCTTTCCATGTGTCCAAACCACCCCAGTATTCTTTCATCAGTCCTATCTGACAGCTTCCTTTCCACCCCTGCTTGACTCCTCGCCTCCCCATTTCCCACTATATCAATCCTTATAACCCCTACCATAGTTTTCAAACATTTTATAATGAACATCTTGATTGAGGATCTTGATTGAGAGGATTAGGAGAGGAACAGAAGGAGTAATTGGTGAGGAACAGTGTAGATTTAGGACAGGTAGAGGTTGTGTAGATCAGATGTTTGTGGTAAGACAGATATGTGAGAAAGCTATAGGAAAGGGGAAGGATGTTTTTTGGGCTTTTATGGATCTGGAAAAGGCTTATGATAGTGTGGACAGAAAGGCACTGTGGGAGGTTATGCAGATATACGGGATAGGGGGAAAGCTTCTAGGAGCTGTCAAGAGTTTTTATAAAAGTAGTAGAGTTTGTGTCAGGATTGGAAATGGAGAGAGTGAGTGGTTTGAGGTAAAGGTGGGACTTCGTCAAGGATGCGTTATGTCGCCATGGCTGTTCAACTTATACATGGATGGGGGTGGTGCGAGAGGTAAATGCAAGGGTAGTGGGTCAGGGATTGGAGATGGTTAAAGAAAATGGAGAAAAGTGGGAGGTGAGCCAGCTGTTGTTTGTGGACGACACTGCGCTTGTGGCAGGATCGGAGAAGGGATTGAGGAAGTTGGAGGCAGAGTTTGGGAGAGTATGTGATAGAAGAAAGCTGAAGATAAATGTGGGCAAAAGTAAGGTGATGAGATGTACAAAGGGTGAAAGTGGCAGTAGACTGGAAGTGAGCATTAAGGGAGAGCGACTGGTGGAAGTGGATGGTTTTAGATACTTGGGTGCAAATGTGGCAAGAAAAGGTGGAGTGAAGGTGGAGGTAGAATGTAGATTGAGAGAAGCGAGTAAATGCCTTGGTGGATTAAAGAGTGTAACGAGAAATAGACATTTAGGAATGGATGCGAAGAGACTGCATGAAGGAGTGATTGTGCCAACATCACTGTATGGGGCAGAAATATGGAACATAAGAGAAGAAGAGAGAAGGAGTTTGAATGTGTTTGAGATGAGGTGTCTGAGAAGTATGATGGGGGTTACTAGGTTAGATAGAGTGAGAAATTAGGAGGTGAGGAGGAGAACAGGGGTGGAAAAGGAGCTGGAAGATAGGGTTGATGAAAGAATATTAGGATGGTTTGGACACATGGAAAGAATGAGTGATGAAAGACTAGTAAAAGAGGTATGGAAGGCAGAAGTGGAGGGAGTGAACATAAGGGGACGTCCTAGGATGAGGTGGATGGATGAGGTGAAGGGGGCTTTGGGGAAGAGGGGAATGTCTGTTGAGGAAGGACGGGAGAGGACAGAAAACAGGAGTGAATGGAGAATGGTTGTATATGGATGATGTTGTGATTGCATGAGGTGGAATGGGCGGGGGGGGGGTGAGGTAGTATGTGTGAGCAATTTTGACGCAGCCCGAAGGGATTTCTCCCCGTCCTCTCCTTATATGCAAGGGGGGACGGAGAGGGGGGGGGTCGCCGATTTAATGAAGCGGCCTTGCTGTGGATGTGGTGTGTCTTGCGACACTGCTTCTGACCCAGGGCAGTGGGCAAGGTGCAGGGATGACCCGTCATCCAGGAGGTGCTCAGATAAGAGGGAGGGTGGGAGGGGTGTAGAGTGTATTCAGGGATGAAATGGGTGGGAATGATGTTATGCCTTTCCCTTTTTGGCTACCTCCCTTGTAAGGGGGGAAAACCTTTGTATATGTATGTATGTATTCAAATTTCTTTTCTGCTTATATTAAATTCCAAGTATCTGCCCCTTACAGTGTAGTGTTCTAGTAATTTAGAATCAAAACAGTATTTTGTTACTGTACTCCAAAGGTAAGCTTCGCGTATTTAGTTTAGTTAGTGACCGCATTTGTTTCCGCGGTGACGGAGGGAGCAAAGCGTACATAAGAGATCAGATGACCATGAGGGACCAGATGTCCGTGACGGGGCAAATGTCCATGAGGCATTGAATGTCAATGAAGGACCAAATGTCAATATAGAGCAAGGTGCCAATAAAGAGCAAAATTATAATGTAAGGCAAGATGTTGAAACTTAAAGCGTGTCAAAAAGAAATAATCACAAGTTTCTTAAAACCATGTGCATTAATGCTTGTAGTATTGGGAACAAATCCAAGAAACCCAGGCGTATGTCAAAAGCGAAAATCTCGATATGATAGTAATAACCGAGACATGGTTAAATGGTGGAGAGTTTGAAGCTGAATTTAATATTGCTGGATTTAAATACTTTCATCGGGATAGAAACCACAAGAAAGGTAGGAGTGTTCTGTTGTGCGTGAAAAGCAATGCCTATGCCTATATTTTAGAGAAAGTGAAACAGTACTAGTATGCATTTGATAGTTTGTGGGTAGAATTAACCCAAACAAATGGGCGCAAAATGAATGTAGGTGTAATATATAAGCCAAAGACATTATCGTTAGCAGACGACAAACTGTTGTTTCAAGAACTGTCTAGTTTCTGCAACCGGGACTTATTGATAATGAGTGATTTAATTTTACTGACATTGATTGGATGACCCTTGAACATGGCCATATAGTTAGTCGCTTGATATATTTTCTTGGTGACAATTACTTAGTTCAGCATGTAAAAGAACCCACAAGACATAGAAATTTGCTCGATCTATTGATCACTAGCCGCGAAAGCATGATAACCAATGTAGAAGTTGGTGAAACTATTGCAAATAACGATCACAACTTAGATTCAAACTGCTAAAAACTTTTAGAATAGGTACTTGTGTATCTAAAATAACCCGATTTTTTTTAAGGCTCAGTTCATAGGACTACGTCAGGAGCTTCAGCTTACAGATTGGGATGCAAAATTAAGCGAAAGACCTGTAGATCAGATGTGGGAAATATTTCAAAATACGCTTACTAAGATGATTCATACTTACATCCCGTTTAAGGACAGACGCTCCCCAAATCAGGCTCGCCCAAAATGGCTTGACAAAGAAACTGAAAAAGTATTGCTAAAAAGAGACAGGCTTATAAGAAATACAAGTGCTCGGGTACACCTAATGACTATCAAAGTTATGTAATAATACAGAGAGATTAAAAAAAAAAAAACGAAAACGACAATACGAAATGAATATCGCTGATAAATCCAAAGAGAATCCCAAAGAATTCTATAGTTACATTAGAGATAAAAAGGTTATTAGGAATCACATTGGCCCACTATTATCTGCTGACGGTCAATTTGAATATTCAAATGAAGGAATGTGTGATATTTTAAACAACTATTTCATCTCAATATTCGTAAACAAAACACCTCAAAGTGAACTCCATACAAAAACCTGTGAATTTACTACGGTAAATATAACAAAAGAAAAAACTAAAAGGTGTATAGAAAAATTCAAAGTTAATAAAACACCAGAGCATTACGGTTGGTATCCAAGAATTTTAAAGGAAAAGAAGAATGAGGTTGTTGTTCCATTAGAAATTATTTTCAAGAAATCCATCATATCCGGAGATGTCCCAAGAGAATGGAAGCCAGCTAACTTTACTACTACATAAAAAAGAAGAAAAAAAAAAAAAGTGACAAGAAACCAAACAACTGCAGACCTATAAGCTTAACTTCAATCGTAGGAAATAAGATGGAAATTATCATCAGTGATGGTATCGAACAGCATTTAGAAAGTAACTGTTTGGCAAATGATAGCCAGCATGGATTCAGACGGAAACATCATTGCGTGACTAACTTACTCGTATTCTACAACACAGTCATCTCAAATTATGACAAAAGAAACTATATAGATTTGATATATCTAGACTTCGCAAAAGCTTTTAAAACCGTCCCCCACGAAAGACTACTTACTAAATTAGCATCACATGGAACAAGTGGTAACCTATTAAGTTGGA
>NC_134797.1:1087218-1089718 GCF_046742065.1 Oratosquilla oratoria | reverse complement strand
AGTGCCGTGGGACTGGAGGAGTGCCCTGTTATAGTTCCGATTTACAAAGGAAAGGTGGACTAATGTGAGTGTAGTAGTTATAGACGGGATCAGCTTGGTTGAGTGTAGTTGGGAAGGCTTATGGGAGGGTCTTGATTGAGAGGATTAGGAGAGGAACAGAGGGAGTAATTGGTGAGAAACAGTGTGGGTTTAGGACAGGTAGGGGATGTGTAGATCAGATCTTTGTGGTAAGACAGATATGTGAGAAAGATATAGGAAAGGGGAAGGATGTATTTTGTGTTTTTATGGATCTGGAAAAGGCTTACGACAGGGTAGACAAGAAGGCACTGTGGGAGGTTATGCAGATATATGGGATAGGAGGAAAGCTGTTAAGAGCAGTCAAGAGTTTTTATGAAAGTAGTAGAGCTTGCGTTAGGATTAGAAATGGAGAGAGTGAGTGGTTCGAGGTAAAGGTGGGACTTCGTCAGGGGTGTGTTATGTCGCCCTGGCTGTTCAATCTTTACATGGACGGGGTGGTGCGAGAGGTGAATGCAAGGGTAGTGGGTCAGGGGAGGGAGATGATTGAAGAAAATGGAGAAAAGTGGGAGGTGACCCAGCTGTTGTTTGCGGACGACACTGCATTTGTAGCAGGATCAGAGGAGGGGTTGAGGAAGTTAGTGACAGAGTTTGAGAAGGTATGTGAAAGAAGGAAGCTGAAGATAAGTGTGGGCAAACGTAAGGTGATGAGATGTACAAGGGGAGAGAGTGGCAGTAGGCTGGAATTGAGCATAATAAAGGGCGAGAAACTGGAGGAAGTGGATAGTTTCAGATACTTGGGTGCGAATGTGACAGGAAAGGGAGGAGTGCGGTTGGAGGTAGAATGTAGATTGAGAGAAGCGAGTAAATGCCTCGGTGGATTAAAAAATGTAATGAGAAATAGACATTTGGGAATGGATGCTAAGAGGAGGTTATATGAAGGAGTGATTGTGCCAACAGCAATGTACGGGGCAGAAACATGGAAACATTGAGATCGAGTTGAAGAGAGGATGTTTGAAATGTGTTTGAGATTGGAAATGTCTGAGAAGTTTGATAGGGGTTAATAGGTTATATAGAGTGAGAATTGAGGAAGTGAGGCGGAGAACAGGTGGGGGAAAGGGAGCTGGGGAGATAGGGTTGATGTAAATGAGTATTAGACGATGGTGTTGGTCATTTGGTAATGTTTGAGGTCGTGATGTATGTGTTGTGTAAATGAAGGGTGGTGGAGGAGGTGGTGGAAGGAGAGGTATATTTGTATACCTTGTGGGCGTCCGAGGGATTTAGATGGATTTGGAGGGGGTTGAGGGGATAGGGGGGCTGGGCTGTTACTTTATTGAGGTGGGAAGATTCTGGAGAGGGGCAAGGACGGCGGAAGGGGTGAACTAGAAGGATCAGGGGGGTATGGAGTAGGTGGTGTGTATTGTTGGTGGTGGGTTGCTATGAGGGGGAAGGGGGGTGGGGGACTTGGGGGGTGAGGGAGGAAGTATGAATGAGAAAACATTTTGGACGCAGCCCGATGGGTTTACTTCCCGGTCTTCTCCTTTCCTGCATGAGGGGACGGAGACGGTTGGTGTGTTTTACACACCCCCCCCCCCCCCCCCCCCCCCCCCCCCCCCACCCCCCCCCCCATACCCCCCCCCAGCCCCCCCCCCCGCCCTTTGGGTCGCCAAATTAATGAAGCGGCCTTACTGTGGATTTGCTGTGTCTTGCGACACTGCTTCCGACCCAAGGCAGTGGACAGGATGCTGGAATGACCCGTCATCCAGGAGGTGCCAAGATAGGAGGGAGGGAGGAGAGTGGAGGGGAGTGGAATATATGGGAAATGAAATGGGTGGGAGTAATTTCTATGCCTTTTTCTTTTTGGCTACCCCCCGTGTAAGGGGAAAAAAGCCTTTGGTATATGTATGTATGTATATTTTTTGTTATAATTTTTATTTGTTTATCTACTCAATTATCATTATTATATTTTTTCGCATCCGACCTAGTTATGGAACAAAAGGTCTACTGTCGGCATGCTCCTCCTTTATAATCCTTTGAAAGATACAAAGACGGTCACTACGAGCATAGCTCTCTTCCCGTATAATACAATTAGGTAAATACAACTAGGTAAAGGTAAACACACGCACACACACACACACACACACACACACACACACACACACACACACACACACACACACACACACACACACACACACACACACACACACACACACACACACACACACACACACACACACCCACACACACACACACACACACACACACACACACACACACACACACATATATATATATATTATATATATATATATATAAATATATATGTATATATGTATATATATATATATGTGTGTATATATATATATATATATATATATATATATATATATATATATATATATATACATATATATATATGTTATGTATTCCCTGCGGTGGGGGAAAAGAATACTGCCACCAAGTATTTCCACTTGGATCGTAA
>NC_134797.1:1077167-1086718 GCF_046742065.1 Oratosquilla oratoria | reverse complement strand
GGACGGGTCTAACTTGGGTTGGTATCGCAGTCTTTTGACTTCAGAAGTCCACCTATCATCAGTGAGTCATATATCACCAGTCCGCCCACATATAAAATACGCCCTTTACGTGAAGTCCCAAATTTCATTAAAGACATTAATGGGTTGGAAATAATACATACCATAAAAACCATTTCAATAAAAATAACGAAGCGTATGAAAACTAGTTACCACGTTTGAAGCTAAAGAGAATTAATAACATTAGAAAAATCACACTCAGGCCCTCTTCATACAAGCGGTTTGAACCGCGCAGAAATCGCGGCATTACAGTCAAGGAAAAACTGCGTAATTGTGTGTGAACGCCTCCTTTGACATACATTGTAACTAAACCGCCGCTGTTGAAACCGCTAGTGTGAACAGGACTTAAATACTAACCGAACGAAAAAAACAATGGCCTCAAGCTGTTAAGACGGAGATTTAACATGAAAGAAAGTGGAAAAAATCCCCAACCGCGTCATCAATGGTAAATTTGAACATATTCACTATATTATCATATTCCCCGTCTTTTTCGATATGAAAATTGGAAAATATTTAGTAGTCTACGTACCAAGAGTGGGAGGGTGCACTGATATCTGTGACGGCTGAGGGATCACGTGATGGAATGGATGTACTAAGCTTGATGGATGAAAAATAATGATGGAGATGAATTACCTCGCCAGAATGGAAAAAATGTGATGGCGCTAGGCGAGTGATTCAAAGCTGGGGTGATGTGCTAGAGGACAAAGTATAAGAAGAAAGATGAAAGAAAAAAAAAGGTATGAGATTTCAGATATAAAATTAGAACGGGTATACTGTCACTGGTATAGACGGGGATGGAAAAGGTAGGTGGTAACAGAAAGGGTAATAGAAAAACGAAGTGATCACAGACTGAACTAAAATGGGAAGGTTGAGGAAAAGAGGAAAGGAGGAATGAAGGTGTGAGAACGAATTTTGGATTATTTTGGTTGTGATCGATGAAAGAATTGGAAAGGGTGGTTTGAAGTAAACACACACACACACACACACACACACGCACACACACGCACACACACACACACACACACACACACACACACACACACACACACACACACACACACACACACACACACACACACACACACACACACACACACACACACACACACACACACACACACACACACACACACAAAGGATTACAAAGGCGGAGCACGCCGACAGGAGACCTTTTGATCCATATCTAGGTCGGATGCGAAAAAAAAAAAAAAAAAAAAATTCATATTAAAAATAAATTAAAACAATAATAATAATAATAATAATAATAATAATAATAATAATAATAATAATAATAATAATAATAATAATAATAATAAATTAAAACTATAATAATGCAAAAATAACAAATAAAATACATAAATAAATGCATAGGTACAGTTGAATAATAAACATACAGGTAACTAGTAAATAATAATAAATTGACATATAACTAATGATAAATGAAAATCAGACAGACAAATGATAACAAAACAAAAATAAATAATATAGAATAAATTATAATCATTACAGCATCTTGCTTAGGTGTTTATCTAAATGATTCTTAAAGCTTCGAACAGAACTACATTGCACTACCTGTGCAGGAAGTTTATTCCATTCATTAACTACACGGTTGGCAAAGTTGTTTCTACCTACTTCCAAATTGAATCTATTTCCGGACAGTTTGAGACCATTGTTTCTTGTCACACACACACACACACACACACACACACACACACACACACACACACACACACACACACACACACACACACACACACACACACACACACACACACACACCACACACACACACACACACACACACACACACATCACACACACACACACACACACACACACACACACACACACACACACACACACACACACACACACACACACACACACACACACACACACACACACACACACACACACAGAGAGAGAGAGAGAGAGAGAGAGAGAGAGAGATAAAGCTCACCAGCCTCATGTTGCGTTCTAAGGGGCTCTGACGGTATGATAGAAAAATATTGATTTTTTTTTATATCGACTTGATATTTTTACATTATAATTGAATTCTTATTTTCCATATTCCATGAGCATTTGAACGATATATATCGGTACCTTTATCCGTCAGTCCGTATGACGTCATTGATGACGTCACAAACGTTTTCCTATCTTAATACTTTACCTAGACTAACCTACTTTTGCATGTAAAATCTCAGATACCATACAAACAGCGTGTAATTTCGTTTTTTTTTTTCTAAAATCTTAATAGATCAAGATAAACATAGGTCATAAAATGCATGACTTTGTGACGTCACACCGATAGCGTTTTTCCGATAAAATTCCCTCTAGCGATATTATTTATCATTTTATCAAAACTTACACGAGAAAGGCACAGCATTCATGTGTTAACATAGTAAGTTTGAAGAAAATTCTATTATTTTTCGAATTTTGCCAAATATTTGAAACCGAAAAATCGACTTAAGCACATGAATCTGTTTTCCCTAAAAAAGCGTAGCCTCAGAGGTGACTTGATACAGGTCTTTAAGATTCTAAAGGGAATTGACAACAACAAAAGTGACCAAATTTTCACATTGAATGAGAATCAGACAAGAAACAATGGTCACAAACTGTCCGGAAATAGATTCAATTTGGAAGTAGGTAGAAACAACTTTGCCAACCGTGTAGTTAATGAATGGAATAAACTTCCTGCACAGGTAGTGCAATGTAGTTCAGTTCGAAGCTTTAAGAATCATTTAGATAAATACCTAAGTAAGATGCTGTAATGATTATAATTTATGTTATATTATTTGTTTTTGTTTTGTTATCATTTGTCTGTCTGATTTTCATTTAATATTAGTTATATGTCAATTTATTATCATTTACTATTTACCTGTTTATTTGTTATTCAACTATACCTATGCATTTATTTATGTATTTTATTTGTTATTTACATTATTATAAATTTTTTTTTATTATTATGATTTTTTTTTTTTTTTTCATCCGACCTAGATATGGATCAAAAGGTCTCCTGTCGGCATGCTCCGCCTTTGTAATCCTTTGTAATCCTTTGTTTTGAGTAATCGCGATTCAAAGTTTTCAGTGAGATGTCTGAACTTTTTTGTACAACATACTTTGGTTTCGTATGTTATGACTGAAATTATTTTCTAATATAACATTCTAAAAATTTCTATAAATAAATTATACTCAAAGTCTTTGTTTATAACGATATTTGAAATAGAAATCATACTTTTTCACTTACTTAAGTATCTATTGAATGTTGCAATGGTGAGCCTTTTTTTTTTCTCTCTCTCCTTCCTTTCTGTGCCTTTATCAGCTTTTATGGGTAAAAGCCTCACTGTTGGGCTGCCGTCACAGTATCAAATCATTGATAAGGGTTATTTTTAATCAGCAATGGGCACCTTCCCTTATCACCAAACAAGTGAATGCCACCCATTGCAAAAGGTTTATCTAATCAAAAAGCACAAATTTTTGCAAGAGTCTGTTCGACAACTAAGAGAAAAAGATGCTAAATGGCACTAGATTTTCACACACAAAACAAAGGGAAATATCGAGAAAAAGACACGCAGAAAAGAGCTGTATTTTGGCATGTGTAGGGTTCCTTCTTGCATGTGGCTAATACGCCCATTGTCCCTTTAAACCTACTTAGCACGTGTTAGCGAGCTCCAACGGGTAAAATTACTTTTCCTACGTATTTTTTAATAGTGTTGGAATGTAAATCCATGCAAAATAAAATTTTCGATTTTTTGAAAAAAAAAAAAAAAAAAAAAAAAAAGGCTTAAGACCTATGTGTTTAATTCTGTATGCCTCTAAATCAGCGTTTCTCAACCAGGGTTCCCGGGAACCCTACAGTTCCGTAAAAGGTCCAAGGGTTCAGCGAGAACAAGTGAGATAAGCTAATGCCCTTTTGATTTTTTTCATTAAATTTCATATACGTTATATAATTAAACACGCACGACACATTCTTGATTGTTGTAATAATGTAATATAGACATCATCCCATCTAACCTCTTATTACGATGAAAATAAAATGAGAAAGATATGGTATATGTATGTATTTATTTATGTATATATATTTTTTTTTGCGCAGGGGCTCCTTGAGAAATACAATTCATTTTAAAGGTTACTCAAGGGTAAAAAGGTTGAGAAACGCTGCTCTAAACAGTTAAACTTAGCTAAGATAAACCTCTCTTGTAGCCAAAACTCCAAGCACATCTCATTTACAAAACTGATCAGAGGTTTGAAGAAGTCAATCAAATATGTACGGCCACTGATGACCTTCTCTTGAATGATTGAATCATCTTTCTCGTTAATGATCCCGCGGCTGTCAAAGACCTGACTAGTGGTCAAATCAGACTACAGCAAGTTCGATGAAATCATCATGCAGTCCTTGATATCTTTATATAATGTAATAGAGTATGAGGATAGTGGCATGGGTGCTTCTTAAGAACATAAGAATAAAGGAGACTGCAAAAGACCATAAGTCCTACGCTAGGCAGTTCCAAGTCCATTACCACCTATCATCCCCATCCAAAAAGTTCTCATCTTTAAGAACAACCAGTTGTTTCAGCGCTCACTACTAGATGGTTACTAAGTCGATTCCATTCGTTAACTACTCTGTCGGAAATCCACTTCTTGCCTATTTCCTTCTTAAATCTAAATTGTCCAATCTAAATCCATTACTGCGAGCCCTGCCTTGTTGTCTTAACATGATGACCTTGTCTCCATCACCCTTGTTAAGGCCCTAGACCAATTTGAATACCTCTATTCTTGGTACTGTAGAAAACGGCCGTGTGAGACCGTCCGTTCCGCTGACAGTTTTGATCAACTCATCGATTCCTCGATTTGGGATTGACCTTGGACTAAGGGGCCTGCATCCGGCTTAAGGTACATTTTGCTCGGTGCGATTATCGCTCAACGATGATCATTCAGGGCCCAATGATGATCGTCAAACGATTGTCTAGAGTACTAATTATTTGTTTTTATCCACTCTAGCGGCATTCGTTCGAAACAAAACAGCCCATTTTTTTTTAACAAAGAATTAGTGCTCTAGACAATCGTTTGACGTTCATCGTTGAGCGATAATCGAACCGAGTAAACTGTACCTTAAGGGGGGTTTACACGGTGATGTGTGAACGTGTGAACGGGGTATTTGGTTGTCGAACACGTTGTTCGACAACCAAATACCCCGTTCACACGTTCACACATCACTTTAAACACGTGTCTGTCGAACCGCGTTCGACGAACCGTTAGACCGTGTAAACCCCCTCTTAAGCTCCATCCACACACGCATACAGTCTCTGCAGATACAAACAAAAATATCGATCTCGGTGACGAACTTACCACCTTTGTCTGCAGAAGATAAAACCAGCAAAGTGTTTGTGTTTGTTCGCAAGACAGAGGGTGAGTTTGTCATTAAATAATATTCTCTCTTGTGTCCTTAGACATTGTATTCTCATGTAGAGGCATTAGAGATCGAGACTCGTTACGGTTAACACCTCCACGATCATTAACGATCCATATACCTAAAACAAAGTCTTTTGGATATTGGATATTTGCAGTCACTGTACGAGTAGTGTAATAAGGTTATTGGTTGGGAGATGAATCACCTTGGTTCATCCCATTTGTCACTGGGATCTGACCAGTTCGCGCAAGAAAAAATTACTGTGTCGACAACCTCCACCGGATTTTGAATAATCGTCCCATTGGTTATTAAAATGATCATTCATCAAGAGATGATCTGGCAAATAGTGTTTTGACGCTCTCATCGTGATCGTTGCAGTAGCCGCAGTCGTCGCGATGAGGTTTTGTGACCAAAACATCCAATCACAAAACATTTACATTATCATTTTTGGCTGAGTAATTGTTCCAAATCTAACCCAATATAAACTAACCTAGAACCAAGCCTAACTTTCTGTAGAAGACGTTTTGGAGGACAAAAGTGTAGATATTTTGGGAGTAGACAAATTAGGAGGTTTCCCTGCCTTGAGAACTTTACTCTTCTTGTCGACAAATTTCATTTACCAAGGGCAAAACCTACGCAAATGTTGAGTTCAGACTCATTACGTATAAGGTTTTCGCTGTAGTTGCTGTTGTATACATTTCACTCTAGATAAGTTTTTAACCTTTCCCGACCTCAGTATCCTTTGTAGTCAGGTTTAGGTAGTGAAGCAGTCCACATACATCCAAGGGCTACAACTGCTACATTACATTAGAAGCAGACTTTTGCAGGACCACGGGACTACAATTCTTACATTGCTACAAGGGGCACACTTTTCCAGCACCCGCTAACACCTGGCCATAGGAACTACAGCTACAACAATACTACAAAGAGTAGACCTTTCCAGCACTCCTGAATCGGGACTACAAATACTACATTACAACAAGGCGAAGACTTTTCCAACACTCCCTAAAATCTATCTCAGCATCCCCAGATTTAAAAAAAAAAAAAAAAAAAAAAAAGTCTAAATGTCGCCATGAAATTTTCTGGTAAAAGAACCCATCTTTACTTGTTGCAACCCCAAAAGATGGCGATTAAAATCGTCTGTGACAACGTTGTTGTGCACTGGGAAACGTACTTGATGACCTTCAACTTTCAAATGGACCATGAGCCCAAAATTTATGCGCAGTGTCCAAATTAATGGTATTCTTCAGACACCCAGGCACTATTTGGCCATGGTAACCAACCATCTATAAAGAAAATATAAATATTGAACTCATTTCCCATGAGCTCTGTTGGCAGAATAATGAACACTTCAATTGGTCTCAATGGGGCCCCTTCCTCTGAGGAGTCTTGAGATGACAAGTCAACTTCAATATAGGAATAAATAACTAATGAAAGCTGATATAAGACATGGATGGTTGAGCAATCCCATATAAAATTCAATTCAGTACAATAATTTTACAGCTGAATTGGTTCAATGTAATGTAGTGTCCTCTCTCTCTCTTTCTGTGTGGTCACACTTGCGTTGCCCGTGACACTTGAAGGTCATCTGATAGAGTATTGGCCCTGGTCTCACGCCATTTTTTATTTTTATTTTTTTTTCTGACATAGCGTACCTTTGCTGTATTTGGTTTAGGTTTTGTTTGATAAGTAGAAAGGTGCCGATAAAGTCTGTCTATCCACAAAGGATATCGGGAACTGATACTTGGCTTAGCTGTTCTGATACATTAGGTACCAATAATGCCTTCGGTCACAACTAGACTCCTACGCTTCGGAGAGTCCTTCGCAAGAAGGCACTGTCCTCTCCACCTCTGAGGGGAGAGGTCCTTGACATTAAACCGAATCAAACGGAATCACGATGGTGTAATGTATAATGAACCAAACTCAAAGGATTACAAAGGATTACAAAGGCGGAGCATACCGACAGGAGACCTTTTGATCCATATCTAGGTCGGATGCGAAAAAAAAATCATATCAATAATAAAACAATAAACAAAAACCATAATAATGTAAATAACAAATAAAATATATAAATAAATGCATAGGTATAGTTAAATAATAAACAAACAGGTAAATAGTAAATAATAATAAATTGACATATAACTAATAATAAATGAAAATCAGACAGACAAATGATAACAAAACAAAAACAAATAATATAAGATAAATTATAATCATTACAGCATCTTACTTAGGTATTTATCTAAATGATTCTTAAAGCTTCGAACTGAACTACATTGCACTACCTGTGCAGGAAGTTTATTCCATTCATTAACTACACGGTTGGCAAAGTTGTTTCTACCTACTTCCAAATTCAATCTATTTCCGGACAGTTTGAGACCATTGTTTCTTGTCGGATTCTCATTCGATGTGAAAATTTTAGTCACTTTTGATGTTGTCAATTCCCTTTAAAATCTTAAAGACCTGTATCAAGTCACCTCTGAGTCTACGCTTTTTTAGGGAAAACAGATTCATGTGTTTTAGTCGATTTTCGTATGATTTATTTTTGATATTTGGAATCAGTTTTGTGGCTCGCCGTTGTACTTTTTCCAGTCTGTCAATGTCTTTAATGAGATTCGGGGACCATACGGAAACAGCATATTCCAAATGTGGACGGACTAACGATTTATATAGCTTGTTAATGAGTGATGGACTTTTGAAATCAAAAGATCGCGCAATCAGTCCTAGAATCTTATTTGCTTTCTCAGAGGCTGAAATACACTGCTTGGATGATTTGAGGTCGTTACTGATAATTACGCCGAGATCTTTTTCACTATCCACTTTTGTTAACGAATTACTAAATAACTTGTAATCGCACTTACTGTTATTTTTACCTATGTGCATTACCTTGCATTTACTTGTGTTAAATTTCATTAGCCACTTTTCAGACCATTGCTGTAATTTATTTAAATCTTCTTGAATATCTAATTGGTTTGAGTGATCATTTGCCACTCCGCACAGTTTTGTATCATCAGCAAATTTGGAAACAGTAGATTTTATTCCATGGTCTATATCATTTAATAACCCATCGGATACTCCTTAACAACCTTCCAGGCAGACTCCCTGTCTATCCCCGCAGCTTCCAGGAAGATATTATCCATCTGAGACAACCGCGTGACACATGAACTCCCTCCACCATCCTTTGGCATCATCCATTCTGGATCATCTCTCTCAGTGATGACCCTGTAAGCAGGGTCATCATTCAGGTGAGTCATATGACCATAGTATCTCAACTGGCGATAAGGCAGGTTACTTGTGTTCTCGCCATAGAGTACTAATAAAGACTCCGCCCTCACGTGGTGTTTCTTTTGATGGACTTGTCAGTTTTATACTTTTGTCCTTTTGTTGCTTTGGAATATGTAGATGAAAAAGAAGAACAACATAAAGTAAAAGAGAAGGGGGAAGAAGAAAAATAAGAAGAAGAAAAAGGAGAAGAAGAAGGAAAAAAGAAAAGAAAAGTAAAGGAAGACAAAAGGGATCGCAAGAACCTTAAAGAGACCTTGGGACTCCAGCACATTCATCTATTGCGCCATATTCTCCAGTCAAGACTGTCTATAACTCCATAGATCATTCCCAGTCGTCTAGTGCCTTCCAACTCCGAATCCCCGGGTACAGGGCTCTCATTATAAAGACAGCGTGCGAGTCTAAGATTTCCACTTTCTCGCCGTTCGGTCCTGTTTAGAGTATCTTGAAGCCTTTGATTCTGGACTCAGCCATTTCCGTACCAGACGGATATGTTCTCTTATTCTGGTTGCCACCAAACCGTCATACATGGAAACCAGTCTTGACAAACTTAAACCTTATTTAGCTTATCACTTCATGCATTTTGGGTGTTTTATCTAATAATGAAATGAGATGGGCTGTATATATGTTTAGCCAAACCAAGTCGACTCATTTTGCAGATCTTTGCTTGTTCATAGTTGTCCGTCGGCATCGATAACGACGATTTCTTCTTTTCCTTTGGATTCTTTATTGAGGTCGAACACGTTTCTAATGGGTTACTTTTGTCTAGTGGTTACAGATCCCAAACTCAGACATGCACATT
>NC_134797.1:1064667-1067167 GCF_046742065.1 Oratosquilla oratoria | reverse complement strand
AGCGACCAATTGGCAACCCTCACCCTTAAACCGAAAGCAGGTACAGACCATGGCCTGCAAAAGCGTCCCCTAAAAAGGCAGAAGGGTCAAAACTAAAATGCCTTCCTGTCAAACCTGTGCTTGGGCACGAGACAGAGACTCGTCCAGGTGCTCTGCATTGACTTTCCAACACACAATTAAAACAATCTCCTAACCATACTACCAAACACAAAAAGAGACAATTCCGAACTAAAACACAGTGTTGAGCATTACACATTAACTTAAGAAAACTGTATTTGCACAAAATAGACTCTGTCGTCTGGCGGCTTCTTTCCACTAAGCCCACTTTCCACAGGAATCACTATTTTAGAAGCACCGTCCGCTTGCACACGGAAAGTCTCCTCGAACCGTCCGGAAGTGTCACCTTGTATGGGCCTGTCGGGAGGTCCCACAACGTCCAGCTGGATTTCAGAAAAGAGTTCCGGTTTCTCCCCTTGGTTGGGAGCCCGGCCCAGCCTTTTGCCACAACGATGAAAGGCGGGTGTCGGACCCTCCTCCTCCTCCTCCTCCTCCTCGTTCGCTCGGCCGGCAGCAGGGACAACCACCCGCGGTTTCGCCTCCGCCTCCTCCTCCTCGTCCGCTTCCTCCAAAGGGGGTGCCAACTCCTCGTCCTCTATCTGGGCTGCAATCGGCGACTATCTATCTGGAAAAATCTTCTCAGGGGCGGAGCTAACACCTGTGTTAATCTCCGAAAATAAAGCGACAAGGTCGTAATCTTCATCTGGTTGCATGCTGGTGCTCTCCACACTCCGTACATCAGGGGAGCTTTCTGGCTTTACTTGGAGAGTCGGGGGAGGAGTTTTCCCCATTTTCCCTCCTGCCAAATCTTTCCCTAAAACCACATCCACACCTTGAACAGGGAGCTCAGGCACAACAGTCACTGCTCCCACTCCAACAAAACAATCAGATTCTAATTGCACCTTTACAATGGGAGCCCTGTACTTACCCCCTATTGAAGATAGTACTACCCATTCTCCCGTCTTCTCACCATCAGTTACCCCTTTACGAATGAGAGTCTAATGCCCCGGAATCACGAAGGATAGTGACGGGCCTCACCTGTCCTTTAGATACGAAATCCTGATATCCTTTGTCGGTTACCGAGTTCGAACCTTCTCTCACGATTAGGCTCACCGTCTTCACTTCCTGTTGGTCCCGGCGTCTACGATGGCAAAGCATCTTACGTCCAATCTTGCCACAAAAGAAGCACTGGAGTGCTCGCCATGGTTTACCTGGGGGTGTAAATTGTGTATTACCTTGGCCCTGCGAAGAAGGACCGGCCGGTTTCATTTGCACCGATGTCCTCTTCGACTAGGATTGATTAACCGACCCACTAGATGGGCGGGGCACATGTACGTCCTTTTGAGCTAGGACAAATTTATCAGCCATAATGGCAGCCTCCTCTAAAGTAAAAAGATCCCTATCTGAGAGGTGTGTGGCTACCTCTTTCGACACGGCACCTAGAAAATCCTCTATAAGGATAAGCTCAGCAAGTTTCTCAAAATCCTATGCGGCCGAAGCCCTCCTCCACTTTAAAAAGGCTTTTCGCTTAACACGAGCCAGCTCTAAGTGGCTAATTTCATGCGTCTTCCTACATCCACGAAATCTTTGCCTGTACGTCTCGGGAATGAACGAGTACGCACTCAACACCTGGCGCTTCACTACCTCGTAGTCCTTTGATTCCTCCTCAGGGAGGACCATGTAAGCCTTTAGGGCCTTCCCCTTGAAAGTTTGTTGCAGTAACAAAGTCCAGTACGAGCGCGGCCACTCAAGACGTATAGCCGTACTTTCAAAATTAACGAAAAATTCATCTAGGTGAGACTCTGAAAAAGTAGGAACGAACCTAACTGCCTTATCTAATTCAAATGTAGGTTGTGAGGACCTACTGCCACTGTCACTCACCTCCGCTAACCGTATCTGTGCCTACGTAAACTGGAGAGCTGTAATTGGCGTATTGTAAATTCCTGCTCTGCGCGAGGTTTACCACCGGCTCCTCCTCCCTCACTGCTTCCGCCATTGGCATCCTAGCCTCGTTCAAAAATCCCTCCTCGGGTCCTAACTGCTGGAGATCTAGGTCAACTAATCTCGACTTAATTACGTTACGTGCTAAGTCATGTCCCTGAAAAGCTGCAAAAATCCGTAGGACCGGAACGCACAGCCTATTTAAATCTTCGACTGATGGTTGCTGTGACAAAAACACTTCCACGTCGGCATCACTTACGATTCTTGCCATTTTGACGAAGAGAAAATATTAAAATCACTAGTAAAGAAAAAAACACTAATAAAAATCCCACTGGGAGAAAAGGAAAAAGCTCTAGTAAACAGTACCCTAGTAAAAAGCTAGGAAAGAAAACCCGTAGCAAAAACACTAGCAAGGTACAAAAAACATCAGAACGAAAAATATTCCTAGTAAAACATGTTCGCGCTAGAAAAAAGCTAGGAAAGAAAAAAAATATGCAAAAAA
>NC_134797.1:1044667-1057167 GCF_046742065.1 Oratosquilla oratoria | reverse complement strand
TATTTTCAAGAAATCCATCATATCCAGAGATGTTGCAAGAGAATGGAAGCTAGCTAACATTACTCCCATATTCAAAAAAGGTGACAAAAAGAAACCAAATAACTACAAGCCTGTAAGCTTGACTTCAATCATAGGAAAAATTACGAGAAATATAATCAGAGATGCTATTGAACATCATTTAGAAAGTAACTGGTTGATAAATGATAGCCAACATGGATTCAGACGGAAACGTTCTTACGTGACTAACTTACTCGAATTCTACAACAGTCATCTCGAATTATGACAAGAGAAACAATATAGATTTGATATAATTAGACTTTGCAAAAGCTTTTAATACCGTTCCCCACTTGACACGGAGTAAGTGGTAGCTTATTAACTTGGACTATAAATTGGTTGAATGATCGAAAACAGAGTTGTTTTAAATGGCAAAACTTCTAGATGGAAAAATGTTACGAGTAGAGTTCCTCAGGGTTTCGTTCTTGAGACAGATTCTGGCTTTTCCCACACACTAAGTAGGATACTTAGACTTTCAGGTCTAGCAGTTGTTAACGACACGGGAAAAAAAAAGCGGACACTGGGTTAGGAAGAACACAAAACCTCATAGCGACACCAACATAGTTTACAAAATTCCCTGCAACGGATGTGACAGCTCATACTTCGGAGAAACATACAGAGGACTGACAAACAAAATCAAAGAACACAAAGCGGACATTAGACACCACCGTGAGACAAACGCCCTCGTAAACCACATAGACATAGAAGGACACTTACCAGATTGGGAAAAATCCACCATCTTGGCCAAAGGACTACCAAAAAAAAAAAAAAAAAAAATATATATATATATATATATATATATATATATTGAATCCCTACACATAGCTAATTACAACAACACAAACAAAAGGACAGTAGAGACTTAAAGTGGACAAGAAATCACATCCACTTATGCCCTCATTGAGTGGAAAATGGTCTGACCCGTAACATGCAACATGCCATTATTATCTATGTTCTTTTCTAGTAATACAATTTTTCTTGCCAAATTGTTATCGATTTATTATTAATTTCCATTACTATTTAATAGTTCCTCTGCCACTGTAACATATGAGTTCCTTTACACTCGGAAAGGTATGACCGCATACATATGCGCCACTTCTAGTCCTGTAGCAATATTCTTTTGAAAAAGCTTTTAGCGAAACCAATCAGGAATAAAACTCGGAATAAGACTCCAATCTTTCCTCTTTCCAACCACTTCATATATATATATATATATATATATATATATATATATATACTATATATATATATGATATATATATATATATATATATATATACATATATATATATATATATATTTTTTTTTTTTTCGTTTTTTTTTTTTTTTTGACGCAGCATGAGGGGATGGAGAGGGGGGTTGCCGAATTTATGAAGTGGCTTTGCTGTGGATGTGTTGTGTCTTGCGACACTGCCTCTGGCCCAGGGCAGTGGACAGAATGCAAGGATGACTCATCATCCAGGAGATGCCAAGATAAGAAGGAGGGTGGAGGGGAGTGGAATATGTAGGGAATGGAATGGGTGGGAGTGGTTTCTATGCCTTTGGTATTGTATGTATACATACATGTATATATTGCAGAAACCACAGGGAAATTAAAGTCGGAATACTGAACGTTTTCGTCTATTACGACATCCTCAGAGTACAAGAAAGAAAAAACAGAACACAATATCTATACAGAAGTAAGAAAACTGGGAGAGGTTATAGTAATAAAACCTTCGGACATTATACATACATACACATTCAATTACACATAGAAATGTTAATGGTAATAATAAAAGTACATACACATTCATATACACATGGAAATAAGAAAGGTAATAGTAAAAAAAAAAAAAAAATCAAAAGAGCAAAATCACGTGGCCGAAAGGTCCATAGAACATTTGGTACAATTAGGAAACTTGGTACTGCTAAATATCCTATGATTATAAAATTGTTTAACCAAAACACAAGATAATATTATCAAATTGTACAAAAAAAAAACACAATATTTAACAGAAATAAGAAAACTGGAAAGGTTATAGTCACATAAAACCTCCGGACGTTATACATACATACACACTCATATACACATAGAAATATTAATGGTAACAATAAATGAAAAAAATACATACACATTCATATACACATAGAAATGATAATAATAAAAAAGTACAAAAGAACAAAACTACAGTATGTGGCCGAAAGGTCCACAGGACATTTGGTACAATTAGGAAATTTGGTACTGTTTTACTATCCTATTAATTATAGAATTGTCTAGTTTAAATAAACCTAAACTCAAGTTAATATTATTATCAAAATTTTTCTTTATGAAACAGGATTCAATGATGTTCCTACCTAAAGCTGAATTACAATCAACAATTTTCTTAACGTTGTCCCAGTCAATGTTGTGGTTTGTGTCCCTAACATGGACAAAAACTCCACTGGACATTTGGCCCCGTCCTTATACTGTACCTGTGTTGTTTCATCCTAATATTTAATTCTTTACCTGTTTGGCCAATATAACAGGAGCTACAGTTGTTGATTGTAATTCAGCTTTAGATAAGAACATCATTGAATCCTGTTTCATAAAGAAAAATCTTGATGATAATATTAACTTGAGTTTAGGTTTATTTAAACTAGACAATTCTATAATTAATAGGATAGTAAAACAGTACCAAATTTCCTAATTGTACCAAATGTCCTGTGGACCTTTCGGCCACATACTGTAGTTTTGTTCTTTTGTATTTTTTTATCATTTCTATGTGTATATGAATGTGTATGTATTATTTTCATTTATTGTTACCATTAATATTTCTATGTGTATATGAGTGTGTATGTATGTATAACGTCCGGAGGTTTTATGTGGCTATAACCTTTCCAGTTTTCTTATTTCTGTTAAATATTGTGTTGTTGTTTTTTGTACAATTTGATAATATTATCTTGTGTTTTGGTTAAACAATTTTATAATCATAGGATATTTAGCAGTACCAAGTTTCCTAATTTTTTTTTTTTTTGTGTTACTATTACCTTTCTTATTTCCATGTGTATATGAATGTGTATGTACTTTTATTATTATTACCATTAACATTTCTATGTGTAATTGAATGTGTATGTATGTATAATGTCCGAAGGTTTAATGTGACTATAACCTCTCCCAGTCTTCTTACTTCTATATAAATATTGTGTTCTATTTCTTCTTTCTAGTACTCTGAGGATGTCGTAATAGACGAAAACGTTCAGTATTCCGACTTTAATTTCCCTGTGGTTTCTGCAATATTTTTTCGTCACGCGTTATTGTGATTATTTTTGATACACGTATATATATATATATATACATATATATATATATGTATACTGTATATATACATACAGACACACACACATATGTATGTATATATATATATATATGTATATATATATATATATATATATATATATACATATATATATATATGTGTGTGTGTGTGTGTGTGTTCTTATACTTCATATTGTACTATCATAGTGGAGATGGGTTGAACGCAAAATTTCGTGTATGTGTATGTAACTCGAGCATACAAGTATATAAGAAAAGTTGCGATCAACTTATATCTCTCTTGATAGCGTAGTTGTCACTACAGCACTTGTCATGTGATTGCCTGGTTCGAGTCTTTGGCAGTATCGCATTTCAATTTCTGCATGTCGGCCTCCATTGGGTCTCCCGATGTTGATGGCTTAGAATTAAAGTGCATTGCGGTTGTTAAAATGTATCTCTAATCACTGGGACCCATTCAGTGTTGTACAAATACTTTCCCGCGTTCGCATACTTCCAATTGTACTATCATAGTGGAGATGATTTGAACGCAAAATTTCGTGTATGTGTATGTAACTCGAGCATACAAATATATAAGAAAAGTTGCGCTCAGCTTATATCTCTCCTGATAGCGTAGTTGGTAAGTCACTACAGCACTTGTCATGTGATTGCCTGGTTCGAGTCTTTAGCAGTGCCGCATTTCAGTTTCTGCATGTCAGCCTCCATTGGGTCTCCCGATGTTGATGGCTTAGAATTAAAGTGCATTGCGGTTGATAAAATGTATCTCTAATCACTGGGACCCATTCAGTGTTGTATATCTATATATATATATATATATATATATATATATATATATATTTATATATACATATATACATATATACATATATATATTTATATATATGCATACATATACACACACACACACACACACACACATATATATATATATATATATATATATATATATACATATATATAGAATCACCAGTGACGGTGATCTCGATCAAATAATTCCGACTGTCGTCCCCGGATTCGATCCGAGATTCGTGAAATCACAGAGCTATCGCTCTATCAACTGACCTAGCGGGCCTATAAAATTCTCCAACCTGGGAATTAATCTACTCCCGAGGAACTAAGTCGACTGCTAACTGCCGTCCATACTTAATTTTACAGAGAACCAATACCAAATTGTAGCTCGTTGTTAAGCTGGTACGTTTCCTTGATGGACTTATCGTCGTTGTCATACCTGAATTTTATAGGCCTGCTAGCTAGCTTCCGGAAGAGAGCTCAGAGCTCGTATATGACCGATCTATGGGTAATGATGTTACCTACGCACACACAAACACAACTCCCTGACCACGAGAGTTGGAATAACAACTCGCAGCGCATAGATACTGAAATTATTTCGGCCCTGTGCGGGATTCGAACCCGGACCTCCGTAAAGGCAGCCGGGAACTCTACCAACTGAGCCAAGAGTTTTGTGTGTGTGTGTGTGTGTGTGTGTGTGTGTGTGTGTGTATATGTATTTATGTGTGTGTGTGTGTATATGTATTTATGTGTGTGTGTGTGTGTGTGTGTGTGTGTGTATATGTATTTATGTGTGTGTGTGTGTATATGTATTTATGTGTGTGTGTGTGTATGTATTATGTGTGTGTGTGTGTATGTAGGGTGTTTTGGGAAATTCAGAACATTCTTCTAAAAAGGCGAGTTGGGAAAACTTCTTTAATGAAGAAACACAGGTGGAAGAGAAGTGGACGATATTAAAAGAAATCTATAATGAGGGAGTGGATAAATACGTACCAAAACACACAACCACACACACACATATACACACACACCAAGACACGCACACACACACACACACACACACACACACACACACACACACACACACACTTACATATATACATGCATACATACACACATTTAATGTGAGTGTATGTGTAACGTGTGTGATGTTCGTGATGTTTGTGTATGAAGGCATGCGTCCTTGGTGTATGTGTACTCACATTCAATCTCTGTCAATATCCCATGGGCCCCAGCATCAGGTGTTCAATGAGGTTATTAATTTATTCACCTACTAGACAGGTGAAGCCTCTGATCACTCCTTGACGCCTCAACCTCAGAAATTAATGAAAGGGGGCTGGACAGGTGAGTGATGGATGGCGCCGGTTTTCGGCGCCACGAGGTGCGAGATCGTTGGCATTCCTCCCCGGGTGGCACTGAGATCACTGACAGCACCAAATGTGACACTGACGTCACTGACAGTGCACTCAGATCACTGACAACATCAATTGTGGCACTGACTTCACTGACAGTGCCAAATGTAACACTGACGCCACTGACTGTCAAATTACAGTGCCAACTGAATGCTGTCAAATGACAGCGCCGACTAATAGAAGCAACTGGCAGTGTCAAATGACAACGCTAACATATGGCAACCGTCAATGTCAAATAACAGTGCCATTTGGCAGTGACAATTATAAATGGCAAATGATAGGGCCAACTGTTAATGTCTACTGATAGTTCGAAATGACAGTGCCAATGCCATAGGTTAAGTGACACTGGAGTACTATAGTCGATCTGTTTGAACTTAACAGGAACTTTGATCGCGATCAAAGATATACTGATCACCAGTTCCCTGAAAATCAAAGAGATCAACGAGAGGAGGATCATTTGAGGATGGATCAAAGGTTGATCCTCATGACGATGATCCTCCTGGGACTCATCAGCACCCTCCATTTGGAGTGAAGAAACAGAATTACATAAACACGAGACGCACGAGAAGAGGATGAAAATCACACCAAAGAACATTCGAATAGAAATAGAAGTAGTAGATAAGAAGATGTATATGTAAAACTACCTCGGGAGAAGATAAACTTGAAGACAATAATACTTTTGTGTATTGCATTTACAGATGAGGAACAAAGACATTTGTGAATACTTGGAATTACTTATTACCTTCAAGTTTCATTTCTCCTGTGACAATTTAGCTTACATTCTTCATAAATACGTACATGCATTTATGCTCACATACATACATACATATATACATACATACATACATACATACATACATACATACATACATACATACATTCATACATACATATGTACATACACACATGCATGCATACATACATACACACATACACACACATACATACATATATACATACATACATACATACATACATACATACACACATACACACACTCATACATACACACACACACACACATACACCCGCACACACACACACAAACACACACATACATACACACATACAATCACACACACACACACACAGGCAGAGAGAGAGAGAGAGAGAGAGAGAGAGAGAGAGAGAGAGAGAGTGTGTATTTACCTAGTTGTATTTACCTAGTTGTATTTTGCGGGAAGGGGAGCTATGCTCGTGTTGTCCCGCCTCTGTGTGTGTGTGTGTGTGTGTGTGTGTGTGTGTGTGTGTGTGTGTGTGTGTGTGTGTGTGTGTGTGTGTGTGTGTGTGTGTGTGTGTGTGTGTGTGTGTGTGTGTGTGTGTGTGCGTGTGTGTGTGTGTCCGTGTGTGTGTGTGTGCACATATATATGTATACATATATGTAATGTATGTATGTGTATATGTGTGTACGTATATATGTTTTTTATGAAAGTAGCAGTTGCCGACAAGACTGACGAGTTAAACACCATATGAGGACGGAGCCTTTATTTGTACGACGTTTCGCTTATTACAGCTTTTTGAAGTACTTGAAAAAACTGTAATAAGCGAAACGTTGTACAAATAAAGGCTCCGTCCTCATATGGTGTTTAACACGTATGTATGCATATATATATGTATGTACATATGGAGCAAATGGAACAAATTTCTAGTTGCAGTGAGGTTTTACAAATAATCAAATCCGGCCGTAGCGAAGCTTCGAACCTGTGGCACTTTTGTACTGCAATCTATGATGTTCTCCAGACGAGGAAGAACAGAGGCAGCAGAGCCCAAGTTTCTGTGTCAACCAAAAGCAGACTTCGACTTAGCGTCCGGCAGGCAGCAGAACACCTTCTGGAGGATCTTCGGAGACTTCGACGGCGCTCCAAGTACAAGCAGTGGGAAGATGAGGCTCCTGAGGAGGGTCTGTGTGTCAGGAAGCTCTTCGTTTACAGGCAGGAAGACTGCGGCGGCGTCAGTGAAGGAAGTGGCAATGAGGAATATCGTCCAACTATAATTTAGCTGATGATACAGAACCGGACGGGAATGTTGAAGACTTTTATAAAGAAAAGAAGCCAGTATTCATTGGCAAGAAGTGTCTTCTTCTTTCTATTTTCGTTTTCTTCTTTGTTTCGGTGGTCCAAAGAGTACCAGGATCCTTTCCAAAGGCAACGAAATGGATCTCTCCATCTTTTCTATACTTACCTGACCTCAAAGCAAGACAAATCCTCCTGAGTCTTATTTTTTTTTAACAAACAACAATTCCCGTCTATGAAAGTTTTCTACTAACATACGACAATTCCTCACTATTTGCACCTCTGCAGGACACCCTAACTAATTACAACATTTGCCACTTTAAATTAATTATGGAAAAACACATACAAAGACTTGTCAAGTTAAAACTATTATAAAACAATAAGCAAAGAAACACACAACCATTTGGCAATGAAGAAACAATCATAACATTCCATTTCTTCAATTCAGTGGAAACTATTGATTTTCATTTTTTTTTTCAAATTTTCATTTTTTTTAACTCTTAAATTATTGTTGCATATGAAAGGCATTTTTATTAGAAACAAAATGTTTTTTAAAATTTTGAAATAGCTCAAAAAATAAGTGAGATACGATTTTTTTAATTATTTTTTTAGCCCGTATTTTTGGCTAGACTTCACCATAGCAAAATGTTAAAATTAAGGGTGGTCATTTGTAAAGATTTCGGTAAAGAAATACACGTTAACTCTAAACGACTGGTCCAATTTTATTAAAATTCGGAATCCTTGGGTTTTAAGGATCAACAAATCACATGAGTATGTCAAAAACAATGCAAGACATCTCCATCATACCATATTTGCCTTTTCATGGCAACCATGAAGTTATCAATTTTCAGATTATCATAAATAAAATCCAAACCCCTGGCCCAACTGACATGCAACTTGGCATTTCTAGGTTTTATGGGTCAATAAAACACCTGAACATATCAATAACATTGCAGGAACTTCTTCTGACACCATTCTTACAAATATCTATCACGTTGCCATGGCAACTGTTGTCAATTTAGAAATAATTAATAAAATCCAAACCGCTGGCCCAACTGACATGCAACTTGGCATGCACAGGTTTTATGGGTCCAAAAATATCCTGAGCATGTCAAAAACAATGCAGAACTTTCCTCTTACACCGTTCTTACTGACACCTATCACGTTGCCATGGCAACAATATGTCGAATAGGCATCTAAGCTTCAAGAAACTTAGATTGCACAACTGCGCTACTACCAACGATTTCAAAGTTGCTCATATCCGGTAGAATAGAGGCTAATAAACAACATTATTACATTCAATATTAAATGATTTAGTTTCTTGCCTTTACACTTTTACTCGGAAAACTAATTTGCCAAGGCTAATATAAAAAAATTGCGTTGAAACCGGCAAGAATGAATAAAATTTTGAAGAACTGGGCATAAACTTGCTTAACAACAAGATAATTTTAATACCCTGCGGATGTGCTGAACGCTCCAAGCATTCAAACTAAGCCAAACAAAAATCAAAATCCAACGGGGCGCAAAAGATGGCGATATCGGCGACGCGCATGGTTTCGCGCGTGACCATATGCCTACATGTGATGACCCTAAGCTCAAACATCAAGTAATCAAAAATCCTAAGTTTCTTATTTCCGGGAGAAAAAAAGTTGATAAACATGTTTATATAAATTAAAATAATATATAGTAATGCCTTATTTTAATATTTTTACTCGGAATACTATGTTGCCAAGTTTGATAACCATATTTCCGTTTAAATCGCTGAATTTTTTTTTCTATTTTAAGAATTGAGCATAAATTTGCAAAACAACAAGATAATTTGAATATCTTGCGCATGCGCTGAACGCAGCAAGCATTCAAACCAAGCTAAACAAAAGCTGGTGGGCCGCAAAAAATGGCGATGTAAACAGTACATGGTCGACAGTGGCGCCGCGCGTGGATTCGCGCGTACCTAATTGATATCTAAAAATCTTATGAGAACTTAAAATGATTTTTGGACAAATATCAAGTAAACAAACAACCATAAGAATGATGATTATCCATTTCTTCAATATCAGTCAAAAGATTCATATCTCAAGGTCTTTAAAGAACTTAAAAAACTTTTGGTCAAATCTCAGGTAATGTTACTTTCAAAAACTCAAAATTATCATCAATGTATTCAACTGGATTTGTCTTCACTCACTTTCGGCTTCGATGAAAATATTAAAATACAACTCTTTCTCATGATAATTTCATGACTTGGTAGGATTTTTTTTTTAATATTTTTAAATTAAATTCTATTCAAAGAAAAAGAATTGTAAGGACATCGCTCCATTTAAATCTCCCCTTAACCCCCAAATGGAGTATTGACTGCAAAAAGTACATGCAATCTAGGACCATACTGGTATCCCTACTGACTAGAGTCAGAAAGCATTTCTTTTGTGACTGTGGAAAAAAAAAATTGTGCCTGTGTATGTGTTTGTGTATGTGTACCTAATTGTAATATACGGGGATGGAGCTGTGCTCATAGGGTCCCGTCTCTTTCACTTCATTCATCAATCTTTGCCTTATATTTATTATCCAATTTGTTCCATAAATCAATACATCAATGTAGAAAGGTATGCTGTGTGTATGTATGTATATATTATTTCAGTAGAGACTAGAAAGCTTAACTTGTTCTAGGGTGCCATCGTAAAAGGGAAAGAGAGAGAGAGAGAGAGAGAGAGAGAGAGATTTTTTGCTACATCGATTTATAAAGTTTTCCCATATCCTCCTCCCAGCGATGTGGTGGTATGCTGAAGCTAAAGACCCAAGGCGTGACTTTCAAAAGTCCTCTCTACCCGAGGAACTACCCGAAGAGAATTAAGTGTCGATGGAAGACAAAGGTAATCGGGTAGATTTGACCCTTAGTTTACCTGTAGTTGACCCTGAATATATTATTACTATTTATCAATATTATTATTATCATTATTATTATTATTAATTTCAGACTAAATCACCTCTGATCATTCACTGCATCTTCTTCGATGTAGAGTACGACAGGAAATGCTATAAGGATTACCTCATGATTGCTGACGGTGAGTCGGCGTCCCAAAACATCATAAAACGGTCGGGGGACAAGGCTACTGTAGCCGAGTTTTCCTTTGTGTAGAAAAGGGGCGACAAAGTCGGGGGACTTGGAAGAAGATACATCCTCTCTCCATCCTCTTTTATTTGTTTGTTTATTTACTTTTATACATTTATTTATTCGTCTATTCTTATACATTTATTTTTATTGTAATATTTTCATGAATGTACTTTATCGCTCTTTTTTTCCACGCCAGGTAAGATGAAGAATTTTTATCATATTTTCTTTTGTCCTCTTTTTTTATATATTTATTTTGTACTTTTTCTTCTTTTTCCCAGGCAAGAAGAAGAAGCGGTTTTGTGGCAAGAAGGGGCCCAAGTACTTCCTAACGACGCGGAAGAACCCTAAACTCATTTTCAGATCCAACAACAACGGACTTGTTAAGAAGGGATTCGTCTGTAAAATATGGAGGAAGAAAGGTGAGTTTTTGTTTGTGTTTACCTTATCCTTATGTCTTGTGTTTTGTCTGTGTTTACCTCGTGTTTGTGATTGTGTTTGTTTACCTCATCATCATAACTCTCCAAAACCGTATCCACTGTAGAGCAGTGTTATTTACTAACTTAACTTACAGTCACTGGAAAGACAAAGAGTGCGGGGTGATCTAACAGAGGTATTCAAATGTTCAAGGGTTTTCACAAGTGTGATGCAGGCAATGTCATCATATTAGGACAGCAGGGCAGGACACGTAGTAAAGGATTTAAATTGGCCAAATTTAGGTTCAAGGAAATAGGCAAGAACTGGTTTACCAACAAAATGGTTAACGAATAGTGTAGACTTAGTAATTTTGTAGTGAGTGCTGAAACAACTGGTTGTTTTAAGAGAAGATGAGATAACTTTATGGATAGGGATGACAGGTGGCAAGGGACATGGAACTGGCTAGTGTAGGCCTTACGGTATCTTGCAGTCTCCGCTATTCTTATGTTCTTATGCTTTGGTTGGAGCAGTGAGGACCCATTGGACATTCATTGTAGTTGTTGTAGGTCACCCATAATGGTCCACCGTAGGACCGGCTTATCCCATGAGGTACTATACAGCCTCTGTATCTCACCACGTTGGTTTAATCTGACTTGGTAAGGTTGTATGTATGTACGGTAACAAGTGCTGCATGCGAGGTTTTCGCTATGTTGGAATGGCTGTGGTTGGGGATGAAGTCTGATAGCAGTGTAATCACCTCGACCATGATGATTAGGAGCCAGCATATATATACGATTGGTAAATTCCCATTTGTGGAGGTTGTTTACATAATTATAGCAGACGGGGTAGAAGTTATGCCCATAGGGTCCTGTCTGTTTGCCTCCACTCATCAAACGTTGCATTAAGCTCATTGACGGTGTTGGCCTGGATGATATTTTCATCCATCTTGTTCCACAGAGTGTGTGTGTGTGTGTATTTTACCTAGTTGTATTTACCTAGTTGTATTTTACGGGAAGGGGAGCTATGCTCGTGGGGTCCCGTCTTCATATCTCGTTTTATCTAAACTATTTTTAAATTCATGTATTGTTTTTGCACACACCACTTTCTCATCTAACTTGTTCCAACTGTCTATTACTCTGTGAGGAAAGCTGTTCTTTTTCAAATCTCTTCTATAGCTGTCTTTTTTTATTTTCTTTCCGTGTCCTCTTGTATTTCTGTCATCCCATTTTATCAGATTCTCTCTATCAGTAATTTCTATGCCTTTCATGATTCTGTAAATAGCTATCAAATCTCCTCTCTCTCTTCTTTGCTCTAGTGTCTGTAGTTCAAGTTTTTCTAGTCTCTCTTCATATGATAGTTTTGAGAGTGTTGGTGCCAATTTTGTAATTGCTCTTTGTATTCTTTCAATTTTTTTTTATACATTT
>NC_134797.1:1012167-1039667 GCF_046742065.1 Oratosquilla oratoria | reverse complement strand
CAACCACAACATTGACTACAACAACTACAACATATGTGCCTACAACTTTGCCAACTACAACCACAACGCCAACTACAACCACAACGCCAACTACAACCACAATGCCAACTACAACCACAACGCCAACTACAACCACAACGCCAACTACTACGACCACACCAACTACAACCACAACGCCAACTACTACGACCACACCAACTACAACCACAACATTGACTACAACAACTACAACATATGTACCAACAACTTTGCCAACTACAACCACAACGCCAACTACAACCACAACACCAACTACAACCACAACGCCAACTACAACCACAACGCCAACTACAACCACAATGCCAACTACAACCACAACGCCAACTACAACCACAACGCCAACTACTACGACCACACCAACTACTACGACCACAATGCCAACTACAACTATAACATCAACTACTATAACTACAACGCCTACTACAACAACCACAATACCAACTACAACTACAACTACGACCACAACGCAAGCTATAACTACGACAACCACGATGCCTACAACTACTACACCCACCACACCGATACCCACAACTACAATCTCGATACCAACTACAACCTTAACAACGGCAACTACAACCTCAACCACAACGCCTAATACAACCACGTCACCGACAACAACCACGATTTCAACTATAACCACAACACCATCTACAACCACTACGCCAACTACAACCACAACTTCAACTACAACCAGGATGCCAACAACTAAAACAACGACGCCTACAACACCAACTACAACTATAACTACAACGCCAACTACAACGTCAACTACAACTACAACGTCAACTACAACTACAACGCCAACTACAACTACAACGCCAACTACAATCACAATGCCAACAACTACAACCACGATGCCTACAACTACAACGCCAGCTACAATCACAACACTAACTACAACCACTACGCCGCTTAGAACTACAACAAAAACGCCAACCACAACCACGACTCCAATTACCACTACAACCATGATGCCAACTACAATCATAATGCCTACAACTACAACGACGCCAACTACAACCACAAAAACAACACAAGAGGAGGATATCACACACACTAAGACCACAACACCTACAACCACAACGCCAACAAGAGCGCCAGCTACAACTACAACCTCAACGTCAATTGCAACCACAAGACCAGCTACAGTCACAACCCTGACACCAGCTCCAACTACAACAGTGACTACCTCCACAATCACACCAGTAACCACAACGCCAACTACAACCACAACTACAGCACCAACTACAACCACAAAACCAACTACAACCACAACTCCAACACCAACTACAACCACGACAACGGCACCAACAACCAGAACACCAACCACAACTACAACGCCAACACCAACAAAAGCGCCAATTATAACTACAACCTCAACGCCAAATGCAACAACAACGCTAACTCCAGCCACAACCACAACACCAACTACTTCTACAACCACCCCAGTAACCACAACGCCAACTACAAACATAACTACAACCTCAACTTCAAAACCAGTTACAACCAGAACACCGATACACTCAACAACACCAACAACCACAACGCCAACTACAACTACAACATCGACACCCTCGACGACATCAACAACCACAACGCCAACTACAGCCAAAGAAAATGCAACTAAAACATCCACAATCACAACGCCATCTACAACCACAGAGGCAACAACAACCCCAAATACAAAAACCACGAAAACGGCAACCACAACCAAAAAACCTACACCAAAGACCACAATTGAAAAGCTCATTACAACAGCGTCTACTACAACCACTTCACAATCAACAGCCAAGACAACACAAGAAGATAAAGTAAAAACTACACCCTCAGAAATATCCACAAATCCAACCACAACCGCACCCCCAACTACAACCACAATGCCAACTACAACCACAACACCAACTACAACCACAACACCAATTACAACCAAAATGTCAAACGCAACCCCTGAGCAAACCTTACCTACAACAAAGAAAACGACAATTGAAATTTTGACAACACCGTCAACTACAACTACATCCCGCCAACCAAAAACTACAACTTTGTCAACAATAACTCCTACAATCGCAGAGCCTAAATCACCCACAACTACAAATATTACGACAATTGAGAAATTAATGACAACATTACCCTCAACTACAACTACTTCCCAACAACCAACAACTTCACCAAAGACCACGCAGGAAGAAGCTCAAACACCAACTAAAAACATAACAAAAACTACAACCACACCAGCTGCAACCACAATGCCAACCAAAACGTCAACTAAAGCTAAAACAGAAATCATATCTACAACCACAACCTCAAAGCCCACACAACCTACAACAAACACCACAATAGAAAAGTTGATGACAACACCAGCCTCAACTACAACTATTTCACAACAACCAACAACTTCACCAGAGACCACACAAGGAGAATCTCAAACACCAACTGCAACCAAAAAGCCAACCAAAACAACATCTACGACTACAAATACTACTATAGAAACCACACAAACAGCCACAACCACAGAGCCTACAACCCCAGAGTCTACAAGATCTACAACTAAGACCACAACTGAGGAGTTGATAACAGCACCAGCTACAACTACTTCCCAACAACCAACAACTTCACCAAGGACCACGCAGGAAGAAGCTCAAACACCATCAACCACAACAAAAACTACGCCCACGCCATCTGTAACTAAAACGCCAACTACAACCACAACACCAACAACAACCACAATGCCAACTACAACCACAACACCAACTACAACCACAAAGCCAACTGCAACCACAACCACAACCTCAGAGCCTACGCCACCTACAGTAATGAAAACCACAATTAAGGAGTTCATAACAACACCAGCCCGAACTAAAACTACTTCAAAACAACCAACAACTTCACCAAAGACTACACAAGAAGAATCTCAAATACAAACTACCACTACCACAATAACTACAACTGTACACACAACCACACCAACTCCAACCAAAAAACCAACCAAAACACCATCTACGACAACATATACTGCAACAGAAACCACACAAACAGCCACAAACACAGAGCCTTCAAAACCTACAACAAAGAAAATCACAGTTAAGGAGTTCATGACAACACCAGTCTCAACTACAACTACTTCCCAAAAACCAACAACTTCATTAGAGACCACACAAGAAGCTCAAACACCAACTACTACTACAACACCCAATACAACCAAACATACGACCACTCGAGGTGCAACCACAACGCCAACTCCAACCATACCTAGAACTACAACCACAATGACAACTGGAACAGATAAAACATCTACAACCACTAAACAAGAGCCTACCCGACCTACAACAATGAAGACTACAATTGAGGAGCTGATGACAACGCCAGTCACAACTACAACTACTTCGCAACAACCAACAACTTATCAAAAGACCACACAAAATGTTCAAACAGGAACTACAACCACAACGGCATCCAAAACATCAACTACAACCAAATCGACAATTGGACCAGAAACCGCACCTAACACCACAACACCGGAGTCTAAAAGATCTACAACTAAGACCACAACTGAGGAGTTGGTAACACCACCAGCTACAACTACTTCCCAACAACCAACAACTTCACCAAAGACCACGCAGGAAGAAGCTCAAACGCCATCAACTACAACAAAAACTACACCCACGCCATCTGTAACCAAAACGCCAACTACAACCACAAAGCCAACTGCAAATGAAACCACACCTACAACCACAACGTCAGCCGAAACACCAAGTACAACAAAATCGTCAGTTCGAACAGAAACCACACCTACAGCCACAACCCCAGAGTCTACAACGTCTGCAACTAAGTCCACAAGTGAGGAGTTGGTAACAGCAACATCTAAAACTACTTCTCAACAACCAACAACTTCACCAAAGACCACACAGGAAGAAGCTCAAACACCAACAACTACAACAAAAACTACATCCACGCCACCTGTAACCAAAACGCCAATTACAACCGCAAAGCCAACTGCAACTGAAACCACACCTACAACCATAACGCCAGCCGAAACACCAACCATAACAAAATCGTCAGTTCGAACAGAAACCACACCTACACCCACAACCCCAGAGTCTACAACATCTGCAACTAAGTCCACAAGTGAGGAGTTGGTAACACCACCAGCTACAACTACTTCCCAACAACCAACAACTTCACCAAACACCACACAAGAAGAATCTCAAAAACAAACTACCGCAACCACAATAACTACAACTACACAAACAACCATAGCAACAGCAACCAAAAAGCCAACCAAAACATCATCTACGACAACATATACTGCAACAGAAACCACACAAACAGCCACAAGCACAGAGCCTTCAAGACCTACAACAAAGAAAACCACAGTTAAGGAGTTCATGACAACACCAGTCTCACCTACATCTACTTCTCAAATACCAACAACTTCATTAGAGACCACACAAGAAGCTCATGGACCAACTACTACAACACCCTATACAACCAAACATACGACCACTCGAGGTGCAACCACAACACCAACTCCAACCATTCCTACAACTACAACCACAATGACAACTGGAACAGAAAAAACATTTACTAAACAAGAGCCTACCCGACCTACAACAATGAAGACTACAATTGAGGAGCTGATGACAACGCCAGTCACAACTACAACTACTTCGCAACAACCAACAACTTATTCAAAGACCACACAAAATATTCAAACAGGAACTACAACCACAACGGCATCCAAAACATCAACTACAACCAAATCGACAATTGCACCAGAAACCACACCTAACGCCACAACACCGGAGTCTACAAGATCTACAACTAAGACCACAACTGAGGAGTTGGTAACACCACCAGCTACAACTACATCCCAACAACCAACAACTTCACCAAAGACCACGCAGGAAGAAGCTCAAACACCATCAACTACAACAAAAACTACACCCACGCCATCTGTAACCAAAACGCCAACTACAACCACAAAGCCAACTGCAACTGAAACCACACCTACAACCACAACGTCAGCCGAAACACCAAGTATAACAAAATCGTCAGTTCGAACAGAAACCACACCTACAGCCACAACCCCAGAGTCAACAAGATCTGCATCTAATTCCACAAGTGAGGAGTTGGTAACACCACCAGCTACAACTACTTCCCAACAACCGACAACTTCACCAAAGACTACACAGGAAGAGGCTCAATGACCAACAACCACAACAAAAACTACACCCACGCCATCTGTAACCAAAACGCCAACTACAACCACAAAGCCAACTGCAACTGAAACCACACCTACAACCACAACGTCAGCCGAAACGGCAAGTATAACTAAATCATCAGTTCGAACAGAAACCACAACTACAGCCACAACACCAGAGTCTACAACATCTGCAACTAAGTCCACAAGTGAGGAGTTGGTGACAGCAACATCTAAAACTACTTCTCAACAACCAACAACTTCACCAAAGACCACACAGGAAGAAGCTCAAACTCTAACAACCACAACAAAAACTACATCCACGCCACCTGTAACCAAAACGCCAACTACAACCATATAGCCAACTGCAACTGAAACCACACCTACAACCACAACGCCAACCGAAACACCAACCATAACAAAATCGTCAGTTCGAACAGAAACCACACCTACACCCACAACCCCAGAGTCTACAACATCTGCAACTAAGTCCACAAGTGAGGAGTTGGTAACACCACCAGCTACAACTACTTCCCAACAACCAACAACTTCACCAAACACCACACAAGAAGAATCTCAAAAACAAACTACCGCTACCACAATAACTACATCTGCACAAACAACCAAACCAACAGAAACCAAAAAGCCAACCAAAACACCATCTACGACAACATATACTGCAACAGAAACCACACAAACAGCCACAAGCACAGAGCCTTCAAGACCTACAACAAAGAAAACCACAGTTAAGGAGTTCATGACAACACCAGTCTCACCTACAACTACTTCCCAAATACCAACAACTTCATTAGAGACCACACAAGAAGCTCAAAGACCAACTAGTACAACACCCTATACAACCAAATATATGACCACTCGAGGTGGAACCACAACGCCAACTCCAACCATACCTACAACTACAACCACAATGACAACTGGAACAGAAAAAACATCTACAACCACTAAACCAGAGCCTACCCGATCTACAACAATGACGACTACAATTGAGGAGCTGATGACAACGCCAGTCACAACTACAACTACTTCGCAACAACCAACAACTTATTCAAAGACCACACAAAATATTCAAACAGGAACTACAACCACAACGGCATCCAAAACATCAACTACAACCAAATCGACAATTGGACCAGAAACCACACCTAACGCCACAACACCGGAGTCTACAAGATCTACAACTAAGACCACAACTGAGGAGTTGGTAACACCACCAGCTACAACTACATCCCAACAACCAACAACTTCACCAAAGACCACGCAGGAAGAAGCTCAAACACCATCAACTACAACAAAAACTACACCCACGCCATCTGTAACCAAAACGCCAACTACAACCACAAAGCCAACTGCAACTGAAACCACACCTACAACCACAACGTCAGCCGAAACATCAAGTATAACAAAATCGTCAGTTCGAACAGAAACCACACCTACAGCCACAACCCCAGAGTCAACAAGATCTGCAACTAAGTCCACAAGTGAGGAGTTGGTAACACCACCAGCTACAACTACTTCCCAACAACCGACAACTTCACCAAAGACTACACAGGAAGAAGCTCAAAGACCAACAACCACAACAAAAACTACACCCACGCCATCTGTATCCAAAACGCCAACTACAACCACAAAGCCAACTGCAACTGAAACCACACCTACAACCACAACGTCAGCCGAAACACCAAGTATAACTAAATCATCAGTTCGAACAGAAACCACACCTACAGCCACAACACCAGAGTCTACAACATCTGCAACTAAGTCCACAAGTGAGGAGTTGGTGACAGCAACATCTAAAACTACTTCTCAACAACCAACAACTTCACCAAAGACCACACAGGAAGAAGCTCAAACACTAACAACCACAACAAAAACTACATCCACGCCACCTGTAACCAAAACGCCAACTACAACCGTAAAGCCAACTGCAACTGAAACCACACCTACAACCACAACGCCAACCGAAACACCAACCATAACAAAATCGTCAGTTCGAACAGAAACCACACCTACACCCACAACCCCAGAGTCTACAACATCTGCAACTAAGTCCACAAGTGAGGAGTTGGTAACACCACCAGCTACAACTACTTCCCAACAACCAACAACTTCACCAAACACCACACAAGAAGAATCTCAAAAACAAACTACCGCTACCACAATAACTACATCTGCACAAACAACCAAACCAACAGCAACCAAAAAGCCAACCAAAACACCATCTACGACAACATATACTGCAACAGAAACCACACAAACAGCCACAAGCACAGAACCTTCAAGACCTACAACAAAGGAAACCACAGTTAAGGAGTTCATGACAACACCAGTCTCACCTACAACTACTTCCCAAATACCAACAACTTCATTAGAGACCACACAGGAAGCTCAAAGACCAACTACTACAACACCCTATACAACCAAATATATGACCACTCGAGGTGCAACCACAACGCCAACTCCAACCATACCTACAACTACAACCACAATGACAAATGGAACAGAAAAAACATCTACAACCACTAAACCAGAGCCTACCCGATCTACAACAATGAAGACTACAATTGAGGAGCTGATGACAACGCCAGTCACAACTACAACTACTTCGCAACAACCAACAACTTATTCAAAGACCACACAAAATATTCAAACAGGAACTACAACCACAACGGCATCCAAAACATCAACTACAACCAAATCGACAATTGGACCAGAAACCACACCTAACGCCACAACACCGGAGTCTACAAGATCTACAACTAAGACCACAACTGAGGAGTTGGTAACACCACCAGCTACAACTACATCCCAACAACCAACAACTTCACCAAAGACCACGCAGGAAGAAGCTCAAACACCATCAACTACAACAAAAACTACACCCACGCCATCTGTAACCAAAACGCCAACTACAACCACAAAGCCAACCGCAACTGAAACCACACCTACAACCACAACGTCAGCCGAAACACCAAGTATAACAAAATCGTCAGTTCGAACAGAAACCACACCTACAGCCACAACCCCAGAGTCAACAAGATCTGCAACTAAGTCCACAAGTGAGGAGTTGGTAACACCACCAGCTACAACTACTTCCCAACAACCGACAACTTCACCAAAGACTACACAGGAAGAAGCTCAAAGACCAACAACCACAACAAAAACTACACCCACGCCATCTGTACCAAAAACGCCAACTACAACCACAAAGCCAACTGCAAATGAAACCACACCTACAACCACAACGTCAGCCGAAACACCAAGTATAACTAAATCATCAGTTCGAACAGAAACCACACCTACAGCCACAACACCAGAGTCTACAACATCTGCAACTAAGTCCACAAGTGAGGAGTTGGTGACAGCAACATCTAAAACTACTTCTCAACAACCAACAACTTCACCAAAGACCACACAGGAAGAAGCTCAAACACTAACAACCACAACAAAAACTACATCCACGCCACCTGTAACCAAAACGCCAACTACAACCGTAAAGCCAACTGCAACTGAAACCACACCTACAACCACAACGCCAACCGAAACACCAACCATAACAAAATCGTCAGTTCGAACAGAAACCACACCTACACCCACAACCCCAGAGTCTACAACATCTGCAACTAAGTCCACAAGTGAGGAGTTGGTAACACCACCAGCTACAACTACTTCCCAACAACCAACAACTTCACCAAACACCACACAAGAAGAATCTCAAAAACAAACTACCGCTACCACAATAACTACATCTGCACAAACAACCAAACCAACAGCAACCAAAAAGCCAACCAAAACACCATCTACGACAACATATACTGCAACAGAAACCACACAAACAGCCACAAGCACAGAACCTTCAAGACCTACAACAAAGAAAACCACAGTTAAGGAGTTCATGACAACACCAGTCTCACCTACAACTACTTCCCAAATACCAACAACTTCATTAGAGACCACACAGGAAGCTCAAAGACCAACTACTACAACACCCTATACAACCAAATATATGACCACTCGAGGTGCAACCACAACGCCAACTCCAACCATACCTACAACTACAACCACAATGACAAATGGAACAGAAAAAACATCTACAACCACTAAACCAGAGCCTACCCGATCTACAACAATGAAGACTACAATTGAGGAGCTGATGACAACGCCAGTCACAACTACAACTACTTCGCAACAACCAACAACTTATTCAAAGACCACACAAAATATTCAAACAGGAACTACAACCACAACGGCATCCAAAACATCAACTGCAACCAAATCGACAATTGCACCAGAAACCACACCTAACGCCACAACACCGGAGTCTACAAGATCTACAACTAAGACCACAACTGAGGAGTTGGTAACACCACCAGCTACAACTACATCCCAACAACCAACAACTTCACCAAAGACCACGCAGGAAGAAGCTCAAACACCATCAACTACAACAAAAACTACACCCACGCCATCTGTAACCAAAACGCCAACTACAACCACAAAGCCAACCGCAACTGAAACCACACCTACAACCACAACGTCAGCCGAAACACCAAGTATAACAAAATCGTCAGTTCGAACAGAAACCACACCTACAGCCACAACCCCAGAGTCAACAAGATCTGCAACTAAGTCCACAAGTGAGGAGTTGGTAACACCACCAGCTACAACTACTTCCCAACAACCGACAACTTCACCAAAGACTACAAAGGAAGAAGCTCAAAGACCAACAACCACAACAAAAACTACACCCACGCCATCTGTAACCAAAACGCCAACTACAACCACAAAGCCAACTGCAAATGAAACCACACCTACAACCACAACGTCAGCCGAAACACCAAGTATAACTAAATCATCAGTTCGAACAGAAACCACACCTACAGCCACAACCCCAGAGTCTACAACATCTGCAACTAAGTCCACAAGTGAGGAGTTGGTGACAGCAACATCTAAAACTACTTCTCAACAACCAACAACTTCACCAAAGACCACACAGGAAGAAGCTCAAACACTAACAACCACAACAAAAACTACATCCACGCCACCTGTAACCAAAACGCCAACTACAACCGTAAAGCCAACTGCAACTGAAACCACACCTACAACCACAACGCCAACCGAAACACCAACCATAACAAAATCGTCAGTTCGAACAGAAACCACACCTACACCCACAACCCCAGAGTCTACAACATCTGCAACTAAGTCCACAAGTGAGGAGTTGGTAACACCACCAGCTACAACTACTTCCCAACAACCAACAACTTCACCAAACACCACACAAGAAGAATCTCAAAAACAAACTACCGCTACCACAATAACTACATCTGCACAAACAACCAAACCAACAGCAACCAAAAAGCCAACCAAAACACCATCTACGACAACATATACTGCAACAGAAACCACACAAACAGCCACAAGCACAGAACCTTCAAGACCTACAACAAAGAAAACCACAGTTAAGGAGTTCATGACAACACCAGTCTCACCTACAACTACTTCCCAAATACCAACAACTTCATTAGAGACCACACAGGAAGCTCAAAGACCAACTACTACAACACCCTATACAACCAAATATATGACCACTCGAGGTGCAACCACAACGCCAACTCCAACTATACCTACAACTACAACCACAATGACAACTGGAACAGAAAAAACATCTACAACCACTAAACCAGAGCCTACCCGATCTACAACAATGAAGACTACAATTGAGGAGCTGATGACAACGCCAGTCACAACTACAACTACTTCGCAACAACCAACAACTTATTCAAAGACCACACAAAATATTCAAACAGGAACTACAACCACAACGGCATCCAAAACATCAACTACAACCAAATCGACAATTGCACCAGAAACCACACCTAACGCCACAACACCGGAGTCTACAAGATCTACAACTAAGACCACAACTGAGGAGTTGGTAACACCACCAGCTACAACTACATCCCAACAACCAACAACTTCACCAAAGACCACGCAGGAAGAAGCTCAAACACCATCAACTACAACAAAAACTACACCCACGCCATCTGTAACCAAAATGCCAACTACAACCACAAAGCCAACCGCAACTGAAACCACACCTATAACCACAACGTCAGCCGAAACACCAAGTATAACAAAATCGTCAGTTCGAACAGAAACCACACCTACAGCCACAACCCCAGAGTCAACAAGATCTGCAACTAAGTCCACAAGTGAGGAGTTGGTAACACCACCAGCTACAACTACTTCCCAACAACCGACAACTTCACCAAAGACTACAAAGGAAGAAGCTCAAAGACCAACAACCACAACAAAAACTACACCCACGCCATCTGTACCAAAAAACGCCAACTACAACAACAAAGCCAACTGCAACTGAAACCACACCTACAACCACAACGTCAGCCGAAACACCAAGTATAACTAAATCATCAGTTCGAACAGAAACCACACCTACAGCCACAACACCAGAGTCTACAACATCTGCAACTAAGTCCACAAGTGAGGAGTTGGTGACAGCAACATCTAAAACTACTTCTCAACAACCAACAACTTCACCAAAGACCACACAGGAAGAAGCTCAAACACTAACAACCACAACAAAAACTACATCCACGCCACCTGTAACCAAAACGCCAACTACAACCGTAAAGCCAACTGCAACTGAAACCACACCTACAACCACAACGCCAACCGAAACACCAACCATAACAAAATCGTCAGTTCGAACAGAAACCACACCTACACCCACAACCCCAGAGTCTACAACATCTGCAACTAAGTCCACAAGTGAGGAGTTGGTAACACCACCAGCTACAACTACTTCCCAACAACCAACAACTTCACCAAACACCACACAAGAAGAATCTCAAAAACAAACTACCGCTACCACAATAACTACATCTGCACAAACAACCAAACCAACAGCAACCAAAAAGCCAACCAAAACACCATCTACGACAACATATACTGCAACAGAAACCACACAAACAGCCACAAGCACAGAACCTTCAAGACCTACAACAAAGGAAACCACAGTTAAGGAGTTCATGACAACACCAGTCTCACCTACAACTACTTCCCAAATACCAACAACTTCATTAGAGACCACACAGGAAGCTCAAAGACCAACTACTACAACACCCTATACAACCAAATATATGACCACTCGAGGTGCAACCACAACGCCAACTCCAACTATACCTACAACTACAACCACAATGACAACTGGAACAGAAAAAACATCTACAACCACTAAACCAGAGCCTACCCGATCTACAACAATGAAGACTACAATTGAGGAGCTGATGACAACGCCAGTCACAACTACAACTACTTCGCAACAACCAACAACTTATTCAAAGACCACACAAAATATTCAAACAGGAACTACAACCACAACGGCATCCAAAACATCAACTACAACCAAATCGACAATTGGACCAGAAACCACACCTAACGCCACAACACCGGAGTCTACAAGATCTACAACTAAGACCACAACTGAGGAGTTGGTAACACCACCAGCTACAACTACATCCCAACAACCAACAACTTCACCAAAGACCACGCAGGAAGAAGCTCAAACACCATCAACTACAACAAAAACTACACCCACGCCATCTGTAACCAAAACGCCAACTACAACCACAAAGCCAACCGCAACTGAAACCACACCTACAACCACAACGTCAGCCGAAACACCAAGTATAACAAAATCGTCAGTTCGAACAGAAACCACACCTACAGCCACAACCCCAGAGTCAACAAGATCTGCAACTAAGTCCACAAGTGAGGAGTTGGTAACACCACCAGCTACAACTACTTCCCAACAACCGACAACTTCACCAAAGACTACAAAGGAAGAAGCTCAAAGACCAACAACCACAACAAAAACTACACCCACGCCATCTGTACCAAAAACGCCAACTACAACCACAAAGCCAACTGCAAATGAAACCACATCTACAACCGCAACGTCAGCCGAAACACCAAGTATAACTAAATCATCAGTTCGAACAGAAACCACACCTACAGCCACAACACCAGAGTCTACAACATCTGCAACTAAGTCCACAAGTGAGGAGTTGGTGACAGCAACATCTAAAACTACTTCTCAACAACCAACAACTTCACCAAAGACCACACAGGAAGAAGCTCAAACACTAACAACCACAACAAAAACTACATCCACGCCACCTGTAACCAAAACGCCAACTACAACCGTAAAGCCAACTGCAACTGAAACCACACCTACAACCACAACGCCAACCGAAACACCAACCATAACAAAATCGTCAGTTCGAACAGAAACCACACCTACACCCACAACCCCAGAGTCTACAACATCTGCAACTAAGTCCACAAGTGAGGAGTTGGTAACACCACCAGCTACAACTACTTCCCAACAACCAACAACTTCACCAAACACCACACAAGAAGAATCTCAAAAACAAACTACCGCTACCACAATAACTACATCTGCACAAACAACCAAACCAACAGCAACCAAAAAGCCAACCAAAACACCATCTACGACAACATATACTGCAACAGAAACCACACAAACAGCCACAAGCACAGAACCTTCAAGACCTACAACAAAGGAAACCACAGTTAAGGAGTTCATGACAACACCAGTCTCACCTACAACTACTTCCCAAATACCAACAACTTCATTAGAGACCACACAGGAAGCTCAAAGACCAACTACTACAACACCCTATACAACCAAATATATGACCACTCGAGGTGCAACCACAACGCCAACTCCAACTATACCTACAACTACAACCACAATGACAACTGGAACAGAAAAAACATCTACAACCACTAAACCAGAGCCTACCCGATCTACAACAATGAAGACTACAATTGAGGAGCTGATGACAACGCCAGTCACAACTACAACTACTTCGCAACAACCAACAACTTATTCAAAGACCACACAAAATATTCAAACAGGAACTACAACCACAACGGCATCCAAAACATCAACTGCAACCAAATCGACAATTGCACCAGAAACCACACCTAACGCCACAACACCGGAGTCTACAAGATCTACAACTAAGACCACAACTGAGGAGTTGGTAACACCACCAGCTACAACTACATCCCAACAACCAACAACTTCACCAAAGACCACGCAGGAAGAAGCTCAAACACCATCAACTACAACAAAAACTACACCCACGCCATCTGTAACCAAAACGCCAACTACAACCACAAAGCCAACCGCAACTGAAACCACACCTACAACCACAACGTCAGCCGAAACACCAGGTATAACAAAATCGTCAGTTCGAACAGAAACCACACCTACAGCCACAACCCCAGAGTCAACAAGATCTGCAACTAAGTCCACAAGTGAGGAGTTGGTAACACCACCAGCTACAACTACTTCCCAACAACCGACAACTTCACCAAAGACTACAAAGGAAGAAGCTCAAAGACCAACAACCACAACAAAAACTACACCCACGCCATCTGTAACCAAAACGCCAACTACAACCACAAAGCCAACTGCAAATGAAACCACACCTACAACCACAACGTCAGCCGAAACACCAAGTATAACTAAATCATCAGTTCGAACAGAAACCACACCTACAGCCACAACACCAGAGTCTACAACATCTGCAACTAAGTCCACAAGTGAGGAGTTGGTGACAGCAACATCTAAAACTACTTCTCAACAACCAACAACTTCACCAAAGACCACACAGGAAGAAGCTCAAACACTAACAACCACAACAAAAACTACATCCACGCCACCTGTAACCAAAACGCCAACTACAACCGTAAAGCCAACTGCAACTGAAACCACACCTACAACCACAACGCCAACCGAAACACCAACCATAACAAAATCGTCAGTTCGAACAGAAATCACACCTACACCCACAACCCCAGAGTCTACAACATCTGCAACTAAGTCCACAAGTGAGGAGTTGGTAACACCACCAGCTACAACTACTTCCCAACAACCAACAACTTCACCAAACACCACACAAGAAGAATCTCAAAAACAAACTACCGCTACCACAATAACTACATCTGCACAAACAACCAAACCAACAGCAACCAAAAAGCCAACCAAAACACCATCTACGACAACATATACTGCAACAGAAACCACACAAACAGCCACAAGCACAGAACCTTCAAGACCTACAACAAAGGAAACCACAGTTAAGGAGTTCATGACAACACCAGTCTCACCTACAACTACTTCCCAAATACCAACAACTTCATTAGAGACCACACAGGAAGCTCAAAGACCAACTACTACAACACCCTATACAACCAAATATATGACCACTCGAGGTGCAACCACAACGCCAACTCCAACTATACCTACAACTACAACCACAATGACAACTGGAACAGAAAAAACATCTACAACCACTAAACCAGAGCCTACCCGATCTACAACAATGAAGACTACAATTGAGGAGCTGATGACAACGCCAGTCACAACTACAACTACTTCGCAACAACCAACAACTTATTCAAAGACCACACAAAATATTCAAACAGGAACTACAACCACAACGGCATCCAAAACATCAACTGCAACCAAATCGACAATTGGACCAGAAACCACACCTAACGCCACAACACCGGAGTCTACAAGATCTACAACTAAGACCACAACTGAGGAGTTGGTAACACCACCAGCTACAACTACATCCCAACAACCAACAACTTCACCAAAGACCACGCAGGAAGAAGCTCAAACACCATCAACTACAACAAAAACTACACCCACGCCATCTGTAACCAAAACGCCAACTACAACCACAAAGCCAACCGCAACTGAAACCACACCTACAACCACAACGTCAGCCGAAACACCAAGTATAACAAAATCGTCAGTTCGAACAGAAACCACACCTACAGCCACAACCCCAGAGTCAACAAGATCTGCAACTAAGTCCACAAGTGAGGAGTTGGTAACACCACCAGCTACAACTACTTCCCAACAACCGACAACTTCACCAAAGACTACACAGGAAGAAGCTCAAAGACCAACAACCACAACAAAAACTACACCCACGCCATCTGTAACCAAAACGCCAACTACAACCACAAAGCCAACTGCAAATGAAACCACACCTACAACCACAACGTCAGCCGAAACACCAAGTATAACTAAATCATCAGTTCGAACAGAAACCACACCTACAGCCACAACACCAGAGTCTACAACATCTGCAACTAAGTCCACAAGTGAGGAGTTGGTGACAGCAACATCTAAAACTACTTCTCAACAACCAACAACTTCACCAAAGACCACACAGGAAGAAGCTCAAACACCAACTACCACAACAAAAACTACGTCCACGCCACCTGTAACCAAAACGCCAACTACAACCGAAAAGCCAACTGCAACTGAAACCACACCTACAACCACAACGCCAGCCGAAACACCAACCATAACAAAATCGTCAGTTCGAACAGAAACCACACCTACACCCACAACCCCAGAGTCTACAACATCTGCAACTAAGTCCACAAGTGAGGAGTTGGTAACACCACCAGCTACAACTACTTCCCAACAACCAACAACTTCACCAAACACCACACAAGAAGAATCTCAAAAACAAACTACCGCTACCACAATAACTACATCTGCACAAACAACCAAACCAACAGCAACCAAAAAGCCAACCAAAACACCATCTACGACAACATATACTGCAACAGAAACCACACAAACAGCCACAAGCACAGAACCTTCAAGACCTACAATAAAGAAAACCACAGTTAAGGAGTTCATGACAACACCAGTCTCACCTACAACTACTTCCCAAATACCAACAACTTCATTAGAGACCACACAAGAAGCTCAAAGACCAACTACTACAACACCCTATACAACCAAATATATGACCACTCGAGGTGCAACCACAACGCCAACTCCAACCATACCTACAACTACAACCACAATGACAACTGGAACAGAAAAAACATTTACTAAACCAGAGCCTACCCGATCTACAACAATGAAGACTACAATTGAGGAGCTGATGACAACGCCAGTCACAACTACAACTACTTCGCAACAACCAACAACTTATTCAAAGACCACACAAAATATTCAAACAGGAACTACAACCACAACGGCATCCAAAACATCAACTACAACCAAATCGACAATTGCACCAGAAACCACACCTAACGCCACAACACCGGAGTCTACAAGATCTACAACTAAGACTACACAGGAAGAAGCTCAAAGACCAACAACCACAACAAAAACTACACCCACGCCATCTGTAACCAAAACGCCAACTACAACCACAAAGTCAACTGCAACTGAAACAAAACCTACAACCACAACGCCAGCCGAAACACCAAGTATAACAACCGAGCAAGTTGAACCAACAAACACTCCAAGACAACCGACTACAATCCACAGAGAAACATCACCCACTACTCATGCTATTGGAACAACGACAATCAAAACAACATCTCCATGGCCAAACCCACCTAGTCCCACTCAACCAATCTCTCCAGCATCACAGGAAACAACCACGCCAATCGAAAGAACCACAACCAAACAACAAACGACGACGCCACATGGAGATAAAACTCCTTCAAAGCCACTAAGTACAATACAAGAACCAACAACTTCTCCCACCAAAGAAACATCTCTAACAACAAAAGAAGTAAACAAACCAACCGAAGCAACAACTCTACAAACAGGAACATTATCCACGGAACAAAACACTACACCATCCGAAGGAACATCTACAATACGCCAACATACAACTACATCAAAGTTACAGTCAACATCACAACCACCAACAACATCTAGCGAAATACCAACAGCAACTATCCAAACGACATCTCCTTCAAGCGAATCGACACCTTCATTGAAGAGAACAACTACTCTAACCCCAGAAACAAGTACTCCACCTCAAGCAAAAACTACACCAACGCAAGAAACGATTTCGACAGCATCACCCGCAACAACTAAACCATCTCCTACAACTAAACAACAAACAACAGTATCACAAGAAACAACTAAAGCAACTACACATCAACAAACATCGACCGAAATTTCAGAAGGAGCTCCATCAACAATCACTACTGTAGCACCAAAGACAACACAAGAGGAGGACAAGATCAAATCGACCACTCCGCAAACACCAACAACTACACCAAGTATAACATCTACTACTTTCCACAAAAGAACAACCGTAGCAACGCGTCACACCACCGAGCAAGTTGAACCAACAAACACTCCAAGACAACCGACTACAATCCATAGAGAAACATCACCCACTACTCATGCTATTGGAACAACGACAATCAAAACAACATCTCCAAGGCCAAAGACAACTACTCCCACTCAACCAACCACTCCAGCATCACAGGAAACAACCACGCCAATCGAAAGAACCACAACCAAACAACAAACGACGACGCCATATGAAAATAAAACTCCTTCAAGGCCACTAAGTACAACACAAGAACCAACAACCACTCCCACTAAAGAAACATCTCTAACAACAAAAGAAACAACCAAACCAACCGAAGAAACAACTCTACAAACAGAAACATTATCCACGGAACAAAACACTACACCATCCGAAGGAACATCTACAATACGCCAACATACAACTACATCAAAGTTACAGTCAACATCACAACCACCAACAACATCTAGCGAAATACCAACAGCAACTATCCAAACGACATCTCCTTCAAGCGAATCGACACCTTCATTGGAGAGAACGACTACTCTAACCCCAGATTTAAGTACTCTACCTCAAGCAAAAACTACACCAACGCAAGAAACGATTTCGACAGCATCACCCGCATCAACTGAACCATCTCCTACAACTAAACAACAAACAACAGTATCACAAGAAACAACTAAAGCAACTACACATCAACAAACATCGACCGAAATTTCAGAAGGAGCTTCATCAACAATCACTACTTCTACACCAAAGACAACACAGGAAGAGGACAAGATCAAATCGACCACCTCGCAAACACCAACAACTACACCAAGTATAACATCTACTACTTTCCACGAAAGAACAACCATAGCAACGCGTCACACCACCGAGCAAGTTGAACCAACAAACACTCCAAGACAACCGACTACAATCCACAGAGAAACATCACCCACTACTCATGCTATTGGAACAACGACAATCAAAACAACATCTCCAAGGCCAAAACCAACTACTCCCACTCAACCAATCACTCCAGCATCACAGGAAACAACCACGCCAATCGAAAGAACCACAACCAAACAACAAACGACGACGCCACATGGAGATAAAACTCCTTCAAAGCCACTAAGTACAATACAAGAACCAACAACTTCTCCCACCAAAGAAACATCTCTAACAACAAAAGAAGTAAACAAACCAACCGAAGCAACAACTCTACAAACAGGAACATTATCCACGGAACAAAACACTACACCATCCGAAGGAACATCTACAATACGCCAACATACAACTACATCAAAGTTACAGTCAACATCACAACCACCAACAACATCTAGCGAAATACCAACAGCAACTATCCAAACGACATCTCCTTCAAGCGAATCGACACCTTCATTGAAGAGAACAACTATTTTAACCCCAGAAACAAGTACTCCACCTCAAGCAAAAACTACACCAACGCAAGAAACGATTTCGACAGCATCACCCGCAACAACTAAACCATCTCCTACAACTAAACAACAAACAACAGTATCACAAGAAACAACTAAAGCAACTACACATCAACAAACATCGACCGAAATTTCAGAAGGAGCTTCATCAACAATCACTACTGTAGCACCAAAGACAACACAAGAGGAGGACAAGATCAAATCGACCACTCCGCAAACACCAACAACTACACCAAGTATAACATCTACTACTTTCCACAAAAGAACAACCGTAGCAACGCGTCACACCACCGAGCAAGTTGAACCAACAAACACTCCAAGACAACCGACTACAATCCATAGAGAAACATCACCCACTACTCATGCTATTGGAACAACGACAATCAAAACAACATCTCCAAGGCCAAAGTCAACTACTCCCACTCAACCAATCACTCCAGCATCACAGGAAACAACCACGCCAATCGAAAGAACCACAACCAAACAACAAACGACGACGCCATATGAAAATAAAACTCCTTCAAGGCCACTAAGTACAACACAAGAACCAACAACCACTCCCACTAAAGAAACATCTCTAACAACAAAAGAAACAACCAAACCAACCGAAGAAACAACTCTACAAACAGAAACATTATCCACGGAACAAAACACTACACCATCCGAAGGAACATCTACAATACGCCAACATACAACTACATCAAAGTTACAGTCAACATCACAACCACCAACAACATCTAGCGAAATACCAACAGCAACTATCCAAACGACATCTCCTTCAAGCGAATCGACACCTTCATTGGAGAGAACAACTACTCTAACCCCAGAAACAAGTACTCCACCTCAAGCAAAAACTACACCAACGCAAGAAACGATTTCGACAGCATCACCCGCATCAACTGAACCATCTCCTACAACTAAACAACAAACAACAGTATCACAAGAAACAACTAAAGCAACTACACATCAACAAACATCGACCGAAATTTCAGAAGGAGCTTCATCAACAATCACTACTTCTACACCAAAGACAACACAGGAAGAGGACAAGATCAAATCGACCACCTCGCAAACACCAACAACTACACCAAGTATAACATCTACTACTTTCCACGAAAGAACAACCATAGCAACGCGTCACACCACCGAGCAAGTTGAACCAACAAACACTCCAAGACAACCGACTACAATCCACAGAGAAACATCCCCAACTACTCATGATATTGTAACAACGACAATCAAAACAACATCTCCAAGGCCAAAACCAACTACTCCCACTCAACCAATCACTCCAGCATCACAGGAAACAACCACGCCAATCGAAAGAACCACAACCAAACAACAAACGACGACGCCACATGGAGATAAAACTCCTTCAAAGCCACTAAGTACAATACAAGAACCAACAACTTCTCCCACCAAAGAAACATCTCTAACAACAAAAGAAGTAAACAAACCAACCGAAGCAACAACTCTACAAACAGGAACATTATCCACGGAACAAAACACTACACCATCCGAAGGAACATCTACAATACGCCAACATACAACTACATCAAAGTTACAGTCAACATCACAACCACCAACAACATCTAGCGAAATACCAACAGCAACTATCCAAACGACATCTCCTTCAAGCGAATCGACACCTTCATTGAAGAGAACAACTACTCTAACCCCAGAAACAAGTACTCCACCTCAAGCAAAAACTACACCAACGCAAGAAACGATTTCGACAGCATCACCCGCAACAACTAAACCATCTCCTACAACTAAACAACAAACAACAGTATCACAAGAAACAACTAAAGCAACTACACATCAACAAACATCGACCGAAATTTCAGAAGGAGCTCCATCAACAATCACTACTGTAGCACCAAAGACAACACAAGAGGAGGACAAGATCAAATCGACCACTCCGCAAACACCAACAACTACACCAAGTATAACATCTACTACTTTCCACAAAAGAACAACCGTAGCAACGCGTCACACCACCGAGCAAGTTGAACCAACAAACACTCCAAGACAACCGACTACAATCCATAGAGAAACATCACCCACTACTCATGCTATTGGAACAACGACAATCAAAACAACATCTCCAAGGCCAAAACCAACTACTCCCACTCAACCAACCACTCCAGCATCACAGGAAACAACCACGCCAATCGAAAGAACCACAGCCAAACAACAAACGACGACGTCATATGAAAATAAAACTCCTTCAAGGCCACTAAGTACAACACAAGAACCAACAACCACTCCCACTAAAGAAACATCTCTAACAACAAAAGAAACAACCAAACCAACCGAAGAAACAACTCTACAAACAGAAACATTATCCACGGAACAAAACACTACACCATCCGAAGGAACATCTACAATACGCCAACATACAACTACATCAAAGTTACAGTCAACATCACAACCACCAACAACATCTAGCGAAATACCAACAGCAACTATCCAAACGACATCTCCTTCAAGCGAATCGACACCTTCATTGGAGAGAACAACTACTCTAACCCCAGAAACAAGTACTCCACCTCAAGCAAAAACTACACCAACGCAAGAAACGATTTCGACAGCATCACCCGCATCAACTGAACCATCTCCTACAACTAAACAACAAACAACAGTATCACAAGAAACAACTAAAGCAACTACACATCAACAAACATCGACCGAAATTTCAGAAGGAGCTTCATCAACAATCACTACTTCTACACCAAAGACAACACAGGAAGAGGACAAGATCAAATCGACCACCTCGCAAACACCAACAACTACACCAAGTATAACATCTACTACTTTCCACGAAAGAACAACCATAGCAACGCGTCACACCACCGAGCAAGTTGAACCAACAAACACTCCAAGACAACCGACTACAATCCACAGAGAAACATCACCCACTACTCATGCTATTGGAACAACGACAATCAAAACAACATCTCCAAGGCCAAAACCAACTACTCCCACTCAACCAATCACTCCAGCATCACAGGAAACAACCACGCCAATCGAAAGAACCACAACCAAACAACAAACGACGACGCCACATGGAGATAAAACTCCTTCAAAGCCACTAAGTACAATACAAGAACCAACAACTTCTCCCACCAAAGAAACATCTCTAACAACAAAAGAAGTAAACAAACCAACCGAAGCAACAACTCTACAAACAGGAACATTATCCACGGAACAAAACACTACACCATCCGAAGGAACATCTACAATACGCCAACATACAACTACATCAAAGTTACAGTCAACATCACAACCACCAACAACATCTAGCGAAATACCAACAGCAACTATCCAAACGACATCTCCTTCAAGCGAATCGACACCTTCATTGAAGAGAACAACTACTCTAACCCCAGAAACAAGTACTCCACCTCAAGCAAAAACTACACCAACGCAAGAAACGATTTCGACAGCATCACCCGCAACAACTAAACCATCTCCTACAACTAAACAACAAACAACAGTATCACAAGAAACAACTAAAGCAACTACACATCAACAAACATCGACCGAAATTTCAGAAGGAGCTCCATCAACAATCACTACTGTAGCACCAAAGACAACACAAGAGGAGGACAAGATCAAATCGACCACTCCGCAAACACCAACAACTACACCAAGTATAACATCTACTACTTTCCACAAAAGAACAACCGTAGCAACGCGTCACACCACCGAGCAAGTTGAACCAACAAACACTCCAAGACAACCGACTACAATCCATAGAGAAACATCACCCACTACTCATGCTATTGGAACAACGACAATCAAAACAACATCTCCAAGGCCAAAGACAACTACTCCCACTCAACCAACCACTCCAGCATCACAGGAAACAACCACGCCAATCGAAAGAACCACAACCAAACAACAAACGACGACGCCATATGAAAATAAAACTCCTTCAAGGCCACTAAGTACAACACAAGAACCAACAACCACTCCCACTAAAGAAACATCTCTAACAACAAAAGAAACACCCAAACCAACCGAAGAAACAACTCTACAAACAGAAACATTATCCACGGAACAAAACACTACACCATCCGAAGGAACATCTACAATACGCCAACATACAACTACATCAAAGTTACAGTCAACATCACAACCACCAACAACATCTAGCGAAATACCAACAGCAACTATCCAAACGACATCTCCTTCAAGCAAATCGACACCTTCATTGGAGAGAACGACTACTCTAACCCCAGATTTAAGTACTCTACCTCAAGCAAAAACTACACCAACGCAAGAAACGATTTCGACAGCATCACCCGCATCAACTGAACCATCTCCTACAACTAAACAACAAACAACAGTATCACAAGAAACAACTAAAGCAACTACACATCAACAAACATCGACCGACATTTCAGAAGGAGCTTCATCAACAATCACTACTTCTACACCAAAGACAACACAGGAAGAGGACAAGATCAAATCGACCACCTCGCAAACACCAACAACTACACCAAGTATAACATCTACTACTTTCCACGAAAGAACAACCATAGCAACGCGTCACACCACCGAGCAAGTTGAACCAACAAACACTCCAAGACAACCGACTACAATCCACAGAGAAACATCACCCACTACTCATGCTATTGGAACAACGACAATCAAAACAACATCTCCAAGGCCAAAACCAACTACTCCCACTCAACCAATCACTCCAGCATCACAGGAAACAACCACGCCAATCGAAAGAACCACAACCAAACAACAAACGACGACGCCACATGGAGATAAAACTCCTTCAAAGCCACTAAGTACAATACAAGAACCAACAACTTCTCCCACCAAAGAAACATCTCTAACAACAAAAGAAGTAAACAAACCAACCGAAGCAACAACTCTACAAACAGGAACATTATCCACGGAACAAAACACTACACCATCCGAAGGAACATCTACAATACGCCAACATACAACTACATCAAAGTTACAGTCAACATCACAACCACCAACAACATCTAGCGAAATACCAACAGCAACTATCCAAACGACATCTCCTTCAAGCGAATCGACACCTTCATTGAAGAGAACAACTACTCTAACCCCAGAAACAAGTACTCCACCTCAAGCAAAAACTACACCAACGCAAGAAACGATTTCGACAGCATCACCCGCAACAACTAAACCATCTCCTACAACTAAACAACAAACAACAGTATCACAAGAAACAACTAAAGCAACTACACATCAACAAACATCGACCGAAATTTCAGAAGGAGCTCCATCAACAATCACTACTGTAGCACCAAAGACAACACAAGAGGAGGACAAGATCAAATCGACCACTCCGCAAACACCAACAACTACACCAAGTATAACATCTACTACTTTCCACAAAAGAACAACCGTAGCAACGCGTCACACCACCGAGCAAGTTGAACCAACAAACACTCCAAGACAACCGACTACAATCCATAGAGAAACATCACCCACTACTCATGCTATTGGAACAACGACAATCAAAACAACATCTCCAAGGCCAAAGACAACTACTCCCACTCAACCAACCACTCCAGCATCACAGGAAACAACCACGCCAATCGAAAGAACCACAACCAAACAACAAACGACGACGCCATATGAAAATAAAACTCCTTCAAGGCCACTAAGTACAACACAAGAACCAACAACCACTCCCACTAAAGAAACATCTCTAACAACAAAAGAAGTAAACAAACCAACCGAAGAAACAACTCTACAAACAGAAACATTATCCACGGAACAAAACACTACACCATCCGAAGGAACATCTACAATACGCCAACATACAACTACATCAAAGTTACAGTCAACATCACAACCACCAACAACATCTAGCGAAATACCAACAGCAACTATCCAAACGACATCTCCTTCAAGCGAATCGACACCTTCATTGGAGAGAACAACTACTCTAACCCCAGAAATAAGTACTCTACCTCAAGCAAAAACTACACCAACGCAAGAAACGATTTCGACAGCATCACCCGCATCAACTGAACCATCTCCTACAACTAAACAACAAACAACAGTATCACAAGAAACAACTAAAGCAACTACACATCAACAAACATCGACCGAAATTTCAGAAGGAGCTTCATCAACAATCACTACTTCTACACCAAAGACAACACAGGAAGAGGACAAGATCAAATCGACCACCTCGCAAACACCAACAACTACACCAAGTATAACATCTACTACTTTCCACGAAAGAACAACCATAGCAACGCGTCACACCACCGAGCAAGTTGAACCAACAAACACTCCAAGACAACCGACTACAATCCACAGAGAAACATCACCCACTACTCATGCTATTGGAACAACGACAATCAAAACAACATCTCCAAGGCCAAAACCAACTACTCCCACTCAACCAATCACTCCAGCATCACAGGAAACAACCACGCCAATCGAAAGAACCACAACCAAACAACAAACGACGACGCCACATGGAGATAAAACTCCTTCAAAGCCACTAAGTACAATACAAGAACCAACAACTTCTCCCACCAAAGAAACATCTCTAACAACAAAAGAAGTAAACAAACCAACCGAAGCAACAACTCTACAAACAGGAACATTATCCACGGAACAAAACACTACACCATCCGAAGGAACATCTACAATACGCCAACATACAACTACATCAAAGTTACAGTCAACATCACAACCACCAACAACATCTAGCGAAATACCAACAGCAACTATCCAAACGACATCTCCTTCAAGCGAATCGACACCTTCATTGAAGAGAACAACTACTCTAACCCCAGAAACAAGTACTCTACCTCAAGCAAAAACTACACCAACGCAAGAAACGATTTCGACAGCATCACCCGCATCAACTGAACCATCTCCTACAACTAAACAACAAACAACAGTATCACAAGAAACAACTAAAGCAACTACACATCAACAAACATCGACCGAAATTTCAGAAGGAGCTTCATCAACAATCACTACTTCTACACCAAAGACAACACAGGAAGAGGACAAGATCAAATCGACCACCTCGCAAACACCAACAACTACACCAAGTATAACATCTACTACTTTCCACGAAAGAACAACCATAGCAACGCGTCACACCACCGAGCAAGTTGAACCAACAAACACTCCAAGACAACCGACTACAATCCACAGAGAAACATCACCCACTACTCATGCTATTGGAACAACGACAATCAAAACAACATCTCCAAGGCCAAAACCAACTACTCCCACTCAACCAACCACTCCAGCATCACAGGAAACAACCACGCCAATCGAAAGAACCACAACCAAACAACAAACGACGACGCCACATGGAGATAAAACTCCTTCAAAGCCACTAAGTACAATACAAGAACCAACAACTTCTCCCACCAAAGAAACATCTCTAACAACAAAAGAAGTATACAAACCAACCGAAGCAACAACTCTACAAACAGGAACATTATCCACGGAACAAAACACTACACCATCCGAAGGAACATCTACAATACGCCAACATACCACTACATCAAAGTTACAGTCAACATCACAACCACCAACAACATCTAGCGAAATACC
>NC_134797.1:1004667-1007167 GCF_046742065.1 Oratosquilla oratoria | reverse complement strand
TTTGGAGGAAAAGATGGGAGAGGTATTTAACAAATATTTTCTCACGGTATTTACAATAGAGAGGTTAGATGGAGTACCTGACTGCAACCCGATCTTCAGTGGGGATAAAGGAAATAGACTTACTAACATTAGCATTAGAAAGGCAGAAGTAGTCAAACAGATTGATATACTTAAAGCTATAAAATCTCCGGGTCCAGACAAAAATTTTCCGAGAGAGGTGAGTGTAAATTTGAAATCTGAGATCAGTTCATATAAATATTTGATAAGTCGGTGGACATTGACTCTGTGCCTATTTCTTGGGGTCAGGCAAACGTTGTTTCTGCTTTTAAAAAGGATGACAAAAGCATCTATACACAACTACAGGCCAATCAATTTGACGTCAGTTAAAGGTAAAATGCTTGAATCAATGATAGCTAATAGAATCAGAGATCACATTGAGAGACATAATTTGATTTGTGAGTTTTAGCACGGGTTCTTCAAGGGTAAGTCATGTGTTACTAATCTTCAATCTTTTTACACTAATGTCCACAAGATTTCAGATAAAAATGATAGTTATGATGTTATTTACCTTGGCTTTAGCAAAGCATTCGACAAGGTACCCCGCCAGAGACTATAAAAGTCAAAACCCATGGTATAGGAAGAGAAATGTTTGAATGGATTAGAGCATGTATCAGTAAGGGGAATGTTAATAGTGGAGTTCCCCCCAAAGCTTGGTTTTGGGTCCCTTATTGTTCATTATGTATATAAACAACTCAGATAATGAGATAAATAGTGTTGTAAGCTTGTGGACAACACTAGAATAGGATGCCTAATTAGGTCAGGAGAAGACACCAAGATTCTGCAGGAAGATCTTAATAAATTGTCCATATGGTTGGTGAAGTGGCAAATGGGCTTCCGTATATCAAAATGCAGTAAGTTAAACATAAGTTTACTCAACCCAGAAAACAGGTATATCTTAGATAACACCTTTTTAGAGAAACCTAAGTGCAAGAGAGAATTAGTAGTTCTAGTGAGTCCTGACCTTAATTACAGGAAACAGTGCATTAGCGCCATGAATAGAGCTACCAGAGCATTAATTTAATTACTAGGATCGTTACGAATAAAAGTGCAGATGTAGTTATCAAACTCTGTCTGGCGTGAGTTAGACCTATCCTTGACTATGCGGTACAGTTTTGGTCTCCGCCATATAGAATGGATATCAATTTACTAGAATCAGTACAGAGGAGAATGACCAAAATGATACATGGCCTCAGAAATTGTTCTCACGAGGACAGGCTTAGGCACCTTAATTTACACTCCCTGAAAAGACGCAGAGTACGGGGTGATCTAATAAAGGTGTTCAAGTGGATTGAGGGCTTTAACAAGGATGTAGACATGGTCACCATATTAAGACAACAGGGCAGGACTCGCAGTAATAGATTTAAATTGGACAAATTCAGATTTAGGAAGGAAATAAGCAAGAATTGGTTCACCAATAGAGTGGTCAACTAATGGAATAGAGTTAGTAACTTGTAGTGAGCACTGAAATTATCGGTTGTTTTAAGAAAAGGTTAGACAACTTTATGGATGGGGATAATAGATTGTAATGGACCTGGAATTTCCTAGTGTAGGCCTTATGTTCTCTAGCAGTCTCCTTGCACTCACTGGTGTATGCCCCCAATTGATTATGATGATATCTTTTGGCACTTTTCTTTTATTTTGCAGACACTTCTACGGTCCAAACAAGGCTGGTAGTGCTCGTGTCCCCTATGACCACTACTTTGACCCTAAACCAGCTAAGCGTCAAGAGTCTCAAGCAATTGAGATCCCAGATCATTGACTGTGAGCGCAGAAGAGAGCCCTTATCAGGTGAATTGCTCTTAAAGATTTTTGTGTATTTCTTTCTCTCTTTCAATGCTCAAGGTGGATAGATAGAGACCCTCTAGCAATTTATAGACTTGCTTTTCACACACTATCTTCTCTATGTTGTTAAAAAAAACAGGTTTTAGTCTTTTTATTATACCTTTTCCCCATGAAGTCAAATCAAATTTATGTAAACATATTTTTATATAAAGATATATTTGTATATGTATAATTACTGTTTATATGTATATTTTATTTGTATACATACATATATACTGAAATAATAGAAAAAATGCTTACTTCTCTACTATTTTCAGGATGAACCTGGGGCTACATTATAGAAGAAATGAATTATTTCATCGTATTAATCATATTTAATCTTTAATAACTATTAGGTATATCATTATAACATGGGATAGAATGGTGTGTAAAATTTGACTTAGAATTAGATAAATACATATATACATATATACCATCAACCAAGTGTTTAAATTCATCCTAGACAATCATATGGCATGAATACAAGAACACAATGACAATGTATCTGTTGTATGCCAGTGGTTCTTTCCCCTTCCACAATACTACATATATATACCCTCTTTGTCATATATATAACACCCTTGTCTTATATATATATATATATATATATATATATATA
>NC_134797.1:984667-1002167 GCF_046742065.1 Oratosquilla oratoria | reverse complement strand
GTGAAACATACAACCTACTAAGGTCATTGAAAGTGGCACTTGAATACTTGGATGAAGAAATTAAAAAAAAAATATTAGTCACATTGATTAGACCAAAACTGGAATATGCAGCGACACTATGGGCCCCCAGTACTTAAAAGAATATAAGGAAACTAGAAAGAATACAGAGAGCAACAGCAAAGTTGGCACCAGCTCTTTCCAAATTAACATACGAACAAAGATTATCGAGGCTAGAACAACCAACCTTAGAGCAAAGAAGAGAAAGAGGTGATCTACTGACTATATATAGAATCATGAAAGGAATGGAAATGCTTGACAGAAAATATTTACTAAAAAATGACAATGAAAAAACAAGAGGTCATGAAAAGAAACTCAAAAAGGACAGCTATAGAAGAGATAGGAAAAAGAACAGCTTCCCACACAGAATGCTGGATATATGAATAACTTAGATGAAAAAACAGTGTGTGCAAATACTATTCCCGATTTTAAGAATAAACTTGATGCTGAAAGATACAAAGACAAGAGCATAGCTCCCTTCCCGTATAATACAACTAGGTAAATGCACACACACACACACACACACACACACACACACACACACACACACACACACACACACACACACACACACACACACACACACACACACACATATATATATATATATATATATATATATATATATATATATATACATACATACATACATACATATACCAAGGCTTTTTCCCCCTTACAAGGGAGGTAGCCAATAAGGGAAAAGCATTCCATCCCTGAATACACTCCACACCCCTCCACCCTCCCTCTTATCTTAGCACCTCCCGGATGACGGGTCATCCCTGCACCTTGTCCACTGCCCTGGGTCAGAAGCAGTGTCGCAAGACACAGCACATCCACAGCAAGGCCGCTTCATTAAATCGGCGACCCCCCCTTCTCCGTCCCCCCTTGCATAGAAGGAGAAGACGGGGAGAAATCCCTTCGGGCTGCGTCAAATTTTGCTCACACATACTACCTCACCCCCGATCCCCCCGCCCATTCCACCTCATGCATCACAACATCATCCATATACAACCATTCTCCATTCACCCCTGTCTTCTGTCCTCTCCCGTCCTTCCTCAATAGACATTCCCCTCTTCCCCAAAGCCCCCTTCACCCCATCCATCCACCTCATCCTAGGACGTCCCCTCATGTTCACTCCCTCTACATCTGCCTTCCATACCACTTTTACTAGTCTTTCTTCACTCATTCTTTCCATGTGTCCAAACCATCCTAATACTCTTTCATCAACCCTATCTCCCAACTCCCTTTCCACCCCTCGATTTGATGTATTTAACTCTTTCCTTTTAATGTCATACAATATTATAATACAGAATTGAAATTAATAAATGGACATGTGTAGAACAGATAAATGGCAACTGCAGATTTTGGTGCATAGGGGATAGAAATATTATCCAATAATTAGACAGTTTTTAGAAGTGCACAACTAAGGTATTTTTCCATAATGCATAGTTATTCTTGGAGCTTTTTGTGTGTTTCATTCAAATCTCACCCTCAAATTTGGTGGAAACCCCTTATATGACCTTACCCCACCTCCTCTTCCATGACAGGGAGGCGATGGGAATGTGGGGTTTCTGGGTGGGCAGACACATTTTAGGGGTAAAATTTGAATGAAACACATATAAAACGCTAGGGAAAAAAACATACTTTGTGGAACTTAACCTAACCTAACCCATCGTAACCCAGCCAAACTTAATCCATCTTAATTTAACCAAACCTTATCTTACCTCGTCTAATCTCATCTAACCTAATCAAACCTTAACTCCTATGGGGTATGCATTTATTAACAAGGGGGCGAAGCCCCAGAACCCCCTTTGTAATCGTGATTATGATTGGTCTTTTAAGTCCTACAGCACTTGTCAAGATCACTTTTAGCAATTATTTTTATTAATTTCCGACAAGAAAAACATATTACGTTAATGTATTTTAACTTACAAAATTAAACATTAATTTTCTATTGATATAACGCTCAGTTGTACATCTAACATATAACCCAAATAAGCATATAAACAAATAGATAAAGGAATGACTGAATATAAACAAATAAATAAGTGAACAGGTGAATAAATGAAATAAGTAGTTAGATGATCAGAGAAAAAGTTACCTGAAAAATCAATAGAATAACAAAAATAATGGAAATAAACAAATATATCAAATAAATGAACAAATCAATAAGTAACAAATAAAATCAACAAGCATACAAACATCTAATAACGACATTGACAAAATCCAAATTATGAGAATTCAAGTTTCAGAACTATAATCTCTAATACTGTCAATATCAACCGAGAATTCTCTACACATTTGTAGAACAATTTGTATAAATATAAAATGGTTAGTATTAATGAAACTGGTTCAATATATTGTCAAAAATACTTTATATAAGGAGATCACTCTGGGTAAAGGTAAACACACCAGAAACCCAGTGTCACAGCCCACATTGTCCCCCTGCCCAGAGTTCCCCCCCGGAAGAATTAGGCTGGGATATTTTGCCCCCGGGGGAATTACAGATTGGTCCATTTCTTCCCCCTTCAGTCTAGAATGTCCCCCCTAAGAAAATCAATGATATAAGATACACACAATAGTTTGTATTGATTTATTTTAACACATAAGGTGCCATGGTCATTATTTTAACACATGAGGTGCCATGTCTCAGCAGTACATCTACGTCTTCTGTCAGCATTACATACTCGAATGGTTGTCAGCAGTACATCTATGTCTTGTCTCAGTAGTACATATTATAATGGTTCTCAGCAGTACATCTATTTCTTGTCTCAGCAGTACACACTGTAATGGTTCTCAGCAGTACATCCATGTCTTGTCTCAGCAGTACAAACTCTAATGCTTCTCAGCATTACATATATGTCTTGTCGCAGCAGTACATAACGTAACGTAACGTAACGTAACCTAACCTAACCTAACCTAACCTAACCTAACCTAACCTAACCTAACCTAACCTAACCAACTGCTGTTTGTGAAGTTTATAGAGATTGAGTAGGGGGGCAGTTTAGGCTGGAGGGGGATAATTATCCTAGGATATTTCCTCCCCCTCGAAGAAACTATCCTAGGATACTTTGCCCGGGGGAGGAAATATCCTAGGATACTTTGCCCGGGGGAAGAAATATCCTAGGATACTTTGCCCCCGGGGGGAGAAATGAGCGGGGGGACTTTTAGACTGGTACACCGGTTTCCATCGGTGGCGGACTAGAAATCTCCAAGAAACCTCTCAGTCCTTATCGATTGGCACAGAAACCCGCAGAAGAAATAAATATTATGTCCAATTTACTGTGGTGGAATTTTCTTTAAATATTCTGATCAGAAAATATTTTTGGGAGGTTTAAAGTTATGCAAGTGCGTTTTGGGTTCCTCGCCTATATTGTATACCGGTAAGACTCATTCGAGTGATGGCAGCACCGTCGACGTGACCAAAAGTGTGTAGCCTACTGTATTGACGCATTTATAGGTGCATTTAGACCTAGTTCTGGGTATGCCAACTGAATAATTTCAAATATGTTGAAGCAGCTAAATAAAAATAACACCTGTAAAAAACATATAGGCCTAGGCTACATAAACATGATGAATATATGACAATATGTACGATGTTCGTATTTTCATAGTATTACCTAATAATTGATATGATAATCAAATGTGATCACGTTGGACTAGATGGAAGAGATAAGCTATTCAACTTAATAACCGGGCCAATTACTGTTAACAGGGGAGGAACCCAAAACGCACTTGCATAACTTTAAACCTCTCAAAAATATTTTCTGGTCAAAATATTTCAACAAAATTCCACCACAGTAAATTAGATATATCATTTGTTTATTCTACGGGTTTCTGTGCCAATCGATAAGGATTAAGAGGTTTCTTGGAGGTTTCTAGTCCGCCACCGATAGAAACCCGATAGAAACCGGGTTTCTGGGGTGTTTACCTTGACCGATCACTCTTTACATCTCTAATTGGTAGAAATATAATATCTTGAAGTCAAGCTCTAATTATTTCGTTTTCTTAGCAATGAAATAAAACTTTTTACATTCGGGTCAGAACATAAGAGCATAAGAATGATAGAGACTGCAAGAGACCACAACGCCTACACTAGGCAGTTCCATGTTCATTACCACCTGTCATCCCCCATCCATAAAGTTGTCTAATCGATTCTTAAAACAACCGATAGTTTCAGCGCCCACTACATGGTTACTAAGTCTATTCCATTCATTGGCCACCCTATTAGTAAACCAATTCTTGCCTATTTCCTTCTTAAATCTAAAATTGTTTGCGTCACCCTTGTTAAAGCTTTTGATTCACTTAAACACCTCTATTACATCACCCCGCACTCTGCGTCATACATTGGGGAGGAGGTTTCCATAATGAACGTAGGAAGGCAACTGGGACACACACACACACACACACACACACACACACACACACACACACACACACACACACACACACACACACACACACACACACACACACACACACACACACACACACACACACACACACACACACACACACACACACACACACACACACACACACACACATACAATACATGAGTTGCAGGTAATTAACATAATCCAGGACACTGGGTATTGTACATTCATTCAAAAGGGAAGTAAGCCAGAGATGCCACGCAGGGCCTCAGTTATTATGAAAACTCACCTAAGCGGGAGTAACGGACAAGAATCTTGTCTAGTACATTTTGTGATAGGAGATGACGTCAGATGACATCTAACGGTAGTCCCTGGGGCAGTAGATGTCTTACAGTGAGACAAGCTAGGCAGTAGCGTTCGATGGTTTTGGCTAGTGGAGCGCGGCATAGACGACCTTCTGTGAATGCAGGCTCGCCCTCCACCCCGGCGACCTGCCACGGTGGACGGTAGCCTAGCCGCAGTCGGGCCGAGACAACATTATGGCGATGAACCATAAGTCCCTTGCGGCGGCACGTGTATTTGTGGGGGCAGACGGATTCGTAGTGGGTGATGGTGACACTGAAGGGCCTCTCGGTGTCCCGACGACGCTGCTCGGATAGAAGAGCAGCAGAGCGGACCCTGGTGAGGTAACTTGGCAGGGAGAGAGGTCGTCCATCAATACGACGGGGGAGTCGTCAGACTTCCTTCGCTAGGCGGTTCACTTTGGTGCTATGGTGTAAACCTACATGAGAGGGAATCCAAATAAATTTGATGCAGAGACAACGGATAGTCAGTAAGGATAGAAAGGAAAGGATTTGTTGTACAACAGAATGGTGAGTGGGATGAGTAGCGGAGAGGGACTGCAGTGCAGGCTTAGAGTCACATATAATGACAGCATTTTACTCGTCTTTGACAAACGAGGCTGACAGCATAAGGTGGCGTATAGTTCGCACAACGTGCAGCTGGAGTGATCACGGAGCCGACGGCCGACCCAGCCCTCATGAGGCGGCGGTAGGTCAGGCGAGAAGACTACCCCCCCCCCCCCAGTTGTACCATCTGATTGTAGTGATCCGTCAGTGTAGAGGCGATGCGGAGCAGTGATGGAGGATGTTATCTGTGCAACATGTTCTGGGGCTAGTTGTAACTGTAGAGGAGGCGGGTCGCACTTCGCTGTAGGAGTGAAGCTAATCATAGGCGACGGTAGCGTCCACGGGGGAGGGACTGGGGGTACGTCAGCTACAGGTACTTGCAAATCTAGGCTGCGAATGAAGAATGAAATAGACCTTATAAGGCGTCGACCAAAGGGCTTGAGGGGGGGGGGGACGGGCGGAACGGGGCTGAGAGAAGCCCTGACCAATGCTGTGAAGTGCGGTGAAAGGTGAGGTAAGTGTACACACTTAACTGTGAGGCAGGTGACGTTAGAGTAAATCCTCTCAATCAGAGATGGAAGCCGTAATTTCCGTTGCATGTTGACAATTCTGGTGGTCACTAGGCAACCTAAAATTATTCTCATTGCTTTGTTCTGAAAAAACTCCAGAGGCTCTAAAGCAGATCGAGGAAGTTGAATTAAGAATTAAGGCAGGGGAGAAGTAATCAACAACAGAGCGAATGACAGTCAGTTCTGGTCACAGGGATGGAGATACCGGAAGAGTTGTTGGTGAGCCACTGAAGAGGCCGAAGTCGACGCTGGAGGCGATCTAGCAGATCACGAATTACGGGCTGGGGCTGACGCCGGGCAGGAAGAGCTGAGATTCGTACTGGAGCACCAAGGTAGCAGTACTGGGAGCTTAGTGGGATGATGCAGTCTCCAATCGTGAACTCTGGCAGTGTGGCAGGAGGGCGGTAGGAAAAAATTCTGCTCTTCTGTGGGGAAGCAATAAGGCCACAGTTAGTATTAGCCTAGGAGAGAAAAGTAAGAGAGAGTTGTAGGTGTGTTGGGGAAGTAGAGTGAATACACAAATCATCTGCATAGCAAGTAATTGTATAAGTAAAGACGTGAGGAGACGATGCATTAGTATACTGAAAAGAAATGGACTTAGTACACCTCCTTGAGGAGTGCCGAGATGAAAATCCCGTGAGGAGCTGTAGGCATCGCTGAAGAAGACACGGGAGGTCCGGTTGCTGAGGTAGCCCTTAATCCACCGTAACTCTTTGTTGACTAAATTTCTAAACCTATGTATCATTTAGGTCATTCGCCTCCGTACTGATTCTAGTGAATTGATGTCCATTCTATATGACGGAGACCAAAACTGTACCGCATAGTCAAGGATGGGTCCAACTAACGCTAGATAGAGTTTGATAATTATCTCTGCACTTCTATTTGTAATGAAACCTAATGCGCTGTTAGCTCTATTTCTGGCGCTAATGCACTGTTTCTTGGATTTAAGGTCAGGACTCGCTAGAACTCCCATGTCTCTCTCGCACTCAGTTTTCTCTAAAAACGTATTATCTAAGCTATATCTATTTTCGGGGTTGTATAGTCCTACGTTTAACACGCTGCACTTTGAGATATTGAAGTCCATTTGCTATTTCACCGACCATGTGAACAATTTGTTAAGATCATCCTGCAGAATCTTGGCGTCATCTCCTGACCTAATTAGGTGTCCTATTTTGGTGTCGTCCGCAAACTTACTAACATCATTATTAATCCCATTGTCCAAGTCGTTTATATGCATAATGAACAACAAGGGACCCAAAACCGAGCTTTGGGGAACTCCACTAGAAACACTCCCCCATTTGAATGTTACACCATTTATGGTGACCCGCTGTTTTCTGTCACTGATACATGCTCTAATTTATCCTAACACTTTTCTTCCTATGCCATGGGCTTTGATTTTATTTAGTAGTCTCTGGTGGGGTACCTTGTCGAAGGCTTTGCTAAAGTCAAGGTAAATAACATCATAACTATCATTGTTATCTGACCCCTTATATACGTTAGTGTAAAAAAATAGAAGATTAGTCACATATGACTTACCCTTGGAGAAGCCATGCTGTGAGTCACGAATCAAATTATGTCTCTCAATGTGATCTCTGATTCTATTAACTATTATTGATTCAAGCATTTTATCTATAACTGATGTCAAGCTGATTGGCTTGTAGATGCATATAGACGATTTATCTCCCTTTTTGAAAACAGAAACAATGTTTGCCTGCCCCCAAGCAGTAGGCACAAAACCAGTGCCTACCGACTTATTAAACATTTCTGTTAACTGGTCGCAGATTTCAAACTTTTTAAGCACTTTAGGAAAATTTTTCGTCTGGACCGGGGGATTTTGTAGCTTTAAGTCTTTCAATCTGTTTGACTACTTCTACCTTACTAATACTGATATTAGATATTCTATTTACTTCGTCCCAACTGAAAATCGGATCGCAGTCAGGTACTTTATCTAACATCTCCTTAGTAAACGCCAAGAGAAAATATTTGTTAAACGCCTCACTCATTTTTCTTCCGATTCTATCATGATATTTTCGTCGTTTTTAATTGAGCCTATCCTTTCCTTATTTTTTGTTCTGTAGAGATGAAAGAAGCCCTTTGGGTTGGATGTCGCTTGTCTGGTAACCTTAATTTCGTAGTTACGTTTCGCTGTGTGCTTGTTCTTTTTAACCAGTCTTGCCATACATATCGTTATATTTGGATCTAAGATGTGTTTCTCCGTTTTGTTTTGTTTTGTTTTTTGTTTTTTTGTTTTTATTCTTGCGTAAAGTCCTCTTTTCATTCCGATCTCACATTTCAGCCTGTTCGTCATCCATTTTGGAGTATTACTATTCTTCCGTATTGACTTGAGGGGAATAAATTTATTTTGTGCATTTAGAATTAAAGTTGTTAGGTTACTGTACATTTCATCTAAATCGCTGACCGGTTCTGTTGACCTCGCGCTTGTGAGTGATCCGATATCTGACCGCGCTAATGACGTCCGGACTGACCATGTTTCTTACCTCGTCACAGCCCCCTGGGTCGGTTTCGTAAATGACCAAACGTCTTAAATACTTTCTCATCCCATCAAAATTGCCTCTCCTGAAGTCCGTTACTAGAACGTTATTCGTACTATTTAGTTCTTCCCAAATAATATTAAATCTAGACTATCTCCCACTTTTACGTTCCTCGTTAGGTGTTCATTATTAGTTTAAAGTAAGTCCAGAGTATTCTCTCCCCTCGTAGGATTGGTAATCATTTGTTTTTGGAATCTATCCTGTACCACATCTAAGAAATTTTGCGCATCCTGATATCCTACTAAAATTTCCCAGTCATTGTTTCTATAATTAAAATATCACATGATCATAACGTTTTTTGTACTGGGACGCCCTACGAATTTCATGTATCAGGGGATCAGTCTGCTCAATGCTGAGGTTAGGAGGTCTACTCGTATATATGACAATCTATCGTATTTTTAACGAAAAGTGCCACTCCTCCCCTACTCCTGCCAACCCTGTCCTTGTAAAAAGAAAAAATACATCCTTCTATCTCGATTTCCGGAAGGAAATGTCTGTCAGTCATATTGATCCAGGATTCAGTAATAGCTATAATATAACATTTCTCTACGCATGCTTTACCTCGCAGCAAATAATTTTAATTTATTACGCTTCTGCTGTTTGTATAGTAAACTTTTAGTTTATCCTCCCTCCACCTGATTAAGTGATTCTTTTCACAGTCCCTCTCTGAGCTGTTTCTATTGCCTAAACTATATTCCGATACTTCTCCCACCCCCCGACTCCCACGTAATCTACCCGAAAAAAACCTGCAGGACCCTACTTCTCGCTCATGGGATTCAGCAAGGAGCCGAAATCCTTTGGGTGACAAGGGTACCCCGTCCTTTGTATATAGATCATTCTTACCGTAAAAGCGACCCCAGTTGTCGACAAATGCCCATCCATTGGCCTTACAATGTTTTGCCAGCCTGTAATTCATTGTAATAGCCCTGGAATGCTACATGCCTCCAACTCTACGCCTCGGAGGGATTCCACATAAAACAGGAATCCCTCCCTTATTCCTAATCTTGTCTAGCGCATCCCGGAACCGCGCAAACAATTCCTCATTCCCTAACTTACCTATATCAGTCCCCCCAGCACTCAAGCTGCGCTTCGAGTCGTTACTCCAACTCTCGTGGGTGAGAAGTTGGGTGTGTGTCTGCGTGTAAGGTCACAGCATTATCCATAGATCTGTCATACGAGCTCTGAGCTCTCTTCCGGGAGGGAAATAGCTGTAGATCACGAGTCCACCACGTGACCCAAAGACCAAAGCCCAAGGTGAATACACCTTCCCCAACTATACACTCTTCAATCCTGTCTCTAACATCTATCCCCGCCCCGGGGAAACACACCTGAGTCCTATGCTTCCTATTTTTATCGCAGAAGGCCCTGTCTAAATATCTCACTTGGCTAACGACTTTCCTACCCTTCTTCTATTGCATCTTCTTCCTTTCTTCTTCTTGTAGACCCACGAGAGCTTGAAAAGAATGTCTGCATTCAAGCGGGCATATTGAGGGCTTTTTACCATCTCTCCGTGTTTTGTTTTGTTTTCACCGTTTTCCAACCAGATTCCAAACATGGATTGTCGTCCATGTTTTTGGGCCTTCGAGCGAAGAATTCGATTCTCCTCTCTAAGGCCCTCAACAGTCTTTGCTAAGGCTACAATTCTACCACGTAGAAATTGCACCTCTTTGGCGCTGATCACTGAAACACAGCCACTCGCCATCTCACTGTTTGAAGCAGTTACCTAAGTTTGACCTGACCTGAGTGACGCCTACTTACAAAGCCGGAGAATGCTGTTAAGATGTATGACAAATCAAAGGGAGGTATAATTCATCAAAATATAGTGATGGTAATGCACAGTACTCCCCTGGAGTTACTATTCCTATGCCATTTGGGCCTGCAGTTCCGTAGCCACCTTTACTAAAGTCTATTCACTAAATTCTGTAAACGTATTCTGTCAACTTTCGATTTCACTTGACAGAGTGGCATGACCCTTTCTGTCAAGTGAAATGAAAAGTTTATAGAGTCGTTGTCTTTCCCTCAAATCCCAAGCCATTCCTAACACCATGCAGTCGTATTACGAATATATATATATATATATATATATATATATATATATATATATATATATATATGTGTGTGTGTGTGTGTGTGTGTGTGTGTGTATTCACTTGGTCTTTGGATCACGTGTTGGACTCGTGATCGACAGCTATTTCCCTCCTGGATGAGAGCTCAGAGCTCGTAGGTCCGATCTATGGGTAATGCTATGACCTTGCACACACACACACCCCCAACTCCCCGCCCACGAGAGTTGGAGTAACACCCCTCAGCGCTGCGATACTGATATTATTTCAGCCCCGGGCGAGGGTCGAACCCGGACCTCCGTAGTGGCAGGCCAGAGCTCTATCCACAGCGCCATGAGAGGTGTGTGTGTGTGTGTGTGTGTGTGTGTGTGTGTGTGTGTGTGTGTGTGTGTGTGTGTGTGTGTGTGTGTGTGTGTGTGTGTGTGTGTGTGTGTGTGTGTGTGTGTGTGTGTGCGTGTGTGTATATATATATGAATATATATATATATATATATATATATATATATATAAATATATATATGTATATACATATATATTCCATAGCTAGCTATTGGCTGTATGTTATTGTGGGGTTTAAAGCTGATCAGTAGTATGCAGCTGATACTTTAGGGTCTATATTGGGGGCCCCTACGGACCAGAGACACATAATTTTGTCTGTGATAGAGGAAATCTCTCTTCATAGATATTATTACGCTGCGACTATCCCTCCATTACGCTGTCCCCCCTACTCTTAATACTGTCCTGTACCACCTCTCTGAATGTTCATTTTCTTTTTTTCGCCAAACCCTGTGGTGGGGGAGAAGAATATTGCCACCGAGTGTTCCCACTTGAGTTGTAAAAGACGACAAAAACGGGACGGGGATATTACTAGGCTTCCTATTCTCCGCAGCCCCGAAAAAGGGATATTCCTTAAAAAAAGCAAAGGCTTAAGTGGTTCTGGGAGGAGTTTTCCAACTAAAACCCTGATGTTTAGGTCTTTTAATCTGCGTGGATGTGGTACAGATGAGAGTAAAAAGGAACAGATAGGCAGTATGTTTGTGAGAAGATGGATGTGTTGGCATTGAGTGAAACTAAGTTGAAAGGGAGGGGCGAGTTTGAGTTTGGGAGAATTGTAGTTGGGAGGGTGTCAGGAGTGAAGAGAGGACGAGGGAGAGAAGGGGTGGCCATACTAGTAAGTGAAGAGATAAGTAAGTGTATGGTGGAGTGGAAGGAGGTTTCTTCAAGGTTAATGTGGATGAAGGTGAAACTGGGAAGGGATTTTTTTTTTCTTTTTTTAAGTGCATATGAGCCTGGTACTGAGTAGAGTGTAGAAGAAAGGGAGGCTTTGTGGATAGATTTAAATGAGTGCATAGAGGGTTAGGGAGAAATGTCAACGTAGTGGTATTGGGAGATCTTAATGCTAGATTAGGAAACTAACCAATAGACGGAATGGTTGGGAAGTGTGGAGTTCCAGGAAAAAGCAAAAGTTGAGAGTTGATGGTGGAGATGTGTCTAGAAAGAGAGTTGATGATAGCATATATAGAAAGACAGTGTTTAGACAGAAAGTCAGGCATAAGTACACATGGGAGAAGGTGGTGGATGGAAAGGTGGTAGATAGAGCGTTAATGGACTATATAGTGGTACCCAGGAGAAGAGTAGGAAGAGTTAAGGATGTACATGTTCTAAGGGGAGAGAGTGAGGGAACATCAGATAATTTGTTGATGGAAAGTAAGTTAAGAGTGGAGGATAGATGGAGAAAGAGGAAAAGGACAGGAGATAGGGAGGTACTTGGCGTAAACTCCTTAAATGAGAAAGAAAAGGAAGAGTATAATAAGAAGCTGAGCGAGGAGTGGGAGAGAGTGAAGGATAGAGTAGAACTAGAAGTGGAGGAGGAATGGAAATGCTTCAAGGGAGGAGTCACAAGGTGTGCAAAGATAGTGTGTGGAACAAGGAGGCCGGGAGGAAATAGAAGGAAGGGTAGTGAGTGGTAGTGATGGAAACTAAGTTAAAAGTGGAGGATAGATGGAAAAAGAGGGGAAGGACAGAAGATAGGGAGGTGCTTGGAGTAAAATGGTTGAGAAAGAAAAGGAGGAGTACAAGAAGAATCTGAGAGAGGAGTGAGAGGGAGTGAAGAATACAATAGAACTAGAAGTGGAGAGGAATGGGAATGTTTCAGGGATGGAGTCACAAGGTGTGCAAAGATGGTGTGTGGAACAAGGAGGACAGGAGAAAATAGAAGGAAGGGTAGTGAGTGGTGGGATGAGGAAGCAAAGAAGGTTGTAGAAGAGAAGAAACGAGTATTCACAGATTGGTTACAAAATAGGACGAGAGAATCATATGAGAGGTACAAAGAAAAGAGAAGTAAAGCATAAGATAAAGGAGGCAAAAAGGAGAGATGTGAAATGGGGTAAGAGTATGACAGAAAATTTTGAAAGTAATAAAAAGACGTTTTAGAAGGAAATTACAAGAGGAAGAGGAGGCGAATCAAGTAGAGAAGAAAAGGTAAAAGGTGTAGATGGAGAGATGATAATGGAAGAGAAGGCAGTGAGAGGAAGATAAGCAGAGTATTTTAGGGAGTTGCTAAATGTGAAGGAGGATAGGGAAGGAAAAGTAGTTGTAGTGGGAAGCGCTAAGAAAATAACAGTGATGAATGAGGAAAATGGAAGAGAAACAAGGAAAGATAAAGTGAGAGCAGTTCTTAAAATTATGAGAGTAGGTAAGGCGCCTAGGTTGGATGGGTGTCATGAGGAGTGTCTAAAAAAGGGAGCTACATTGAAGGTGAACTGACTGGTGAGATTGTTTAACATTTGTCTAAACAAGGGTAGAGTGGCGGAGGACTGGAGGAGTGCCTATATAGTTCCACTTTACAAGGGGAAAGGGGACAAGTGTGAGTGTAGCAGTTTCAGAGGGATCGGTCGGTTGAGTGTAGTTGGGGAAGCTTATGGGAGGGTTTTTGATCGAGAGGATTAGGAGAGGACCAGAGGGAGTAATTGCTGAGGAACAGTATGGATTTAGGGCAGGTAGGGGTTGTGTGGATCAGATTAATGTGGTAAGGCAGATAGGTGAGAAAACTTTAGGTAAGGATTTTTTTTTTTTTTTTTTTTGGGGGGGGTGGCCTTTATGGATTTGGAAAAGCCTTATGACAGGTTGAACAAGAAGGCACTGTGGGAGGTATTGCAGATATATTAGATAGGAGGAAAGCTGTCAAGAGCAGTCTAAAGTTTTTACGAGAGTAGTAGAGCCTGTGTTAGAATTAGAAATGGAGAGAGTGGGTGGTGTGAGGTATAGGTGGGACTTCGCCAGGGATGTGTTATGTCGTCTTGGCTGTTCAATTTATACATGGATTGGATTAGGTGATGCGAGAGGTAGACGCAAGGGTAATGGGGCCGGGGATTGGAGATGGTTAAAGAAAATGGAGTCAAATTGGAGATAAGCCAGCTATTGCTTGCTGACGACACTGTACTTGCAGCAGGATCAGAGGAGGGATTAAGGAAGTTAGTGATGGAGTTTGGGAAGGTGTGCGAAAGAAGGAAGTAGAAGATAAAGGTGGGTAAAAATAAGGTGATGAGATGTACAAGGGCAGAATGTGAGTATTAAGGGAGACTGGAGGAAGTAGATAACTTTAGATATTTGGGTGCGAATGTGGCAGGAAAGGGAGGAGTGGGGGATTAAAAAGTGTAATGAAAAATTTACTTGGAAGAGATTGTATGAAGGAGTGATTGCGCCGACAGTACTGTATAGGGCAGAAACATGGAACATAAGAGAGGAACGAGAGTGAGAAACGAGGAGGTGAGGAGGAGAACGAGGATAGAAAGGGAGTTGGGAGATAGGGTTTATGAAAGAGTATTGGGATGGTTTGGACACATGGAAAGAATGAGTGAAGAAAGATTAGCAAAAGAGGTGCGGAAGGCAAAGATGGAAGGAGTGAACATGAAGGGATGATATGGATGAATGAGGTAAAAGGGATGGATGAATGATGTAAAAGGGGCATTGGGAAAGAGGGGAATGTCTGTTGATGAAGGAAGGGAGAAGACAAAAGATAGGGGTGAATGGAGAATAGTTGTATATGGGTGATGCAGTGATGCATGAAAGGGATTGGGTGGGGGATGGGTGAGGGGTGAGGGAGTATGTGTGAATGATATTTTAACGCAGCACGAAGGGATTTTCTCCCCGTCTTCTCTTTTTCTGCATGAGGGGACGGAGAGTGAGGATCGCCGATTGAATAAAGTAGCCTTACTGTGGATATGCTGTGGGTGTGCCAGGGCAGTGGGAGAGATGCAGGGATGACCCGTCATCCAGTAGTCAAGAAAAGACGGAGGGAGGGGGTGGAGTGGAGTGGAGTGTGTGGGGATGGAGTGGGTGGGAGTGAATTTTATGCCTTTGTTTTCTGGCTACCTCCGTTGTAAGGGGGGGGGGGGAGTTGTTGGTATATGTATGTATGTAGTTACCGCCCATAGACCTTACAACGTTAAGTTAACAAAGTTCCTTTAATTAATCATCACAATATTTGTGCTTAAAATGTAAATAACAAAACGATAATTTTAAAATACACAAAGTACAGATTTTTATTGCAAATAATTTATACTGTTGGCGGTTATATACAGATTCCAATTTATATATAGTGTTATACAGTTTGCATAAAGTAACATAATGTTTACTCATATATACAAAACAAGGTATAACATATATTCTTTATTCACATGTACACAAACGCTTAAGTGTATACAATATATAGAAATATATATTCATATACAAAACAATTTGAACATATATTTTCTGTTCCACATATTGTTCATTGTTCAAATTAGGGTTAGGGATTTAGCCTTGAGGAAACAAAATCCCTTTGCAGCAGCTATAATAAATACATACGTTTGACAAAGAATGTAGAGATTACCTAAACACAAATATATACTCATATATGCAAAACAAGGTGAAGCTATTATATATTTTTTTGATCAAGAGTATATAGGTTATATCTATATACACAAAAATACCTTAGCTCAGAAATATTTACACTATAATAAAGAATAAAATAAGGTGAAACAAAATAAAAAAAATAAAGTACAATAAGATAGTGACTGCATAAGTTTTATAGAGTCAATGGTTTAGGGGATTTTAGTTACCTCCCTACGAAACAGCCATGCAGCAACCAGTCAAAGTGATGGAGATGCCCCTCTGTTTTTGGACGCCTCATATGGTAAGAGAATAATCTCCGCTGAGAAAAAAAAATACTGATCACTCCTAATTTCCTTTTGATACCTTTGCGACACAATATCCAGTGTGATACTGTCCCCAAGGATATGTTTTTGTCATTAACATATATGAAAGCGTTATCACACTGAGCTATTTATTCCTCCAGTATCGCCGTAAAATCACTTTATCAAAATATTTTGTTTTCTCAACAATTGACATAGAATATCATTAGATATACTGGGAGAAAATGATTTTCCTCCAGTAAATTCAGATTCCTTTCCGAAAGCTGCGGCTCCAACAGTCGGAGGAAATATAGCCCAATGTGATAACCTCCTGACAAGACGGGCGGTGGTCAAGAATAACTAGAGAGAGGTGGTTCGGATCCCGTTTCAACGCGTGGTGACAATAAGGCCCTGTTCACGCTAGCGGTTTGAACAGCGCGGAAACCACGGCGGTACCGCATAGTCAGGGAAAAACTATACGGTTGGGTGTTAACGCCTCCATTGACTTATATTGTAATTGAACCGCCAAAGTTCAAACTGCGATGGTTGAAACCGTTAGTGTGAACAGGGCCTAAGGTTGTCCAAGTCCAAGTCTACTTCACAAGTTTGATCCTTGGCCCCGGACACTACTCACATTTACCCCCTTTTTTCCCCTGTGTGAATAATTGGTGGCCGAGAGGGTTAGAGCGTCGGTACTTGCGGTGGAGGTCGAGGTGAAGGCAGTTCGAATCCTACTCCAGTGAGTTGGACCAAGGGTATGATTCATTAAATCACAGGCTACAAAGTCCTCTGTAAGGGGCACTGGCCTATCCTCCTGATAGAGGGAGTTCGCGAAGTTAAGTTGAATCAATCCTGGGTTGAATATTCAATATTTGAAGTCTCTACTAAACCTTGAAGTGGATCGTCTTCCCTTGCCATTGAACTCAAACAGAAATCATCAGCCTTGGAACTAAAGGTTTTTTGTTCATCAGTGAACAGTTCATCAATGTTCACACCTTGTTCGGCTCCAACGTCTCCATCGCCATGTCCTCGGAGTTGAGTTCAATTGAGGCTGTGGTCGAAGCCTCAAAGTCATCAAAGACTCCTGAGGAGGATCGTTGAGAGTCACCGGAGGACCTTGGCTCGTTGTGATAGTCCTCGGGGGGCACCACCTTACCCTCCGGGAGGAGCAGGTCTGACCTCTCCTTGGCCGTCTCTTCCGCGAAGGTTTCCGGAAGTTTGGTCATCGATGCTCCTCCGAAGACTTCTTCGTTCCCGCCTCTCGCGTCGTCATCGTCGGCGAAGCCATCATCGCTAGCTCCTCCGTCACTTCCAGTACCCTTAGTCCTCGTGTCTTCACCCTCGAGGTCTCCTCCACTTCCTCCATCACGTAAACCACTGTCCGGGCTTTCCTGCGACTCTGAGAACCCATGGTCCGGGTCCTCAGCCGAAGAACCCTTGTTTCTCACTTCGGAGGATTCTTCGTGGTGTCCTACGCTCAGAAAGGATCTGTCTTCATTTCCCCGGTTCGGGGCCAGGCCTCCGTCGTTCCCCTCCACGTCCTCATCCCCGCTTCTGCTCTGAGTAAACTCAAGATTACTCCGAAGAAGGGCTTCGTTCACGCTCTGTGCGAACTGGTCACGTTCTTCAGCGCCTTCACGTTCTACCTTCCTTTCCTTACTCCCTTGCCTGCTTTTACTCGTGCTCCCTGCTCTATTTCTACCTCCGAGGGCTCTCCTCGTCTCCCCTCTAGTGGGTCCCGTCGTCTCCCCCTTGGAGGGTCTCTTGGTCTCTCCTCTAAGGGCTTTCTTCGTCTCCC
>NC_134797.1:962167-964667 GCF_046742065.1 Oratosquilla oratoria | reverse complement strand
TAAGTGTAGTAGGGAAGGCTTATGGGAGGATCTTAATTGAGAGGATTAGGAGAGGAACAGAAGGAGTAATTGGTGAGGAACAGTGTGGATTTAGGACAGGTAGAGGTTGTGTAGATCAGATCTTTGTGGTAAGACAGATATGTGAGAAAGCTATAGGAAAGGGGAAGGATGTTTTTTGGGCTTTTATGGATCTGGAAAAGGCTTATGATAGGGTAGACAGAAAGGCACTGTGGGAGGTTATGCAGATTTATGGGATAGGAGGAAAACTTTTGGGAGCTGTCAAGAGTTTTTATGAGAGTAGTAGAGCTTGTGTCAGGATTAGAAATGGAGAGAGTGAGTGGTTTGAAGTAAAGGTGGGACTTCGTCAAGGATGCGTTATGTCGCCCTGGCTGTTCAACTTATACATGGATAGGGTGGTGCGAGAGGTGAATGCTAGGGTAGTGGGTCAGGGATTGGAGATGGTTAAAGAAAATGGAGAAAAGTGGGAGGTGAGCCAGCTGTTGTTTGCGGACGACACTGCGCTTGTGGCAGGGTCAGAGGAGGGATTGAGGAAGCTGGTGGCAGAGTTTGGGAGAGTATGTGATAGAAGAAAGCTAAAGATAAATGTGGGTAAAAGTAAGGTGATGAGATGTACACGGGGTGAAAGTGGCAGTAGACTGGAAGTGAACATTAAGGGAGAGCGACTGGAGGAAGTGGATAGTTTTAGATACTTGGGTGCAAGTGTAGCAGGAAAAGGTGGAGTGAAGGTGGAGGTAGAATGTAGATTGAGAGAAGCGAGTAAATGCCTTGGTGGATTAAAGAGTGTAATGAGGAATAGACATTTGGGAATGGATGCGAAGAGGAGACTGTATGAAGGAGTGATTGTGCCAACAGCACTGTATGGGGCAGAAACGTGGAACATAAGAGAAGAAGAGAGAAGGAGTTTGAATGTGTTTGAGATGAGGTGTCTGAGAAGTATGGTGGGGGTTACTAGGCTAGATAGAGTGAGAAATGAGGAGGTGAGGAGGAGAACAGGGGTGAAAAAGGAGCTGGGAGATAGGGTTGATGAAAGAATATTAGGATGGTTTGGACACATGGAAAGAATGAGTGAAGAAAGACTAGTAAAAGAGGTATGGAAGGCAGATGTGGAGGGGGTGAACATGAGGGGACGTCCTAGGATGAGGTGGATGGATGGGGTGAAGGGGGCTTTGGGGAAGAGGGGAATGTCTGTTGAGGAAGGAAGGGAGAGGACGGAAGACAGAGGTGAGTGGAGAATGGTTGTATATGGATGATGTTGTGATTGCATGAGGAGGAATGGGCGGGGGGGTGGGGGTGGGGTAGTATGTGTGAGTAAATTTTGACGCAGCCCGAAGGGATTTCTCCCCGTCCTCTCCTTATATGCAAGGGGGGACGGAGAGGGGGGGTCGCCGATTAAATGAAGCGGCCTTGCTGTGGATGTGCTGTGTCTTGCGACACTGCTTCTGACCCAGGGCGGTGGGCAGGGTGCAGGGATGACCCGTCATCCAGGAGGTGCTCAGATGAGAGGGAGGGTGGGAGGGGTGTGGAGTGTGTTTAGGGATGAAATGGGTGGGAGTGTTTTTATGCCTTTCCCTTTTTGGCTACCTCCCTTGGAAGGGGGGAAAAGCCTTGGTATATGTATGTATGTATGTATGAAAAAGAATTCATCCTTTGTACTGATGCGTCTGACATAGGATTAGGAGGCATACTCATGCAAGAGAGAAATGGAACTTTGAAACCCATAGCTTACACATCAAGACTTTGTAATAGTGCGGAGAGAAACTACTCTATAACAGAAAGAGAAACTTTAGCAGTAATTTATTCCTTAGAAAGTTTTAGGGATATGATCCTAGGGTATCCCATCAGAGTTTGGACTGATCACACAGCTATTCAGAACTTATTTAAGCATAAGAATCTTAGAGGCAGACTTGCTTGATGGTTTGCGATACTTCAGTGCTATGAAGTTCAATTTGAATATATTCCGGGTAGAAGGAATGTAGCAGATCCACTTTCTAGAAACATTAGTCAACCAATGACTGGGACTGGGTTGATCAATTTTATTTGTAGTTTAGAAGAATTAGTAACTTTAGATGAAGAAATGCTAATAGGAGAACAGAGAGATGATGAGACATGTGATTCAATAATCAAGCATTTGATGAACCCATGAGGAGATCCTCCAAAGCTACCAAAGGGGTATAAGATAGAGGAATTTCATTTGACTAATGGAATTTTGTATAGGAAAACATTTGTAAATGGGAAAGATATTTCTAGAGGTCAAGTAAATTAGTTGGTTATACCACAAACTCTTGTAAATGAGATATTGAAGTTACTTCATGATAGTGATTGTAGTTCACATCCTGGAAAGGATAAAACTTATAGACAAGCACAACTTAAATACTTTTGGCCAGGTATGAAGAAAACTATATATGATTATATAGAAAAGTGTGTAAAATGTGTAAAGGTGAAGGGAAATACACCAAAACCTGCTCCTATACTCACCTAT
>NC_134797.1:947167-959667 GCF_046742065.1 Oratosquilla oratoria | reverse complement strand
ATAATAATTCATACATATATAATGGTACTTATACTACTACTACTATTCTACTGTCATTCTTTGTTACACTATCAATCTGTGTCGTGAGGAAGCTTGTGCCCAGGAGTGGTCTTGCCCCGCGGAAGAGGAAGGAAGTTTGGGGAAGAAGATTTTTACTTTTGGGCTCAGAAGAAAGCTGTCCCTCCTGGGGATAAGACGCCACCGAAGAACGTCCCTTCGAAGAATGGCTTGGCAAGCCATGCAGTGACTGGCGCTCCCCCGAACTCTTGCGGACAAAGACTCAAAAGTCCCTTCAAGACCACGCCATGGCCCGGGCACCCGTCGCGTCTTTGTCAAGACCTTTATGGACATTGAAGAACTTACGGGCTTTTTCAAACGGACTAAGAAAAAGGGCCAAAAGGTCATTGAAGAGACCATACGGTCCTCCAGGAGAAAATCATGGGCTTTTTCCAACAGGCTTCCGACGTACGAGCCAAAGTTGATATGAAAAGGTCATTACAAAGACCTTATAGGCTCTGAAGATTGATTATGGGCTTTTTTGAATGGGCTTAGTAGATGGACAGACTCGGTGCGAAAAAAGACATTGAAGTCTTGATGTGCAAGTTTTTTGGGCTTTATGATTGGGCTTCCATCCAGACCAGGTGCCTTACCTGCTTTCATCATCTTTACAGCTGCCTTCACCTCATCCTTCCTTATTTCTCCTCCATTCTCCTCACTCATCACTCTCATTTTCTTCGCATTTCCCACTGCAGCTATCTTTCCTTCCCTATCCTCCTTCACATTCAGCAACTCCCTAAAATATTCTGCCCATCTTCCCCTCACTGCCATCTCTTCCATTATCAACTCTCCATCTGTACCTTTTACCTTTTCTTCCCTACTTGATTCGCCTCCTCTTCCTCTCTTAATTTCTTTCCAAAACATCTTTTTATTACTTTCAAAATTTTCTGTCATACTCCTACCCCATTTCACATCTGCTCTCCTCTTTGCCTCCTTTACCTTTTGCTTTACTTCTCTTTTCTTTTCTTTGTACGTCTCATATGACTCCCCTGTCCTCTTTTGTAACCAATCTGTGAAAGCTCGCTTCTTCTCTTCTACAGCCTTCTTTGTTTCCTCATCCCACCATTCACTACCCTTTCTTCTATTTCCCCCTGTCCTTCTTGTTCCACACACCATCCTTGCACACTTTAAGACTCCCTCCTTGAACCATCCCCATTCCTCCTCCACACCCATCTCTGCTCTATCCTTTACTCCCTCCCACTCCTCCTTCAGCTTCTTTTCGTACTCCTTCTCCTTTTCCTTTTCATTCAAGGAGTTCACTCTAAGAACCTCCCTACCTTTTGTCCCTTTCCTCCTTCTCCATCTATCCTCCACTCTCAGCTTACCTTCCACCAAAAAATGGAACAGTGTGGATTTAGGACGGGTAGAGGTTGTGTAGATCAGATCTTTGTGGTAAAACAGATATGTGAGAAAGCTATAGGAAAGGGGAAGGATGTTTTTTGGGCTTTCATGGATCTGGAAAAGGCTTATGATAGGGTAGACAGAAAGGCACTGTGGGAGGTTATGCAGATTTATGGGATAGGAGGAAAGCTTTTGGGAGCTGTCAAGAGTTTTTATGAGAGTAGTAGAGCATGTGTTAGGATTAGAAATGGAGAGAGTGAGTGGTTTGAAGTAAAGGTGGGACTTCGTCAAGGATGCGTTATGTCGCCCTGGCTGTTCAACTTATACATGGATGGGGTGGTGCGAGAGGTGAATGCTAGGGTAGTGAGTCAGGGATTGGAGATGGTTAAAGAAAATGGAGAAAAGTGGGAGGTGAGCCAGCTGTTGTTTGCGGACGACACTGCGCTTGTGGCAGGGTCAGAGGAGGGATTGAGGAAGCTGGTGGCAGAGTTTGGGAGAGTATGTGATAGAAGAAAGCTAAAGATAAATGTGGGTAAAAGTAAGGTGATGAGATGTACACGGGGTGAAAGTGGCAGTAGACTGGAAGTGAACATTAAGGGAGAGCGACTGGAGGAAGTGGATAGTTTTAGATACTTGGGTGCAAGTGTAGCAGGAAAAGGTGGAGTGAAGGTGGAGGTAGAATGTAGATTGAGAGAAGCGAGTAAATGCCTTGGTGGTTTAACGAGTGTAATGAGGAATAGACATTTGAGAATGGATGCGAAGAGGAGACTGTATGAAGGAGTGATTGTGCCAACAGCACTGTATGGGGCAGAAACGTGGAACATAAGAGAAGAAGAGAGAAGGAGTTTGAATGTGTTTGAGATGAGGTGTCTGAGAAGTATGGTGGGGGTTACTAGGCTAGATAGAGTGAGAAATGAGGAGGTGAGGAGGAGAACAGGGGTGAAAAAGGATTTGGGAGATAGGGTTGATGAAAGAATATTAGGATGGTTTGGACACATGGAAAGAATGAGTGAAGAAAGACTAGTAAAAGAGGTATGGAAGGCAGATGTGGAGGGAGTGAACATGAGGGGACGTCCTAGGATGAGGTGGATGGATGGGGTGAAGGGGGCTTTGGGGAAGAGGGGAATGTCTGTTGAGGAAGGAAGGGGGAGGACGGAAGACAGAGGTGAGTGGAGAATGGTTGTATATGGATGATGTTGTGACTGCATGAGGAGGAATGGGCGGGGAAGTGGGGGGTGGGGTAGTGTGTGTGAGTAGATTTTGACGCAGCCCGAAGGGATTTCTCCCCGTCCTCGCCTTATATGCAAAGGGGGACAGAGAGGGGGGGTCGCCGATTAAATGAAGCGGCCTCGCTGTGGATGTACTGTGTCTTGCGACACTGCTTCTGACCCAGGGCGGTGGGCAGGGTGCAGGGATGACCCGTCATCCAGGAGGTGCTCAGATGAGAGGAAGGGTGGGAGGGGTGTGGAGTGTATTTAGGGATGAAATGGGTGGGAGTGTTTTTATGCCTTTCCCTTTTTGGCTACCTCCCTTGGAAGGGGGAAAAAGCCTTGGTATATGTATGTATATATATATATATATATATATATATGTATATATATATATATATATATATATAAATGGGTATTAGAAATTTCATTACGGAATTTTCTCTGAAAAAAAATTGAAAGTAGGCAAGTCCCAATATTTAGGAAAATATGTAGTAAATGTAATCTACATAAATATTTTTAATGCATGGATTCAGCTCTGACTCAGATTGGCTGTCACTTAATTTATCCTGGGACTTGATTTGTTGAGGAAGTATTCAGCTATTTCCTCGTTTAATTTTTTTTTTATACTCCAGATTTGATTTACCATTTTTTTCGGGTTTATGTCAGGTTAAATTGCTTTTAGATTTTATTGAAAACGAAAAAATAAAATCCCGGAACCCTATGAAAGTCGGACAGATCAATCTTTTGATGCAGGGTACGTCCATGAAATAGCTACAAGCAGCGAAGAATTATAAATCCCACACAGAGTTTTAGTTTAATTGAGAGGAAAAGAAGAAGAAAAACATCTGGTATTGAGCTCAAGAAGGAAAAAAGAAATGTGCCAAAAAGAAGAAAACTTCACTCAGGGTTGATAGATAGTAAAAATGGCTCATAGGAAAAAAAATCCTTGCGCATAGATTAAAGCCATGTTGGCTGAAGATAAAATTAATTAGCCTCCTAGAATTGTGATTAACAGGCTTTTGGAAGCTGGGTTGCGAGCAGATCGGCCCAGGAAGAAACCACGACTCACAAAGACCCTGAAGAAATCTCGATTTGAATGGTCTAAAGCAGTATGTTCGATGGACCCCAGATGACTGGAAAAAGACAAATAGACTTATGTACTCTCTGCATTGAGGTAACGCGATATTAGAGTGAATTAAATTTGATTAAAATTAGATTTGCGAAAAAAAAAGAAAAAATACTAAAATATCCCAATTTCTGTTGAAGCATCACTAGATTTCATAATGTTGATTAAATTCTTTGACTTTCTTCCACCGAGGCAAATACTCCTCTAAGGTCTGTGTCTGCTTATCTGTCTATTCATTTTCAAAATTACAATGTCATTAAACTTGCATTTCACAACTTTTTGGATAGATTGAAATGAGTGCATAAAGGATTTAGGGAGAAATGTCAATGTACTAGTAATGGGAGACCTTAATGCTAGGGTAGGAAATGATCCAATTGATGGAGTGGTTGGGAAATGTGGAGTTCCAGAAAAGAATCGTAGTGGAGAGTTGATGGTGGAAATGTGTCTAGAAAGAGAGTTGATGATAGCAAATACATTGTTTCGGAAGAAAATCAAGCATAAGCACACATGGGAGAGGGTGGTGGATGGAAGGGTGGTAGATAGAGCGTTAATGGACTATGTAGTGGTAAATAGGATTATGATAGGAAGAGTTAAGGATGTACATGTGCTGAGGGGAGAGGGTGGGGGAATATCAGATCATTTTTTGGTGGAAGGTACACAAAGGAACACAAAGGAACACAAAGGAAGAACAAACAACAGCAGGCCTACTGGTCCTAACGAGGCTGTTTGTGTTGACTAAGCTACACTACAATTAAGGAAACAGGGCAACTAGGCGATAGAAGATGAACTAACACTACTGCTATCACTGTCCTATCCAATTAATCCAATTGCGATTAAATGTCTGGTTGTCATATCTTTTATTGCAAAGGATAATATTTTATTTGCGGATTAGATTCCAAGTATTTATCTAAGCGATTTTTAAATGTTGTTATCTTGTTACTTTCAACGACAATGGAAGGTAACGAGTTCCACACGTTAACAACCCGGTTAAAGAAGAAGTGCTTACTCTCGTTCGCAGATAATCTTTTGCCAATTACTTTGAAATCGTGGCGTCTTCTTGTATTTGATTGGTCTGATAAGAAGTAATCTTTGACATTAATGTTGTCAAAGCCTTTGAACATTTTAAAAACCTCAATCAAATCTCCTCGCATTCTCCTTTTTGAGAGGGAGAATAAGTTTAGATTTTTTTAGTCTTTCTTCATACGGCAGATTTCTTAGCCTTGGTATCATTTTGGTCACTCTCCGTTGTACTCTTTCTAGTTTGTTAATATCTTTCTGGTAGTATGGGGACCAAAATTGTACACAGTATTCGAGATGGGGACGGACCAAGGAATTATAGAGGTTTAGCAATATTTTTTCTGATTTATTTTCGAAGACTCTTCCGATGAAGCCAACTAATTTGTTTGCTGTTTTAACAACTTCGAGCAATGTTGACTTGGCTTCAAGTCATTTGATATTAAAACTCCTAGATCTTTTTCTTTAGTTACTGAATCCAATATTTCGCCATTCATTTGGTATTGGATGTGATCATTGTTTCCTCCAATGTGCATGACTTTACATTTGTTAACGTTAAATTTCATTTGCCACTTGCTAGCCCATTTTGATAATTTATCTAGATCGGATTGTAGAGTTTCTTTCTCTTTGGTGGTTGTTACTTTACCGGCAATTTTTGTGTCATCAGCAATTTTTGATACTTTGCAGAGGAGGCCGTCATCTAGATCATTTATATATATTTAGAACAAGATGGGTCCCAAAACTGATCCTTGCGATACGCCACTTTTAACGTCGAGCCAGCTAGATGATGCCCCGTTAATTACGACCCTCTGTTTTCGCTCTGAGAGCCAATCTTTAATCCAGTTGTGGATATTGCCAGAAATACTGTGAATTTTTAATTTGTCGAGCAATCGTTTATGGGGAACTTTATCGAATGCCTTCTGAAAATCTAGATAGATTATATCAACAGATCTACATTCCTCGTATTTGTTAAAAACGTCATGAAAGAAGTCAAGGAGATTAGTTAGACATGAGCGTTTGCTACGGAAGCCATGTTGCGAATCTTTCATAATCTTATTTTCTTCTAAAAAAAAATTTACTATACTGTCTCTAGCAGTTTGCACACAATCGAAGTCAGGCTAATCGGTCTGTAGTTACCTAGTTGTGATTTGTCCCCTTTCTTGAATATTGGTGTTACGTTAGCACATTTCCAATCTGATGGGACTTTACCGAGTGCTAATGATTTGTTGAAGAGGATGCACAAGGGTTTACTGGTTTGATTTTTGACTTCTCGCAGAACTCTAGGTGAAATTTTGTCAGGTCCCGGGGCTTTATTTATTTTGAGCTTATCAATCACTTCAACGACATCCCTTTCGGTAATTATGAGTTGATTTAAAACGTTTTGGGACATTTTATGTTCTGGTGGCTGATACACTAAGCAATCTTCGTCTGTGAAGACGGATGCAAAAAAATTATTAAGTATTGAGGCCATCTCATTTTCATCAACCGTATGTTTTCCTTCATCGTTATTTAATGGTCCAATGCCGCAGGTAAGCGTTTTCTTCATATTCGCATAACTATAGAATTCTTTAGGGTTCCACTTGCTTGCCTCTGCAATATACTCTTCAAGATCTTTCTTACTACGTTTTATCAGTGTTTTGGTTTCGCGGCGAATTCTGTCTAGTGTTAGTTTATCGTCTTGGCTTTTAGTTGGTAAATACTTTTTGTACGCACTCTTTTTACGAGAGAGGTTGTTACTAATTTCCCTATTCCACCACTTTGGTTTATTTGTTGCCGGACGTCTCTCATAATAGGGAACACAGAGATTTACAGCATGGTTTAGGTCCGTGGTGAAGTTTTCCCACGCTTTATCAATATCAATGTCGTTCGAAGTTGTACTCCAGCCTAAGTTTTCTAGTAATGATCGGAGTCTATTGAAATTAGCTCTACGGAAGTCGGGTACTTTTTCTTTGCTGGTCTTAGATAAACTGCCTTCCATTTTAATTTTGAATGTGATGGTACGATGATCGCTAGTACTGAATATTGGGCCGACATTTACTTCGTTTACAAGATTTTCTGTTGTAGAGAATATTAGGTCAAGGATATTATCTCCTTGGGTAGGGCTGTTTACGCCTTGGTGGAAGCCACTTTCTAGTAAGTTACTATACAAGTCTCGTCCTGTATGCGAACTCAAATCTTCACCCCATCTCTTCACCGGATAGATGGAGGAAGAGTAAAGGGACAAAAGGTAGGGAGATGCTTAGAGTGAACTATTTAAATGAAAAGGAAAAAGAGAAAGAATACAAGAAGAAGCTGAAGGAGGAGTGGGAGGGAGTGAAGGATAGAGTAGAGCTAGGTGTGGAGGAGGAATGGGGATGGTTCAAGGAGGGAGTCACAAAGTGTGCAAGGATGGTGTGTGGAACAAGAAGGACAGGAGGAAATAGAAGGAAGGGTAGTGAATGGTGGGATGAGGAAACAAAGAAGGTTGTAGAAGAGAAGAATCGAGCTTTCACGATTTGGTTACAAAATAGGACGACGGAGTCATATGAGAGGTACAAAGAAAAGAAAAGAGAAGTAAAGCAAAAGGTAAAGGAGGCAAAGAGGAGAGCAGATGTGAAATGGGGTAAGAGTATGACAGAAAAATTTGAAAGTAATAAAAAGATGTTTTGGAAAGAAATTAAGAGAGGAAGAGGAGGCGAATCAAGTAGAGAAGAAAAGGTAAAAGGTGCAGATGGAGAGATGATAATGGAAGAGAAGGCAGTAAGGGGAAGATGGGCAGAATATTTTAGGGATGTTGCTAAAAGTGAAGGAGGATAGGGAGGGAAAGATAGCTGCAGTAGGAAATGCTAAGAAAATGAGAGTGATAAGTGAGGAAAATGGAGGAGAAATAAGGAAGGAAGAAGTGAAGGCAGTTGTTAAGATGATGAAAGCAGGTAAGACACCTGGTCTGGATGGATGCCATGCAAAATGTAAAAAAAAAAAAAAAAAAAATTAGGTACAGTGATGGTGGACTGGCTGGTAAGGTTATTTAATGTTTGCTGGAGAGAGGGTAGAGTGCCGGAGGACTGGAGGAGTGCCTGTACAGTTCCACTTTACAAGGGAAAAGGGGACAAGTGTGAATATTGTAGTTTCAGAGGGATTAGCTTGTTAAGTGTAGTTGGGAAGGCTTATGGGAGGATCTTGATTGAGAGGATTAGGAGAGGAACAGAGGGAGTAATTGGTGAGGAACAGTGTGGATTTAGGACGGGTAGAGGTTGTGTAGATCAGATTTTTGTGGTAAGGCAGATATATGAGAAAGCTATAGGAAAGGGGAAGGAAGTTTTTTGGGCCTTTATGGATCTGAAAAAGGCTTATGATAGGGTAGACAGAAAGGCACTGTGGGAGGTTTTGCGGATATACGGGATAAGAGGAAAGCTTCTGGGAGCTGTCAAGAGTTTTTATGAGAGTAGTAGAGCTTGTGTCAGGATTAGAAATGGAGAGAGCGAGTGGTTTGAGGTAAAGGTGGGACTTCGTCAAGGATGCGTTATGTCGCCCTGGCTGTTCAACTTATACATGGATGGGGTAGTGCGAGAGGTAAATGCAAGGGTAGTGGGTCAGGAATTGGAGATGGTTAAAAAAAATGGAGAAAAGTGGGAGGTGAGCCAGCGGTTGTTTGCGGACGACACTGCACTTGTGGCAGGATCGGAGGAGGGATTGAGGAAGTTGGTGGCAGAGTTTGGGAGAGTGTGTGATAGAAGAAAGCTGAAGATAAATGTGGGCAAAAGTAAGGTGATGAGATGTACAAGGGGCGAAAGCGGCAGTAGTCTGGAACTGAGTATTAAGGGAGAGCGACTGGAGGAAGTGGATAGTTTTAGATACTTGGGTGCAAATATGGCAGAAAAGGTGGAGTGAAGGTGGAGGTAGAATGTAGATTGAGAGAAGCGAGTAAATGTCTTGGTGGATTAAAAAGTGTAATGAGGAATAGACATTTGGGAATGGATGCTAAGAGGAGACTATATGAAGGAGTGATTGTGCCAACAGCACTGTATGGGACAGAAACATAGAACATAAGAAAAGAAGAGAGAAGGAGTTTGAATGCGTTTGAGTTGAGGTGTCTGAGAAGTATGATGGGGTTACTAGGCAAGATAGAGTGAAAAATGAGGAGGTGAGGAGGAGAACAGGGGTGGAAAGGGAGCTGGGAGATAGGGTTGATAAAAAAGTATTAGGATGGTTTGGACACATGGAAAGAATGAGTGAAGAAAGACTAGTAAAAGAGGTATGGAAGGCAGATGTGAAGGGAGTGAACATGAAGGGATGTCCTAGGATGAGGTGGATGGATGAGATGAAGGGGACTTTGGGGAAGAGGGGAATGTCTGTTGAGGAAGGACGGGAGAGGACAGAAGACAGGGTTGAATGGAGAGTGGTTGTGTATGGATGATGTTGTGATGCATGAGGTGGAGTGGGCAGGGGGATGGGGGGTAAGGTAGTATGTGTGAGCAAATTTTGACGCAGCCCGAAGGGATTTCTCCCCGTCTTCTCCTTTTATTAATGGGGGAACGAAGAGAGGGGGTCGCCGATTTAATGAAGCGGCCTTGCTGTGGATGTGCTGTGTCTTGCTACACTGTTTCTGACCCAGGGCAGTGGACAAGGTGTAGGGATGACCCGTCATCCAGGAGGTGCTAAGATGAGAGGGAGGGTGGAGGGGGTGTGGAGTGTATTCAGGGATGGAATGGGTGGGAATGATTTTATGCCTTTTCCTTTTTGACTACCTCCCTTGTAAGGGGGAAAAAGCCTTGGTATATGTATGTATGTATGTATGTATGTATGTATGTATGAACAACATGTTTTTATATAGTATTATCGATTCTGATGTACAATGATAAAGTAAAAGTCCCTTTTGGACCCAGGAAATAATGTGAACATATATCCCTTTTTTTTTTCTTTATTTGACTTTATTCTTATTTATTCTGGGTTTTTTTCTGTTTTTTTTTTTTACTTATTTACTATTATCATTTCTTTAATACTGGCAAGTCGTATCGGAATTGAGAGCCAATTTTGCCAGCCGCCCTCTCCTCGTACTTTTGTCGACCGGAGGCTCTTTTGTACACAAATGCTCTAAAGAAAAAACACGCACATACACATACATATATGGTATAGTCGTATACCACGTCATGTGCTACGACGGTGTTGGGTGGTGCTCTTGAATTCTTCTTTCCGCACCATCACTAACACAGCACTGGCGCCTACAGAAGAATCAAAGTCGAGTTAAGCATACGCCTATGTGAACATATTGTTGCAAATCTTACGAGATACTTTTGACTTGTAACATAAAATATTCTAAGATGATATGAATCATTCCTAAGACCCTATGTCTTACGGGATATCTGCTCACAGAATAAAAATGTTCAAGGTCACCATTTAATTTTGCGCCATCATGAAATTAAAAAAAAAATCAAACAAAAGGAAAGATTAACATTATTCATTAGATTAACAGGAATAACAAGATAATCATAACAAAGGACATGTAATTGAGTTAAGGATTTACAACCAAATTTAGACATGATTCCAAGTTCTTAAACAAAATTTGAACGGGGGTGAAAGAGAAATAGTCACCAAGAGTTTCACTGTCCAGGCTTCCCGCGCCACTGCCATTGACTTCACACATAATATCCTAATTAATGGCTGAGTTAAAATATATAAACAGGGAGAGGAAAGACATTAACACAGTCACCCCTGATTGCCCCATAGAATCAGCGTCTATGGATTTTGAACTTGATTTGCCAAGACAGACTAAACGTATTTGCACGCACTCTAGCGAAGCTACTCGTGCAAATACGACGAAAACGTATTACACAATACCTTGAACTAATACATAGCTTGGATTACGTCAACAGAAAATATGATAATAATTCGGGTTGACATGTTTATAACATAGTACACAAAATGATAACGCATCTTACAGAGCTAAACATGATTAAATAGAACATTAAGACGCCGACCCAAAACGTTTGAATATCTCCCTACATGTGACGTCCAGAACATAACGCTCAATTCTCGTCAGTTGAATAACTGACGTCATTTCACCCAAATGATAAATATATTCAAACATTACATATATAGGATACTCATATATGTATGTATATAATAAACTGTACACAAAACACACACAGACAAACGCGCACACAAACTCAAACACACACACACACAAACACACACACACACACACACACACACAAACACACACACACATACACACACACACGCGCGCGCACACACACACACACACGCACATACACACAGAAACAAAAACGCACATACACACGTAAACACACATGCATGCACGAAAACACACACACACACACACACACACACACACACACACACACACACACACACACACACACACACACACACACACACACACACATATATATATATGCACGCACACACTCACACACACACACACACACACACACACACACACACACACACACACACACACACACAGACAGACAAACACGCACACAACAAATACACATAAACATAAACATATATACACACACAGACAAACACGCACACACAGAAACACACACAAAAACACACACATATATACACACACTCACACACTTTCACAAAGACACACACACACATACACCCCCCAACACCCACACCCACCCACACACACGCACACACGCACACACGCACACACGCACACACGTACACACGCATACACACACACATACACTCCCCAAGTTGACGTACGAACAAAGATTGGTTAAACTCGAACTACCAACCCTGGAACAAAGAAGAGAAAGAGGAGACTTACTAAACATCTACAGAATTATGAAATGGATGGAAGTCCTTGATAGAGATGACTTACTAAATTGAAATAGGAGAAAAACAAGAGGACACGAAAAGAAACTTAGAGAGGATAGTTACAGAAGAGATCTGAAAAAGATAACTTCCCACACAGAGTGTTAGATATCTGGAACAAACTGATTGAGGAAACAGTGGGTGCAAAAAATATACAAGAATTTAAGATCAAACTGGATGCTGATAGATACAAAGGCGGGTCACTACGAGCATAGCTCTCTTCTCGTAAAATACAACTAGGTAAATGCACACAAAAGCATACATACACACAGACACACACACACACACCTCGTGGCGCAGTGGTTAGAGTTTTCGGCAGCCACTACGGCGATCCGGGTTCGAATCCCTCCCACGGCTGAAATCATTTCAGTATCGCTCCGTTGCGGGTTGTTACTCCAACTCTCGTGGGCGGGAAGTCAGGGCTGTGTATGCGTGTAAGGTCACAGTATTACCCATAGATCGGTCATATATGAGCTCTGAGCTTTCTTTCAAGAGAGGAATAACTGTCGATCACGAGTCCAACACGTGATCCAAGATCATGGTGAATCACACACAAACACACACGACTTGGACAAGATCTGGAAATGGACTCAAAAGTGGGAAGTGAAATTGAATATCAAGAAATGTAGTATAATGGGATTTGGAAAAAGTAAAAACAATATCGAGAGATTATAAAATTGGTGAAGATGTCAAAAAAGTAAACTCGGAAAAAGACCTTGGAGTGATGATCAGCAAAGACATGACACCGGACAAACATATTTATTAAATAGTCGGAGAAACCTAAAACTAATTGATATCAATAAAAGTGGCATTTGCCTATTTGGACGAGGAAATGAAAAAAAAAAAAGCTAACTACACTAATAAGACCAAAACTCGAGTACGCAGCAACCCTATGAACAGCCAGTACCAAAAAGAATATA
>NC_134797.1:937167-939667 GCF_046742065.1 Oratosquilla oratoria | reverse complement strand
AACCGAGAAACAGTCTCCAATCTGCACTCGGTAAGTTCTATCTTTAAGATAACTCCTCAGATATTGTAGTGCAGATCCCTCAATCCCAAAATTCTCACAAATATTTAGTAAAGTTTCATGTACCACGGTGTCAAAAGCAGCACTAAGATCTAATAGTAACAGCATACCACATTTACCATCATTAAGGAGGCCTCTCATACCACTAACCACTGAACATAATACAGTCTCCGTAGAGTAGAGTCGTCGGTATGCAGATTGAGCATCAGGGAGCGCCCCCACGGCACTAAGATGTTCATTCAGTTGAGACAGCAACACATTTTCTAATATTTTCGACTGGAATGTCAAATTTGAGACTAGGCGGAATGAACTCAGGCTTTGGGGATCAAGTTTCCCTTTGATCACAGGTTTCACAATAGCCTTTTTTTCCGAGCTAGGAAAAATACCACTTGATATACTAGTATTCACCATACTTGTAATAACATTCACTTATTGTTCAAAACTTCCACAGTTGTTGATCTGATTCATGGGCATCGGATCATTAGCACAGTATGTAAGCTTTGCTTGTTTCATGATTTTCCGTACCTCAAGTGTCGTAACAGTGCTAAAAGAAGACAATTTCTGTTCAGGCACACCCACATTTACTATATCATCATTATAATTATAGTCAAAAGATAACAAAATTCGGGAGATTTTTGTTTCAAAGAATTCCAGAAACATATTCGCTAGTTCACCATCCGCATAACCTTCAGGTAACGTAGGTTTCTTTTCCTTCCCAGTTAGATTATTAAGGATTTTATACAATTTATTCATACTAGATCCGGCTTGTACAATCTTATTCTTATAAAAATCTCGTTTTCGACGCACAATCAGTGTTTTCTCAAAGTTCCGCGCCTTCGTGTATTCTCTCCTAGATTCAGCAGACTGATGTCTTCGCCACAATCTTTCTTTCCTTTTTTTGTCCTTTTTAGCTCGCAGTATCTCCTCATTAAACCACGGTGAACAGTCTCTTACAACAACCTCTTTCGTAACAATAGGACACATATTGGCATATTCTTCGCCTGCTATTTCATTATACAGGCTATATATGCAATCCGGGCAATCTTGTTTCATAGAGCCATGTATACACACCTCATTAATTCTGGCATGTAAACCAGTGACGATAGTAAATACCAATGGATCAGGGTCAAAATTACGACTCGAGCGGAATTTTATGATTCTCTTCTCTCGAACAGGTATTGCCAAGGACAAAACAAAAGTTATAAGCATATGCGTGGGAGAAATAGTGCATACTTCATCAACACTATGGCCCTGTACAAGATCACGAGATCTGTCAGTGAAAACCAGGTCATTAATGTGACCTCCAATCGATGTAGGTTTATCCACCAGGTTTACAAAGTTATAGATAGCCATAGTATCAATGAAATGGGATACATAGCGAGCATCAGGATCGTCCAACCACAGATTAAAATCACCACAAATAATTGCTGTAGCACTAACCATATCAACTGTATCCAAGAATAGTCGAAACTCCTCTATAAATGCACTAACGCTCGTGTTGGGTGGCCTATATATGACAATGAAAAGCACCTTACTACCCATTATCTCACACTCGACTTGAAGAACCTCAAAAGTGTTGCAGTAATGGGTCTTACGCTTCCTAATTTTCTTAATAGTGCAGGCGAGAAATACACCCACACCACCTCCACGCCTCCCCATTCTGGGACTATGAAGAAAAGTATGTGATGCAGGGGTCATTTCAGTTATAACAGTAGAATCATAATCAGACAGCCAAGTTTCCGTAACTGCAAATACATCAAAGCATTCTTCACTGATTAAGTCTCTGACGGCCAAAGATTTATTTCTTAACGACTGAAGGTTTAGAAGACCACACTTTACTCTGTGAAAATTATTGGCCATAGCCATGATCAGTATTTTCCTCAATACGCTTCAATTCCGCCACCACGCTAGGACAGGCAAAACTAGTAGCATAATGTTCACTGGGCCTCTTTGCCTTTGCACAATTCGCACACTTCAGAGAGAAGGAATTGCACCCTCTTCCCTCATGGCTTCCCGCACATTTATAGCATGTCGCATTCTCACCTCTCTGCTTAATAGCACATCTATCTACTCTGTGGCCAAATTTTAAACAATAAAAACACACCATAGCATGGTAACGATCGCGAACATCATACACCCCCCCCCACTGAAGTCGCAACTTATCCTTGTTATCACGAATGACTGACCTTACTTCTGGTTCGCACCTTATGATGTAGTGGTACGTATCTCCAGCCGCCTTCTTCGAAAACACTACCTTCATCTTGTCCATGACATGATCCACCGATTTTAAGAAAACATTCCTCTCAACCAACGTATCCAATAACATATCTTTATCCTCAATTTTGTTGACGTTACAGATCATTATCTTCGGTGCCAGACGTAGGAAATTTTTCACAGCAACGTTGTCAACACTATTCAGTTTCACACTAGCAGTTTTCCTTGC
>NC_134797.1:867167-932167 GCF_046742065.1 Oratosquilla oratoria | reverse complement strand
ACTAGGGTATTGAAATGCTGAGTCAGCGAATTGTTTAGTCGTGGACAAGCGGATTGCTTAGTCAGACTCGCTGTTTTTCAAACAAAGATTTGAGGCGCCGACGGGAGGTGACTGTTTTTATAATTGCTGATGTAATCAAAACTCTGTGAGCGCAAAGTTATTTTTCGTTTGACTAATGCTGAGGTAAACGATATTGCTTGTGACATTGTAACGGCTTTCCGGATTGGAGAAAAGGTGGAGGAAGGAGGAAAAACTATTGGTGCATGAATTCAAAGTCACGCCCATAAGGAGTGACATTTATTTGAGAAGTCAGAGGAGATTGGATTAGAAAAATTAGTGACGTCAGACGAAGGTAGCTTGGCGTATGATACGGGGATCTCGAGAGAGTGTGAGAGTGGAGAGAAAGAGATCCTGAGTATACCAAGACAGCGTAATTACAGTGAAAGAAGAAAAACTAATCAATTTCTTTAACCTCAGTACTATACAAAATTACACGAGAAATACATGGCATAGGGCCTACTGTATAAGAAGAACTCACGTAACGAAGGCAAGGGGCCTAGTGAGGGGAGACTAATAACAGTGTGGAGGTAGAGGTCCGACAGTGGTGGTGACAGTGGCGACAGGGTGGTGAAACCATGGCTTAATGGCTCCACGGCCCTACGGCTCCACGGCTCACCGGGTCCACTGCTCCACGACTCCACTTCTCCACGGCTTCGCGGCTCCACTTATCCACGGTTCTACGGCTCCACGACTCCACGGCTCCACGGCTCCACGGCTCCACTGCTCCACGAGTCCATTACTCCACGGCTACACGGCTCCACGGCTACATGACTCCATGACTCCACGACTCCACTTCTCCACAGCTCGACGGGCCTACGGGTCTTTAGGTCTACGGGTCCACGGGTCCACGGGTCCACGGGTCCGCGGGTCCGCGGGTCCACGGGTCCGCGGGTCCACGGGTCTACGGGTCCACGGGTCCACGGGTCCACAGTTCCACGGGTCCACGGCTCAACGGCTCTATGGCTCCACGACTCCACAACTCCACGGCTCCACGACTCCACTGCTGTACGACTCCACGGCTCCATGACTCCTCGACTCCACTTCTCCAGAGCTCCACGACTTCACTTTTCCACGGCTCCACGACTTCACTTTTCCACGGCTCCACGACTCCACTGTTCCACGGCTCCACGGCTCTACGGCTCCACGGGTCCACGGGTCCACGGGTCCTCGGGTCCACGGATCCACGGATCCATGGGTCCTCGGGTCCACGGGTCCACGGGTCCACGGGTCCACGGGTCCACGGGTCCACAGGTCCACAGGTCCACGGGTCCACGGATCCACGTGTCCACGGGTCCACGGATCCACGGGTCCACGGGTCCACGGGTCCACGGTTCCACTGCTCTACGGCTCCACGGCTCCACGGCTCCACGGGTCCACAGGTCCTCGGGTCCACGGATCCACGGGTCCACGGGTCCACAGGTCCACGGGTCCACGGTTCCACGGCTCCGCAGCTCCACGACTCCACGGTTCCACTTCTCCACTGCTCCCCCGCTCCCCGGCTCCAATGCTCCACGACTCCACTTCTCCACGGCTGCACGACTTCACTTTTCCACGGCTCCACGGTTCCACGGGTCCACTGGTACACTTCTCCACGGGTCCACAGGTCCACAGGTCCACGGGTCCACGGCTCCACTGCTCCACGACTCCACGGCTCCACGGTTCCACGGCTCCACGGCTTCACTTCTCCACTTTACACGGCTCCACGGCTCTACGGCTTCATTACTCCACTTCTCCATGTCTTCACGGCTCCACGGCTCCATTGCTCCACGACTCCACTTCTACACGGGTCCATGGATCAACGGCTCCACTTATCCATGGCTCCACGAATCCACGGCTCCGCGGCTTCACGGCTCCACGGCTCCACGGCTCCACGGCTCCACGGGTCCACAGGTCCACGGGTCCACGGCTCCACTGCTCCACGACTCCACGGCTCCACGGCTCCACGGCTCCACGGCTCCACGGCTTCACTTCTCCACTTTACACGGCTCCACGGCTCTACGGCTTCATTACTCCACTTCTCCATGTCTTCACGGCTCCACGGCTCCACTGCTCCACGACTCCACTTCTACACGGGTCCATGGATCAACGGCTCCACTTACCCATGGCTTCACGGCTCCACGGTGTGTGTGTGTGTGTGTGTGTGTGTGTGTGTGTGTGTGTGTGTGTGTGTGTGTGTGTGTGTGTGTGTGTGTGTGTGTGTGTGTGTGTGTGTGTGTGTGTGTGTTTCTTCTTCTTCTTCTTCTTCTTCTTCTTCTTCTTCTTCTTCTTCTTCTTCTTCTTCTTCTTCTTCTTCTTCTTCTTCTTCTTCTTCTTCTTTTTCTTCTTCTCCTTCTTCTTGGCGTTCTTCACGTTCTTCTTCTTGGCGTTCTTGGCGTTTTTCTTTTTCTTCTTTTATTTTTGTTTTTCATCTTGTTTTCGTTCTTTTTTCCCTTTATATATTGGTACAATGTTTTCCTTTTTCCAGTCTTGTGGTACTTTACCTTCTTTAAGCGAGCTTTTGATTATAGTGTGTATATTACCTTTTAGTTCCTCCACGCATTCCTTCAGTATCCAATTTCCAATTCCATCCCACCATGCGATTTTCTAACATCTATTTTTTTTTTCTTTTTTTTTTGTCACTGATTTCCTTTTTTGTTACGGTTATTTCCTTTATTTGGGGGTATTTCTACTTCTCTTTTCTTTCACAGATAGGTGAGTTCTCAATTGTGAAAACCGATTAGAAGTGGTTAATCATAACTTCTACCATTTCTTGTTCTTCTGTGTATTTATGACTTCCTTGGCGTAGTTTTTCTATTTCTCGCTTGTTTTTCAGTTTACCATTCACATATCTGTAAAATAGCCTCGGCTGATCCTTACATATTTCTATAATTTCCTTTTCATAATTCCTCTTTTCCTCCCTGCCTATTTTTACATAATCGTTTCTTAGTTTGATGTATGTTTCCATTTGCTCTTTTTTATGTCTTTTTTCCATTTCCCCAGGCTTTCACTCTTTTATCCTTGGCTTCACTACATTTTTTGTCGTACCGGTTTTTTATGTATACTCTTTCTAGCTTTTGTTGTGGAACATATTTGAACACACCCTCATTATAAATTTCCTTTAGTATATTCCATTTCTCTTCGATCCTTGTTTCTTCCCTAAGGAATTTTTCCCAGTTTGTGTTTCAAAAAAAATCTTTAAGTTTCTCAAATTCGTTTTGCTATACATTGGTCTTGCTATTCTATGTTTCTCATTTCTTCTTAGGTCCATTTGCTCTTTTAATTCAAATTCTATTAGTACATGGTCACACTTTCCTAATGATGTTTTGTATTCTGTTGTCTACAATTTCGGTTTCCGATGTGAGTACTAGATCCAGTTTCGAAGGCTCCTCATTGTTTCTGTATCTGTTTTTTTTTTTCTTTTATCCATAGGTTCAATGTGTATTCAATGCTCCCTGTATGGGTGGGCTTCCTATAAAATGTGAATGATAAAGACTCCGCATTTCTAATTATTAAGATGTCTAAAAAAGGTAATTTATGATCTATTTCCCATTCCACCTTGAATTTGGTATTGTTCGTTAGGTGATTGAGTTTGCTGTAGAATTCTTGGAAGGAACCCCATTCATTCAAGATGTCATCAACATATCTGTGCCAAAACACTGCGGGTGGTTTAATTCCCGGTAGTAGCACTGATTCAAAATAATCCATATATAAATTGGCTAGAACTGGCGTGAGATTAGAGCCCATGGAACATCCGAATATCTTTTTAAAATAAAGATATTTGAAATGAATATATATATATATATATATATATATATATATATATATATATATACATATATATATATGTATATATATGTATATATATATATATATATATATATATATATATATTTGTGTCATTTGACATTTGGAAATAAACTCATCTGCTGGGATTCGAACCCTTGCCTAGGCGGCTTGCGTCTTATAAGACAAAGATCTTACCAATCACGCTATCTCGACCCTACAAAACGAAACGACTTAGTTCACGGCCCAGTCGTTCCGCCGAGGGCACTCGGACAGAACGTGATACGTAATGTATTTCATCAAATCCTTTATGCAGGCTAGTCTTCCGACAAGTGTTTGTGTCATTTGACATTTGAAAATAAACTCATCTGCTGGGATTCGAACCCTTGCCTAGGCGGCTTGCGTCTTATAAGACAAAGACCTTACCAATCACGCTATCTCGACCCTACAAAACGAAACGACTTAGTTCACGGCCCAGTCGTTCCGCCGAGGGCACTCGGACAGAACGTGATACGTAATGTATTTCATCAAATCCTTTATGCAGGCTAGTCTTCCATCAAGTGTTTGTGTCATTTGACATTTGGAAATAAACTCATCTGCTGGGATTCGAACCCTTGCCTAGGCGGCTTGCGTCTTATAAGACAAAGACCTTACCAATCACGCTATCTCGACCCTACAAAACGAAAGGACTTAGTTCACGACTTAGTGAACTAAGTCCTTTCGTTTTGTAGGGTCGAGATAGCGTGATTGGTAAGCTCTTTGTCTTATAAGACGCAAGCCGCCTAGGCAAGGGTTCGAATCCCAGCAGATGAGTTTATTTCCATATATATATATATATATATATACAAGCATATTTAGATAAAGAAAATATAAGAAAAAGAGGAAAAGAGAGAGAGTGAAAGAGATGCAAATAGGCAAGATGGAGATGCATAGATACATACATAGAGACACTAGGAGACAGATATAGAGAGGAGAGAGAGTGGGTGTGTTTTTTTTTCTCACTCCCGGACTGTACGACTTCAAGGCTCCACGGCTCCACGGCTCCACGGCTCCACGGCTCCACGGCTCCACTTCTCCACGGCTCCCCGGTTCCACGGCTCCACGGCTCCACGGCACCACGGCTCCACGGCTACATGATTCCACTGCTCCACGGCTTCACAGCTCCACGACTCCAAAGCTCCACGGCTGCAAGGCTCCACGGCCCCACTTCTCCAGTTCTCCAGGGCTCCACTTCTCCACGGCTCCAAGGCTCCACGGCTTCACGGCTTCACGGCTCCACGGCTCCACGGCTCCACGGCTCTACGACTCCAGTTCTCCACGGGTCCACGGGTCCACGGGTCCACGGGTCCACGGGTCCACGGGTCCACGGGTCCACGGGTCCACGGGTCAACAGGTCCACGGGTCCACGGCTCCACGGGTCCACGGATCCATGGGTCCACGGTTCCACGGCCCCATGGCTCCACGACTCCACGGCTCCACTTCTCCACAGCTCCATGGCTCCACTTTTCTATGGGTCTACGGGTGCATGGTCCACGGGTCCACGACTCCACGGCTCCAGGGCTCCACGGCTTAACCTCTTCACGGCTCCACGGCTCCACGGCTCCACGGCTCCACGGCTCCACGGCTCCACGGCTCCACGGCTCCACGGCTCCACTGCTCCACTGCTCCACGGCTCCACGGGTGCAGGGGTCCGCAGGTCCACGGCCCCACAGGTCCTCGGCTCCACGTCTCCACGGCTCCACGGCTCCACGGCTCCACGGCTCCACGACTCCACTGGTCCACGTTTCCACTTCTCCACGACTCCACTTCTCCACGCCTCCACGGCTCCACGAGTGCACGGGTCCACGGCTCCATGTCTCCACGTCTCCACGGCTCTATTGCTCCACGACTCCACTTCTTCACGGGTCCATGGCTCCACGGCTCCACTTCTCGACGGCTCCACAACTCCACGACTCCACTTCTCCACGGCTCCACGGCTCCACTTCTCAACGGCTTCACGGCTCCACAGCTCCACGGCTCCACTTCTCAACAGCTCCACGGCTACAGGGCTCCAGGGCTCCACTGCTCCACGATTCCACTTCTCCACGGCTCCACGGCTCCACTTCTCCGGGTCCACGGCTCCACAGCTCCACGGCTCCACTACTCCACGGCTCCATGGGTGCACGGGTCCACGGCTCCACGGCTCCACGGCTACACTGCTCCACGACTCCACGACTCCACGGGTCCACGGCTCCACGGCTCCACGGCTCCACGGCTCCACGGCTCCACGGCTCCACGGCTCCACGGCTCCACGGCTCCACGGCTCCACGGCTCCACGGCTCCACGGCTCCACGGCTCCACGGCTCCATGGCTCAATGGCTCCACGGCTCCACGGCTCCACGGCTCCCCGGGTCCACTGCTCCACGACTCCACTTCTCCACGGCTTCGCGGGTCCACTTATCCACGGCTCTACGGCTCCACGGCTCCAGGGCTCCGCGGTTCCACGGCTCCACTGCTCCACGACTGCATTACTCCACGGCTACACGGCTACACGGCTCCACGGCTATATGACTCCATGACTCCACGACTCCACTTCTCCACAGCTCGACGGGTCCACGGGTCCACGGGTCCTCGGGTCCACGGGTCCACGGGTTCACGGCTCCACGGCTCCACGGCTCCACGGCTCCACGGCTCCACGGCTCCATAGCTCCACGGCTCCACGACTCCACGGCTCCACGGCTCCACTGCTCCACTGCTCCACGGCTCCACGGCTCCATGGCTCCTCGACTCCACTTCTCCAGAGATCCACGACTTCACTTTTCCACGGCTCCACGGCTCCACGGTTCCACGGCTCTATTTCTCTACGGCTCCACGGCTCCACGGTTCGACGGATCCACGGGTCCAAGGGTCCAAGGGTCTCAATAAACTTCCGAGTAGTTCAGTGATGGATTCTTGCAATAAGTGAATAGTTGGCTCATTACTTTGAAACATTAAATTTATTTTCTCAAATTTAGGAAGAATATAATCTAAGAATGTAAGATACATTTTCACTGAGGGATCTCGCATCTTTTCAATTATATTTTGAATTGAAAGTAACCTTAGTTCTGATTTTTTTTCGATGAAGTAAAGCCTTAGAGGTTGCCACTGCTCCAAGATGCGAGCTACAGCTTCATGGTATGAGAGCCAGCGTGTTTGATAGGGGTGCAGGATCTTATGTGGCTTGACATTGCAAAAATTTTGAAAAATCTTTAACACCGTGCTTCCTTTTGGCACTATGAGAAAAGAAGGAATATGTATCTCTTAGCAGATCTTCACATTTACGAGGAAGTTGTTTAGCTGCCTCTGATGCTGCAAGGTGGATGGAATGACATATACAGCGAAATACTGTTATGCCAGGCAAACTATCTTTGAGGCGGTTGGTTAAAGTGTTATTTTCTCCCATTGTGTTTGAGGCACCGTCCGCTGCAAATCCAATAAAATTACTCCTTGGGATGTTATGACTATCTAGTGTCTCCATTAACTTTTCATGTAAGTTCTCCCCTGTTGATCCCACAGAACTACTGCTATAAAGGTTGATCAAAGAGAAGAAACACGTGTTTATTTTGTGGCTAGTCAAGTCAAAATACCTTACGAGTACAGCACATGTTTTGGTGCAACTGACATCGGTTGTCTCATCTATTATGATTGAGAATTTGTATATCCTCAGCTTCTTCACGAGATCTTCTGTGATGACGTTGGCCAGTGACTTCATGGTCTCGGTACATTTTGTCTTATGCATGTGAATCCCCTGGGCAATTGCAGAGTCAGGAAACAAAACTTTTATTAACTCCACCATATGGTCAATGATGAATAATGAAAGATTTTGCTCTGCAATGAATGCCATCAGGAGAGCCACAACTACAGCAACGCTGGCACCAACCTGAAAAGGATTTCAACTATGTTATACACGTATTTTTGACTCATTAGATGTATCATTTTTGAGTTAACATTTATCCTTAAACTTGCTCTCTATTCATATCAAATAGATAAGTAAATAGGAAATTATATATAACCCTACAGGAGATGATGAAGTCTCTTGCTTGGGTAGATCTTCGAATTTTTGCGCATTGAGGATATGCATCTTTGTCTCCTTGTGCCTTGTTATGGCTGTCAAATGGGCCCCAAACTGTCTCTTGCAGAATACGCAGCTTGCCTTCTCAGGGTCTTCTATTACGGAAGACAACCATGGTTAGAAAGTAGGGTGAGCCATTCAGACATCTCTAAATTCCCTCTTAGGAGCCATATCAATCTGAAAATTACGTAAAAATGATAATTAACTACAATACCCACCTAATATAGAGATTACGTCTAAAATGAACACGTTTTAATGCAACAAAGGTAGAGTTATTACTGAAAAGAAAACAAAGACTTACCTGGTCAGTGGACGTGGGTGTAATAACAGCCATGGTAGAGAATGGTGACGAAAACAAAACCCCGCCAATATATGACGTCATGTTTAATACGCCATCTATGTCACTTACAATAAATTGTTATATTCTTGAAATCTTAAAAAAATACAAAAAAAAAATACAGACGAAATACATACATACATATACCAATGCCTTTTCCCCCTTACAAGGGAGGCAGCCAAAAAGGGAAAGGCATAAAATCATTTCCACCCATTCCATCCCCGAATACACTCCACACCCCTCCACCCTCCCTCTTATCTGAGCACCTCCTGGATGACGGGTCATCCCTGCACCTTGTCCACTGCCCTGGGTCAGAAGCAGTGTCGTAAGACACAGCACATCCACAGCAAGGCCGCTTCATTGAATCGGCGACCCCCCGTCTCCGTCCCCCCATTGCATAAAAGGAGAGGATGGGGAGAAATCCCTTCGGGCTGCGTCAAATTTTGCTCACACATACTACCTCCCCCCACACCCCCCCGCCCATTCCACCTCATGCTATCACAACATCATCCACATACAGCCATTCTCCATTCACCCCTGTCTTCTGTCCTCTCTCGTCCTTCCTCAACAGACATTCCCCTCTTCCCCAAAGCCCCCTTCACCCCATCCATCCACCTCATCCTAGGACGTCCCTTCATGTTCACTCCCTCCACATCTGCCTTCCATACCTCTTTTACTAGTCTTTCTTCACTCATTCTTTCCATGTGTCCAAACCATCCTAATATTCTTTCATCAACCCTATCTCCCAGCTCCTTTTCCACCCCTGTTCTCCTCCTCACCTCCTCACCCCCCCCCCCCCTTTCCGTCCCCTCATGCAGAAAAGGAAAAGACGGGGAGAAATCCCTTCGGGCTGCGTCAATTTTTTTTTTTTTCTCATACATACTTCCTCACCCCCATCCCCCACCCACTCCCCCTCATGCATCACAGCATCATCTATACATAATCCCTCTCCATTCACCCTTATCTTCTGTCCTCTCCAACTCTTCCTCCACAGACATTCCTCTCTTTTGTAATGCCCCTTTCACTCCATCCATCCATCTCATCCTAGGATGCCCCCTCATATTCACTCCTTCCACCTCTGCCTTCCACACTTCTTTTACTAATCTTTCTTCACTCATTCTTTCCATGTGTCCAAATCATCCTAATACTCTTTCATCAACCCTATCTCCTAACTCCTTTTCCACCCCTGTTCTCCTCCTCACCTCCTCATTTCTCACTCTATCTAGCCTAGTAACCTCCATCATACTTCTCAGACACTTCATCTCAAACACATTCAAACTCCTTCTCTCTTCTTCTCTTATGTTCCACGTTTCTGTCCCATACAGTGCTGTTGGCACAATCACTCCTTCATACATTCTCCTCTTAGCATCCATTCCCAAATGTCTATTCCTCATTACACTCTTTAATCCACCAAGGCATTTACTCGCTTCTCTCAATCTACATTCTACCTCGACCTTCACTCCACCTTTTCCTGCCACATTTGCACCCACGTATCTAAAACTATCCACTTCCTCCAGTCGCTCTCCCTTAATGCTTACTTCCAGTCTGCTGCCACTTTCACTCCTTGTACATCTCATCACCTTACTTTTACCCACATTTATCTTAACTTTCTTCCATCACATACTCTCCCAAACTCTGCCATCAACTTCCTCAATCCCTCCTCCGATCCTGCCACAAGCGCAGTGTCGTCCGCAAACAACAGCTGGCTCACCTCCCACTTTTCTCCATTTTCTTTAACCATCTTCAATCCCTTGCCCACTACCCTTGCATTTACCTCTCGCACCACCCCATCCATGTATAAGTTGAACAGCCAGGGTGACATAACGCATCCTTGACGAAGTCCCACCTTTACCTCGAACTACTCACTCTCTCCATTTCTAATCCTGACACAAGCTCTACTACTCTCATAAAAACTCTTGACAGCTTCCAGAAGCTTTCCTCCTATCCCGTATATCTGCATAACCTCCCACAGTGCCTTTCTGTGTACCCTATTGTAAGCCTTTTCCAGATCCATAAAAGCCCAAAAAACATCCTTCCCCTTTCCTATAGCTTTCTCACATATCTGTCTTACCACAAAGATCTGATCTACACAACCTCTACCTGTCCTAAATCCACACTGTTCCTCACCAATTACTCCCTCTATTCCTCTCCTAATCCTCTCAATCAAGATCCTCCCATAAGCCTTCCCAACTACACCTAACAAGCTAATCCCTCTGAAACTACTACACTCACACTTTTCCCCTTTTCCCTTGTAAAGTGGAACTATACAGGCACTCCTCCAGTCCTCCGGCACTTTAACCTCTCTCCAGCAAACATTAGATAACCTCACCAGCCAGTCCATCATCACTGTACCTCCTTTTTTTAGACATTCTGTATGGCATCCATCCAGACCAGGTGCCTTACCTACTTTCATCATCTTAACAACTGCCTTCACTTCATCCTTCCTTATTTTTCCTCCATTTTCCTCACTTATCACTCTCATTTTCATAGCATTTCCCAGTGTAACTATCTTTCCCTCCCTATCCTCCTTCACATTTAGCAACTCCCTAAAATATTCTGCCCATCTTCCCCTTACTGCCTTCTCTTCCATTATCATCTCTCCATCTGCAACTTTTACCTTTTCTTCTCTACTTGATTCGCCTCCTCTTCCTCTCCTAATTTCTTTCCAAAACATCTTTCTATTACTTTCAAAAATTTCTGTCATACTCTTACCCCATTTCACATCTGCTCTCCTCTTTGCAACCTTTATCTTTTGCTTTACTTCTCTTTTCTTTTCTTTGTACCTCTCATATGTCTCCCTCGTCCTATTTTATAACCAATCTGTGAAAGCTCGCTTCTTCTCTTCTACAACCTTCTTTGTTTCCTCATCCCACCATTGATTACCCTTTCTTCTACTTCCCCCTGTCCTTCTTGTTCCACACACCATCCTTGCACACTTTATGACTCCCTCCTTGAACCATCCCCATTCCTCCTCCACACCCATCTCTACTCTATCCTTTACTCCCTCCCACTCCTCCTTCAGCTTCTTCTTGTACTCCTTCTCCTTTTCCTTTTCATTCAAAGAGTTCACTCTAAGCACCTCCCTACCTTTTGTCCCTTTCCTCTTTCTCCATCTATCCTCCACTCTCAACTTACCTTCCACCAAAAAATGATCTGATATTCCCCCACCCTCTCCCCTTAGCACATGTACATCCTTAACTCTTCCTATCATAATCCTATTTACCACTACATAATCCATTAACGCTCTGTCTACCACCCTTCCCTCCACCACCCTCTCCCATGTGTACTTATGCTTGACTTTCTTCCGAAACACTGTATTTGCTATCATCAACTCTCTTTCTAGACACATTTCCACCATCAACTCTCCACTACGATTCTTTTCTGGAACTCCACATTTCCCAACCACTCCATCGATTGGATCATTTCCTACCCTATCATTAAGGTCTCCCAGTACTATTACACTGACATTTCTTCCTAAATCCTCTATGGACTCATTTAGATCTATCCAAAAGGCCTCCCTTTCTTCTACACTCTTCTCACTGCCAGGCCCATATGCACTTACAAAGACCCACATCTCCTTCCCCGTTTCATTTTCAACCACATTATCCATGAGGAAACCTCCTTCCACTCCACTACCCGTTTACATATCTCTTCACTTAGTAGAATAGCCACACCTTCCCTCCCTCGCCCTCTCTTCACTCCTGATAATCTCCCACTTACACTCCCAAACTTACACTCACCCTTCCCTTTCAACTTAGTTTCACTCAAAGCCAACACATCCATCTTTCTTCTCACAAACATACTACCTATCTCTTTCCTTTTACTCTCATCTGTACCACATCCACGCACATTAAAAGACCCAAACCTTAGGGTGCTGCTCCGAGAACTTCCAGCCCCTCTTATGCCTTCTCTTTTTTTTGTTTAGGAATATCCCCTGTTGGGCTACAAGGAGAAGGATGCCTAGTCCCAATCCCCGTCCCTTTCTTCTCGCCTCTTATGATCCAAGTGGGAATACTTGGTGGCATTATTCTTTTCCCCCACCACAGGGAATTCCCCCGTCATAGAAAAATAATACTCAGAGAAATGGTACAGGACAGCAACAAGGGGTTAGGGGACAGCTTAACGGAGGGACAGTCCAAGATCGAGAGAATACAAGGTCTCCTCGCGCGCATGTTGTGACGTCATTTGAAGGGGAGCCCACAGAGAAAATGGTGAAAACGTAAGTGAAAATGTTAGGTAAAAGAGAAAACGTACAGGCACCACAGAGTTTCTGGGAGACTTATCATTTTTTTATGTTCTGCAACCATTAAAATGGGGGTTTCATTTTGGAAAAATGTTCTTGTGGTTTATCTTTGACATACTTAATAAAGAAACAGACGATGCAGTTAAACTGGTGATTGACGTAAACGCCATCTAGTGAGAGAGCCGCACAGTAAAATGTATGTGGACGATGCGGCTCTCCGTGAGCTTTCCCGTCTTTCCTATATAGTCTTTGGGCCAAGCACTTCTAGTGACGTCAATGCGCAAACGACCTAAATACTGGATAGCTGTTGAGTAGACCTTGTATTCTCTCGATCTTGGGACAGTCGTAGTATAAAAGTGTCATAATTTCTCTATGAACAGAGTGACGCAAATTCCTGGACAGTGGAAGAAGGTGGTAGATGAGGTGGTGTGGGTAACACGTACCTTAAGTGATTGATGAAGGGAGGGGGAAGATAGCTGCAGTTGGGGAACCGAAGTCCAGGTGATTTTTATCACATCTCGGGACCACTCGCCTTCCCTCCAAGGCAAGCGTGAATAAATCAAAGAGGGGTGTGGGGACAACTCATAAAGAGAACCGTTCTAGGCTAATGAAACCCAGAACTCCTATCGTGAGTTTTAATGAATTGGAAAATTAGACACTGAAATTAAGCTACTTGACATTAAATAAGGGTTTTAACAGTTGGGTTCACATACATACATACATCCTATCTATTCCCTGCGCGCGTTCCTAGCTTAAGAAATTGTTGGTTAATGTGTACTTATTATTGTCTTGCTTGTGGAGACGTCTTCAATTAGCCTGATCTCCTGCTGAGCTACGATCGGCGCCACTTCGTTTGGTGGGGGCGGGGAGTGGACGGCCTGGGTGGCTGCAGTGGGGGTTGAGAGTCACTTCGTCGGCGTACCTCCCGTTCATCGCACTACACTCAGTTTTTGCTTGAGGGGTTTATACCCAAATAATCGTCACTCGATTTATTCCCGAGGATATAAATCCCCAACAGTCACTTGAGGGAGGAAAGGACGCGCTTAATATTCCGAGATAGAGCGGTCTGACCTCCTTTTTCGAACTCGATGCTTAGACTGCCCCTGTCCTGCGACAGGTCAGGTCACGATGTCCGCTAGCCGGCTTCCGACGTTGCCAATAGTACTATGTCTCCGTCCCTAGTTGCGAAGGGTACTACGAATAATGTTCATGCGGGAGGGTGACACAGTTCCAAGTGTTCTTTGAGGTAGACACTGTTCACGAGCGGGTTAAACACAGTCCTAATAATTCTAATTACCTAACTTAAAACAAATATGTGGCAGCGCGCAGGGGGGGGAGGGGGTGTGTTTGAGTGCTTTGTATGAGTGCGGACCGTTGAGCATGGCTCCGAGAACACAAATCAAAAGGGGGGGGGGGTGTGTTTGAGTGCTTTGTGTGGGCGCGAATCGTTGAGCATGGCTCCGAGAACACAAATCAAAAGGGGGGGGTGTGTGTTTCTAGATATTAGAAGTCTCTCCCTTCGTTAAGGCATTGAATTGGTTGTCAAAAATGACATGACAAATAAAGAGGATATCGAGGAGGAGAAAAGATGCAGCTACTAGAAGTCTTAAGGACTGGAAATTCCCCCGACTATGGGGAATGAAGGGCTGATACGGAGAGAAAACAGACGAGAAAATGGGAAGGGAGACAACGAGCTGGGTGTCACAATTTAAAAAATTGTGACACAGAGTTTTCCTCTATCATAGACAAAATGATGTGTGGCTCTGGTCCGTAGGGGCGCCCCATATAGACTCTAAAGTATCAACTGCATGCTACTTTGCCACAATAACAAGCAGCCAATATCGCAGACGGACAAAATATATATATGAATATTAGATTCCGTTCACTTCGAACTGATGCGCATAGTAAAGAACTCAATTATCTAAAGTTTTCATTGTCTATATACATATCAATAGTAATAATGCCTTTAATAGTCTATATTGATATTTATTATAAATTAATTTTCATTAAATTCATTAGAAAACAGAAGAAGAATAAAATTCTACATTTACTCTACATATTCTACGAATTGTCGACACAGCGTCATCAGTAACTTTTGTTTTCCACAATAGCAGACGAATTCTACACTTCGACAGCACAAATGATCACCTGTGGCTATGAACTCTGGACTTGTGCATCATAGATGGGTTAGTTTGATAGATGGTTATGAACAAAGTTGACTTTGACAAACTAGTAATTAGTTGTGGAGTAGTTGGGTCAGGTTTTTTTTTGTATGGACTAGCCCATCAGTTTCATCAGTATTTCCACCACCTGAAAACTATTATAATTATAATCGTAATGGTTAATGCCCCTCACCACCACCTTTCATCCTGTTATTCTATGCTCTATTTTGTAAAGGACGTTTTGTTGATTTCTGGAAACCAGGGTGTGGAAATTTGCAGTTCTTAGTTGTTTGGAGATCGTGTAAAACATGATAAGCCACATATCAAATTCGTTGGTTGGGTGAAACTGAATTGACCGTTGTAATTAATTTCTTGTTTAAAGCTTGCAATTTATTTCAACTTTTTCATTTGCAGATGGGAATGATTGATGCACTCATTGCTGTTGCTGCAACAATGAGGTATGTAAGGTTATTAGTCACAATCTTTTATCAGTGGCAGGTGAGTTTTGATCTGCATTATTATAATGCAGATCAAAACTCATCTGCCACTAATAAAAGATTGTGACTAATAACCTTACATACCTCATTGTTGCAGCAACAGCAATGAGTGCATCAATCATTCCCATCTGCAAATGAAAAAGTTGAAATAAATTGCAAGCTTTAAAATGATTATAAAGCTATTGCCTAGGCCCAAGGTCAGTTGTAACATCAGTATTTCTTGCATTTTGTCAGCCATCTCTCCCCTCCTCTTCTAGCTGTGAGTGATGGCATAGAAACCATTTCACACCAATACAATAGGGATACAAATACAAATTTTATTCCACAGAAGTCTGGGAATGAGGACAAATACTACCTGAAGTGGGTTTTACAATGATAGATGAGGCAACAGCTATGGTAGTGGCATTGCAAGTTTTCTAATTATTCAGTCTATTGTTAATTTTTTTTCTTACATAATTCTTGTCAAACATGGTGGGAGTGGATTTTGTGCCTTTGTTTTTGGCTACCTCCCTTGTAAGGAGGAAAAAGCTGTTGGTATGTATGTGTTCTCCCTTCATCACCCATTCCCCCACTTAAGGAGATGCATATTAATTTTTACTTCCTTTTTGTGCAGAAACTTTTTGATAGGCTATGTGATGCTTTTTTTTCTCCCCAGACATTTCTTCTCTCCTTGCTCTTGTGCTTACATTCTCTTTTCTCCAGATTGAGAAAGGCTTTCACATACCATACACATCACATGCACGTCATGGGTCATAACGTAGTGTCTCAAACGGTTCAGCTAGAAAATGCTGGATCCAAATTTTATATGATGAGAATATTGACAAGCATATGTCTGATAACATGATGCTAAATTTTTAACCTGAGTTAAGTGTTAGATTAAATTTTGTTTGCAAATGTGTAGGAAATTTGACATTTGAAATCTTTGCAGGTCTGAATAGAACCTGGGACTCCTACATGTCATCAAGGTAAGCATAACCCATAGTATTTATACTAAATGTAGATGTACTGAATATTGGTCTCTTGGCATGGAAGAGTAGTATACTCTAGACCAGTGTTTCTTAACCTTTTTACCCTTGCGTAACCTTTGAAATAAATTACGTCTCAAGGAACCCTTGCGCCCCCCCCCCCAAAAAAAAAGTATATCTTTCTAGTTTTATTGTCATTGTGATAATAGGTTAGATAGGGTGATGTCTATTACATTATTACAATAACCAAGACTATGTCGTGCATGGTTAATTATATTACGTATATGCATACATATACCAAGGCTTTTTCCCCCTTACAAGGGAGGTAGCCAAAAAGGAAAAGGCATAAAATCATTCCCACCCATTCCATCCCTGAATACACTCCACATCCCTCCACCCTCCCTCTTATCTGAGCACCTCCTGGATGACGGGTCATCCCTGCACCTTGTCCACTGCCCTGGGTCAGAAGCAGTGTCACAAGACACAGCACATCCACAGCAAGCCCGCTTCATTAAATCAGCAACCCCCCCTCTCCGTCCCCCATGCATAAAAGGAGAAGACAGGGAGAAATCCCTTCGGGCTGCGTCAAATTTTTCTCACACATACTACCTCACCCCCCATTCCCCCGCCCAATCCACCTCATGCATCACATCATCATCCATATACAACCATTCTCCATTCACCCGTCTTCTGTCCTCTCCCGTCCTTCCTCAACAGACATTCCCCTCTTCCCCAAGGCCCCCTTTGCATTACGTATATGAAATTAAATAAAAAAAAATAAAAAGTGCATTAGCTTATCTCGCTTGTTCTTGCGGAACCCTGGTTGAGAAACACTGCTCTAGACAACCAAAATCGAATGTGCCATGATCAGAGATTGAGACATTGATGGATGAAATGATGGTCTTGCTGCATTGCTTGTGATCTGGGGACAAGAATGGCCCTCCATCCACAAGATGTAATAAGTCATTCTTTTACCCTGTATGTTGATAACCCCAGAAAATGCGATCAAGCTTGTTCACGGAATATGGGGGTCCCTCAGATACAACTACAAATATAAAGAGGATGCTTGCATCCTTGTATACTTGCATCTTGTTATGCTAATGTCAGCATCATCATGTACTAGTTGATGTAAGATAAGGTTGTAAGAATGGTTGTAGTTGGGAGATGCTAGGAGTGTCGAGTTCCACAGGGAACTGGCCAGCAAGAATAAAGTGGGTGAATTGAATTGAATTGAATTGAATTTTATTCGGATACAATCATACATACAATAAGTACAATACATACAAGACTCAATATTATACACAGTATATATAATTGTACATCCGAGGATGGCACAGAAAGTCAAAAGACTTATTTCCACTGTGGTCCTCATATTACAATTAGGAAAGGATTATCATAGAAAAGCTAGGTTATACGAAGTGTAAATTAGGATTATAAGAAGTGTAAATTAAACATATAAACTATTTTCTTCAGAGAGAACAGTGTCTAAAAGATAAAATTTAACTGATTTTTTAAAACTACTTTTAGATACAATTGATTGAATGTTGGTCGGTAACGAGTTCCAAGCAATAGCACCAGTGTATTTGAAAGTACTTTTCCCTAACGAACTATTAAACCTAGGTACAATGACAGATGACCTACTAGAACGAGTTCTCAGGGAACGAGCATTTCTGACAAGTGTAAACGTATCTGACAAATAACTGGGACAAGAGTCATTCACAATTGGTGAACATGATTAAGCTTTAACTGAGCAACACATTTCTCAACAGGTAATCAATTTAACAGTTTAAAATGCGTATAATCTAGATGAGTACGTGGATGAATTTTCAAAACGGTCCTGATTAGTTTGTTTTGACATGTTTGAAGATTACTCTTAGATTTTTTAGATAGGTTGCTATACCAGGAAGAACAAGCATAGTCAATATGACACTGAACCAGGGCTGAAGCTAGTAACTTCGTTGTCTCTACATCTAGGTATTTTTTTATTCTTGCCAAAGATTTTGTTCTGGAGCTGACCCTTTTAATTATTTTTTGTGCCATAACTTCTCCCGACACATTTTGATCAATTTCTGTTCCAAGATATTTGACAACAGACCTAGGTTGAATACTAGTATCATTACATTGGATATTGAAGTTGGGAGCATTTTTGAGTTTTTGATTGGAGCCAAAGAGAATGGATTCTGTTTTACCTAGATGTAGAGACAATTTGTTATCCAACAACCACTTGCTGACATTCAATAACTCTTCACTGAGTAACGTCTCAATCCTATTTACATCTTTGCCAGGAACTAGTAAGGCTGAATCATCGGCATACAACAGCAGTTTACAGTTCACAGCAGCTTTCATGTCATTCACATACAAAAGAAACAACAGCGGACCTAAAATGCTACCCTGTGGGACACCACATGTTATTTTTGCTGCTGTTGATGTTGAACCATTTACATTCACAATCTGTTCTCGACCTGTTAGATAAGACCTCATCCAATTAACAACATCTGATTTGAAGCCTAACGCTTGTAGTTTGAATAATAGAATATCATGATTTACAGTATCAAAGGCTTTCTGGAGATCTAGCATAACCATTCCACAGTAATTACCTCTGTCAATTTCACCTTTGATGTAATCAGTCAAAGTGACCAAACATGCATCAGTAGAATATGATTTTCGAAAGCCTGATTGTAAATCATAGAACAAGTTATTGCTTTGAATGTATTCATAAACCTGGTTATAAACAACTCTTTCCAAGACCTTCGATATAATACCGAGCACTGAGACTGGCCTATAGTTACCGGAATCTGTTTTGCTACCCTTCTTGTACAAAGGAGTAACTTTTGCTAATTTAAAATCTTTGGGAACTTTGCCCTGTTGAATCGAAGTATTGATTATGTGAGTGATACAGGGAGTAATCTGCTCAGCTGAGTCATTCACAAATCTGGCTGGAATATTATCTAGTCCGGTAGCCTTAGACCTGTTAACAGTCTTCAACATTTTATACACATCTACATTAGCAACCGTAGACAGAGCAAAGGTGTCATAGGATACACCCTGATTCCAATAATAATTATTAATGTGTTCTTGGCCAAAATGACCTGACGGTACTGGTAAATTATTTACGAGGGTGGTAGCAATGGTGGTGAAAAAGGAGTTAAATTTTTGAGCCACCGCTACTTTGTCGAAAGTAACGATCCCATTAACATTAAGACCAATGTTACTACTTTTGGATTTTAGATTTTTGGAAGAACCTAACTGTTTGATTGTTTGCCATAGTTTTTTTGGGATTGTTTTTGTTGGTTTGGAGAGAATCTTTGTAATATCCTACCTTAGCTCTGTCTACCATAACCTGAACCTTGTTCCGTACCTTCTTATACATAGCGAAAATAGATTGATCTTTTGTTTTCTTATACTCTTTTAAAGCCTTATCTCTCCTGTTGATCATTTTCAAGATGTCACCAGAAAACCACGGCTCAGAACGTTGTTTTATTCTGATTGATTTTACTGGAGCTAAATTGTCTAATACCCCCAAGAACAGTGCTTTAAAATTATTCCAAGCTTGATCAACATCTGTACAATTTACGACTGAAAACCATTTAACCGCGGACAACCTTTCGCAGAACAATTCCTTGCTGTAATGCTTTAGAGAATGAACTTTTATGGTTTTATGCTGATTGATTTGTTGTTTGGAAACTTTCCTGATACAATACGTTGCTCTATGGTCACTCAAACCAATATCAATTACTCCACTAGAACATATTTTCTGAACATCTGATACCAAAATAAGATCAATTACAGAATTAGCAGTGGCACATACTCTGGTGGGTTCTGTGGTAATTTATTTCAGATCATTCATTGAACAGAATGACTTTAGCGCATTATGCAGAGTATTCGAGGTTGATTCTACATGAGTATTCAAGTCGCCAGTTATAATCACTTCTTTGTTCAGAAAGTCTGTGGTATTGGAACACAAATCCTCAAGCTTACTATAGAAGTCATGTTGCCAGGGCGGTCTATAGCAGGCACCTACGAGGATAGGCTTAGATTTTGGCAAGAGAATGTTTATCCACAAAGCCTCTAACTCACTGTTCATGTCTGTCCGTTGCTCAAACGCGATGTCGTTGCGTATGTAGACAGCCATGCCTCCTCCAACCCGGTTACGATCTCTCCTCACGATGGTGTAGTTGTTGATCTCTACCTCCGGATCCGCTATCGTATCGTCCAGCTTGGTCTCGGTGAAGCATAATACTGCAGGGGTAGTCCTCCGGGTAATCTCTCGTACCTCGTCCAATTTTGATGTCAGGCTGCAAATGTTCAAGTGAACAATTTGTAGGCCCTTGCCCAACAAACAGGACAGCTTGGCATCCATCTCATCGGCCCTCACGGGGCCAGGGCATTGATGAATGTCGCCAGATAATAGCAAACATATTGCTATTATAACACTGTTGCTTCCGGGTTATATGTTGCTTACCTCGGAAGTACACGAATGTGTTCCGACCCTGACCTTGTTGCTGCGCTTGGTAATGGAAGAGGGCAATAGTAGGTGTTTGTATATAGTCCATCGGCCAAATCCAAAGTGTTTGCAACAGCCATCACAAGTCGAATAGTTCTCAATCCGATCTTTAACCTTATGGTCGCATTTTGGAACCTCTGAACTTCTCAACCGACCCGAAAAGTTGATGAAAATCACTAATACCTGGAGGGCCAAAATGATGCCAACTTTACCCTTCATCATGATGTTATATATTCGAATAAAGTACGTACGTTAGGTTATAATACCGCTGACGACATGAAGCTAGAATTATCTTGGACGAGGCATACAGATCGAGTTCCATAAACACTGTATTGCTCGCGGTGGATGCGAGGGAGGGGGGAGACGGAGGGGTGGAGGAGGAGGAGGAGCAGTCACTCCGACCAAAACCTTTTACTCGGTTTGAGAGGTGCGGTTGGGGGGTGGGTAGATTGATTATGACCCTCTCCGACACTGGCACCTTTGTTCAATTTACAGGCACGCTCGGCTTCGGCCCACTGGCATGTCGTTTTCTCCATACAAATTTCAAATTTGTTTTCTTAATTGCGGCTGCCACTGGCTCAGCTAGTTACCGCAATTGAGAGCCATGGTTAGATTAACCATTCACAAGTCACTAGAAACCTATCCCCTCCTTTGGCACTCCCCCCCCCCCCCCGCGCGAAAAATCCCTAGATAAACGGGAGCCTCACACACACACACACACACACGTCTACACGTTTTGCTGTGGAGTTGCCCTTTTGATGCATTCTCTTAAACCCAAGTAGTGATGGGAGCAGGATAACTTTGTCTGTAAGCATTGGTAAATGGTGCTTAACCCATCGCCCCTAATTCTAAAGAGGGAAAGTACCTTTGGTGCAAGTTATGCATATGTGAAGGTTGTGGAATATTGAGCCAATTTGATCTTAAATAAGGAGAGTATTGACAAGCATATGTCTTACCATATGATGCCAAGCATATAGTCCAAGTTTAGCATTTAGTAAGGTTGTGGAAGTGGATGTGTAAAATTTTTAACAATGAAATCTGCAGGTTTGGAGTGATGAGAATGGGAAGCAATCTGTAGTTTACACAATACAAGTATACTAGAATCCACTAACTTTACTTGAAATAGTCTTCAGGCATGGAATAGAAATCTCTCTGCCAAGATATTTTTTTCCCCACATAAGGGAGGTAGCCAAATCAAAGGCGCGTACCTGCTTTCATCCACCACCCTTTCCCCTCCTCACATAATAGCTCATGAGTAAATAAAGAGTTTCATAAATCTTCCAGATCTCCCAAAACCGTTCAGTTCATTATCCCACAATTTGTTGGTTGTGCAGTCCCAAAGCAGCTGGCAGTGGGTCCTTGGTACCTCCATTTATTACTAGAGAGAAGCGTGTTACATTAGTCGCTAATTGGAGGAGGCCTCTTGATACCTGTCAGCTCTTGCATTCAAAGGTAGAAGAAATGCAGAGCAAATTGATGAGACCTTGGGACAAGTCTGAAAAAGTTGAAGATAGCAGGGAAGTGACTCTTAGGTCCTTGTAGGCCATTGTTGACCCCACACCTATTGATACCACTGAACAAATCCTAAATTGTAATAGTTACATGATGTGTGTAGGTTGCAATACTAGGCCATTTGCTTTTTATACCAAAGTTGCACTCAAATTTCACTAGCATATTTTTTCCTTTCAGAATGTGGTGAGTCTTCAGTCTGCAATAAAGTTTGTACTTGTGCTGTGGTTTAATTTTATTGCATCTCTAATAATGATGATAATGGAAATCCTTGATTTCACTGAGAGTAAGTCAAAAGGATTCTGACAAGATTACATAATGTTTTATGTGAAGTATTAGTACTGTGGCCTCAATTTGTCATTGGTTTGTTTCAGGTTGCTTGGAGAAACAAAAGAGTGCTGGTGAGCAACTAAGGGAAAAATACCAGACAAACCACAAGAGAAATATGGGAAGTTGCGAAGGATAAGAGAAGCTAGACGAAGAATGGGTACGTTTCAAGATAGTACAGTACACTTAGATGGGTTGAAAGTGGGAGGGAGCAGTTGGTGGGATTAAGTTTGATGGCAGAGTAGAACTAAGATAACATACAAGATGTACAGATGAGGGAAGTGAAACTAGAGGACAGGGAGGCTGAGAATGAAGTAGGGTGGGCGATTGGTGAGGAATTTGAATTGTTTTTGGAAAGGAGGGAAGAATGAACAGGGGTAAGTTGGGTTGAGAGAAGGTAAAGGATGCTGTTGGACAGGTATGACGGTGAAGAGAGATGGATAGAGTATTGTGGGGTTCTTAGATTTAGAAGGGGATAAAGTGGTTTAGTGGCAGTAGTTGGTAGGAAAGGAGGGTAGCACTGTAGAAGGTGGGAGAGGAGAAAAAGCATTGATAGCTGCAAAGTTGTCAGTTAGGTGTCTGAGGAAGGGTGTAGTCGTGTAATGGGTGGTGAGGACTTGTACTTAGGGTAGAGAAGTGTGGAGTAATGGATGTAGTTCCCCTGCACAAAGAAAATGGGAAATGTGTTGACTTGTTGGTGGTAAGGTGTGCAATTGAATGTTTACTAGGGAGAATAGTTAGCAATTGGGGGGGGGGGATAGGAAAGGGTGTGTGTAAAAGTTAATGCAAGTTTTTGTAATAATGATTTTTACCACAGACCTGTTCTGAAATAAGTGTGGAATAATATTGGTATCTGACATTTTGATCATTGAAGATTGGTAATTTATAGAAAGTTTTTTTTTTTTTTTTTTTTTTAACATTACCATTTTCTTAATTTCAGAGATAGAACAGTCTCTGCATTAACCCCTTCCATACGGTGCCGCACACGTAGGCGTCATGGGGAGCGAGTGTATTCGCGAGGCTGCCATATCGGCGTCTTGATTATATTTATTGTAGTCGCCCCTCCATAATGACATTCTTTCTAATTCCTTTGTAATCGCATTTTCTATGGTTATCAAAATTCACGGGTGAAGAGAGAACGATCGATATAAGCGGTGACTATATTTTATGATGCGAGTATTATTACGACACGTCGTACGGCTGGCATTGGCTGCTGCCACCGAGATCTAAGTCCATGACGCCTACGTGTGCGGCACCGTATGGAAGGGGTTAATATTTTTGGCTTGGTTGGAGATCAAAGTGAAGTGGATATGTTTCCATTTTGCTCATCTTGGACAACCATGGCCAAAAGGTAAGTTTGTGTGAAAGTGGAATGCTGTAAGAGAGTTGGTCTGTGGTAGTTGGAAGCAAACTTGAGAACTGCATGGAGAAATGTCGGTGGAAGCAATGAAAGGAATGGACAATGTATTGGTATTGATTTTGTATAGAATTGAGGATTAATAACTAGTGAATGCAAGGATTAGTAATGGACAGATTGAATGGTCTCGGATGGATGTGGGGATGCACCAAGGTCGTGATTTTGCTCTCCATGTTGCACTTGATGTGGCTTAATGTCTTGATGGATTGCTTAGAATTTAGGTGAAGACTGGATTGATATATTGATAAGATGCTTGAAAGCTATTTGTATTGCATTGTAGGTTCTGCAGAAAATTTATCCTTTGAGTGGAGGTGTGGATTATGTGATGCATTGGAGTGGTTAAATGTGAATGGTGTTTTGATGCAGCCCATAGGGTATATGTCTTACAGCATTGTTTATGACCCAGGGCAATAGGCGAGATGCAGCGATAACCTATAATATATATACAGGTAGTCGTCGACTTATGACCTATGCGACTTACGACTGATCGACTTTACGACCACGAGATAGTGCAATAATATTTAACATTTAATAGAGTAATAGAATTGCAATGTTATGCCTGGCAGTGCAGTACAATTACTTTGCACGCTGCGAGACGCGAGTACGATAGTTTTGGCAGGTTACCGGCAGCATCAGCTTCCCTCTCATTCAGGAGCATGTGGTATTTCTGTCTTCATTATGACAAGAATTATATCTTTAATTTTTTTTGTGCTTCAAACCCCCATGAAGATGTCTAAAAGAAAATTATCTTTCGATATTTCCAAGCCTGCCAAGAAACAAAGAAAGGTTATTGATCTTGACACGAAAATGAAAGTGATAAAACATTATGAAGGAGGGAAGAAAGTTAATGTGATAGCACGTGAACTTCAGTTATCACATTCTACAGTGTCACTAATTTTAAAAGACTAAGAGAGGATCTCAATTTTGCCTTGGATTTTATATTTTAATATGTTTTGCCATTAATAAAATGTAACAGTAAAACTTTTTTATGCCTAGTCTGTTGTCGATAACAATATGTTCGGTACAGCATTTTGTATTTTTATGTTTTGCAATATTTTCGGTACAGTACGTAAACGAAAAGAATGTTTTGAAATATTTTTTTCCTAATTTTGCCATGCATTATGTATTTTTATGTTTTGCAATTAATAAAATGTAACAGTAAACTTTGTTTAAGCCTAGTCTGTTGTCAATAACAATATTTTTGGTACAGTATGTAAACGAAAAGAATGTGTTTTGAAATAAAAAAATTCTCTTAATTTTGCCTTGCATTTAGTATTTTTAATGTTTTGCAATTAATAAGATGTAAATTATACAGTACAATGATTTTAATTTAACCAACAAAAAAGTATTAGTAGGTTGTAACGTAATATTAGATATTACGTCATATGTGTAATTATGTTATAGAATTGTGTTCCTTTGTATTACATAACTATGTTCATATTTCTTGTCTATGTATGTATTGTAACAATGTTAAGCAGTAACGCCCGTCCACTATATGTAATCTTGCCTACGTGCGGAGAAAGGTGCGCACTCTTGTAGAACAAACAGACAAGCGAAATCCTGAATAGTTCGGAGCGCACAGATTTGACAGTTACTAAATAAGTAGATTGTTCAAGCGAGTCGAGGGTCTTAAAACTACCCATGTTGACGTGTGTTAACTTACCCTCCTCCCCCTCTTTCGCTCACCCGGAAGTATCCCGCTTCCGGTCCAATGGTATATAAGCGGTGGAAATCGCTCACTCCTCGTCATTTTCTCGCATATCTTATCTCTTGATAAAAACTGGAAGTTTAGACTCATGAGACGATTGGTGTGAAGTGATCACCCTTTTTGCCTACATTACGTGTCTGATATACATTGCATTACTTTATACTTATATTTGTACTTATTACTTATTCTGATGCATGTTCCTGATCTCTTTGTACTTAGATAGTACCATATTGTATACGTATCTTGTGTTTCTTATTTGAACGATAATTTCCATATTCTTATAATCGTGTAACGGTCCCATTGACCCTACTGCCCATTCTCTTTTGTGTTGATTGCCTGTAAATATTTTCCATATTAATAATTTCGTTTACTAGTTTTATCGCTAGTTTAATATTCCTTTCCTGGAATCTTCTTTGTTACCTTTACTTCTAGTCTTACGAATTATCTAGGCCCTGACCAGATAGTTCAGTCCTACAGTGGCTTCTAGAAGTGAGCTGGTTCTTAAGCACATATCCATTATATGTAACGTCTCTTCACTAACCAGCCGTCCCGTAACAAGGTCAAAGATGACAGGACTTTATTCAGTATGCGTAGGCCTAGGCTACGTTTCCTAACGACAATTATAAAAATAATAATGAATATTAAACAACGTAGCTCAAAGATAAGATTTTATTCAGTATGCATACGTTTCCTAAAGAAAGTCTGATGATAGAATAATAAAAACGTTAAAAAATACAGTATTAAATATCATAGGTCAAAGATGATAGGATTTTATTCAGTATGCTACGTTTCTCAAAGAAAATCAGATAGAATTATAAAAAAAGGTTTAAAAAATACTATACAACATAGTTCAAAGATGCTAAGATTATTTCAGTATGCTAAATATAATATAGAATATACATGTATACAGTAACAAAAATGATATTTAAAGGGTAACATATACTGTATATATATAAAGTCCGATTTGCGTCCAGATCGACTTACGACCTGTCTGTCGGAACCGAACTCGGTCATAAGTCAACGACTACCTGTATATATTTGTAATGATGACTTTTACCACAGACCTATTCAGAAAGAAATGTAGAAATATATAGGTATCTGCTAAATTGGTTGTAGAAAACTAGTACTTGTTAGTGATATTTTTTTACTGAAAGTTTTCTTAATTGCAGTAATCGAACATCAGCATTGTTGGTTTGAAGTTCAGATTGAGTGGATTTCTTTCCTTGGCCCATCTTCTGCACACCTGAAGACCCCCAAGATAAAATTGTCCAGGATTTGAAGAAGATTACTTGGAGGTGAGGAAAGTGGGGTTGGAAGAGCAGATAGGGATGATGTAAGTATTGGGATGGTTTGGACATGTGGAAAGAATGGGTGTAGAAAGCTGTGGATGGAGTGAACTTCTGGGGATGATGGAGGATGAGGTAAATGGGGGCAAGGAAGGGAGAGGCAGGAGATAGGGGTGAGTGAAGAATGGCTGTGTATAGTTGAAACTTGGATGGGAGGAGGGGGGGGTTGAGTAGGGAATATTTGAATGTTTTGACACAGCCTGAGGGGATCCCTGTCTTTATGTGCTGCATGATGAGATGGAGGGGATGTTGCCAGTTGAAGTAGCCTTGCTGTGGATGTACCGCATTGTTGCTGCTGAACCAGGGTGGTGGGTGGGGGACAAAGGTATAGTTAGCTCTGCCTGAATGTAGGGGATGGTAATGTCGCTTATGATGAGCCTATCAGGTATGCATGAGGGGTTGTTCACATCTGCAGTGGATGAAGGTTAGGTGATTTGTCACGTGGACCAGTAAGGATGAGCCTAGTTTGGCTGTTGGACCCTGTTGTGGGTGAGTAGTCTTGCCAACCAATCTCTTGTTTGGTAATACTGGTGAAGCTTTCTTCAAGGTTGTATGTCCAATGTTTGGATGAAGCTGGGGATGGGGGAGTGACGATCAGTCTTGCTCAGGTCCAGGTGTCTTACAAGAGACTTGTACCCTCGGCCACAGTAGTGTGTTGTCAAGGTTGACCACCTCTTTGAATGCATGTTGTGATGCTGTTTAAACATCTGAACAGGGAAGTGTAGGTGTTTGAGAATGGGAAAGGTGTGGTAGATATATAATTTAAAGGGATTGTGCTGCACAGTTGAGCTGTTGACCTAAATGATGAAGTTCTATTGTGAACCCCAGGATTGCAACAGAGTCAGCAATGGCAGAACCCACTGTTGTGGATCCTGGGAACTGTGCTTACCTGCCACAAGGCTGTCGGAAGCTGGGATTGTTGAACTCCTTAACTGGTTGAGATTCATTTATGTACATCGTGTTTTCTTTATTTCAGGAAGTAGTTCGAAGAGCTGGGTAAAATAAATCGTAGTGATGTTGGCTAGGTCCTCAAATGAATCTCCCAATGTGGGGTGCATAAGGGACTGGGCTTTACCATCGGTAGGTAAGTTTGAGTAATGTCAATTCTTTGGAGGGCTATATGAATGCAGACCTGTATTCTACAAGTGTTGTAATGCTGAAAAACTAGTATGTGTTGGAGGTTTTCAATTGTATGATGAAAGCACTTTCTTTCACATTTGCGGTTTCCAGCAGAGGTTTATCCCATGAAGGCCAATGTGTTGTCTGATTATACTGTTAGTTAAGACGTTCTAATTGTTGGCAATTTTTGCTACATTATTTAATTATTGGAGGTCCTAATACTGGAAGATCACTTCCTGCTTCAGCACGACATTTTGCAAGTGGTAGAGGTTGCATTGAACACCAGTGGATACTGTTGTTGTTGTTGTTCCCTAGACTGTCCGAGCAGTCCCGTCTCCCCAAGGAATGCCACAGCCGAAACTGGGTTATCCCACAGATACTTTATAGAGTGTATGTTGTTGTTGTTGTCGTTCCCTAGACTGTCTGTCCGAGCAGTCCCGTCTCCCCAAGGAAGGCCACAGCCGAAACTGGGTTTTCCCACAAATCCTTTATAGAGTGTATGTTGTGTTGTTTGCGTGCATGATTGTGTATAATGCAGTCTTCCATTATGTGTTGTATGGTATGGGGTGAAGTGTTACATCCTGGGCAGCTGTTCACAACACGGTCGTCCAGCCTCTTCTGGTAGCTTAGAAGTGCTGGGTGGTGACTGCATCGCAGTCTGGCCAAGTGGACTCTGTCCTTACGTGGGAGAGAGGATTCAGAAGGGTGGATATCAGGGGGTCTGGCATGCAGCAGTGTGTTGTCTTTCAGTGTGTTAATGGAGCGGTGAGTGATATGATTATGAATATGTTTCCGGAGGCTGGTATTTGGTGGTTGTGGAGGAAGAGAAGAGAGTATCTGTGTGTAATAAAGGTCTTTGGGTGTAGTTTTAATGTTTCTTGGTGTGTGTGGGTGTTCTGCTATGTAGTGTAGCGGGTGTGATGTGTTTGTGGTGGCTGCAGCAAGTGTTTGTGTGCCTCTCATGTCGAGGTGGTCCTTGACTTTGAGGACTTTTGTTTCATGGTGTAAATGGTCTGTAGGTGATGTATTTGTGCAGCCTGTAATTGTTTTTAGGGCTTTGTTTTGTATGATTTGAAGGGTGTTGTGGTGTGTCTCACTGAGATTAGGAGCCCATGCAGGACTCGCATAATTCATCACTGAGTGTATGCATTGTTTGTATATTGTTATATTAGTTTCTTTGTTTTGTCCAAATGTTGTTCCAGTGATTGACTTAAGTGCGTTAAGTCTAGGTGTGCATTTGTTTTTTATGTTTGTGAGGTGTTGTTTGAAAGACATGGATGTATCGTATGTTACACCAAGAATTTTCGGTGTGTTTGTGTGTGGTATTAGAGTGTTGTTGATGTAGAGATGAGGTATGTATTTGTGTTCTTTTGTCCAGTTGGTGAGAAGTGTTGCTGTAGATTTGGTTGGAGCTATTTTGAGTCTGTTTGTGATGAACCATGTGTTGAGTGTGTCAAGGTAAGGCTGGATTATTTCTGCAGCTTTGTCTGTGTTACGATGTGTGCATGTGATTGTTATGTCGTCTGCGTAGGAAGAGATTTGTATTTCTGAGGTGTCTGGCGTGGGTAAGTCATGCATGTATAGATTAAATAATGTGGGGGATAGAACTGAGCCCTGTAGTACTCCGTTCTTAATGTTTCTGATGTGCGATGATTGGCCATTATATGACACATGAGCATTCCTGCCTGCCAGATAATTGGCCAGCCATCTTTTGGTGTTATTGTGCATGTCTGTGTTATATATTTGATTTGTTAGGTTGTGGCGGGGGATAGCATCAAAAGCTTTACTAATGTCCAATGTTATAAGAAGTGTTCTGTGGTGGGGCCTATCTGAATTGATGCCATCTAAAATTCTTTGTGTGAGGTTTATCAGAAGAGTGTTTGTGGAGTGTAGTGGCCTAAAACCGTGTTGTGAGTCAGCAAGGGGAATATATGGTGTGACAAGTTTAAGTATTAGGCGTTCAATGACTTTAGAGGGGGTGCAGAGAAGTGTGATTGGGCGGTGCGATGTTGGGATTGTTGGGTCTTTGTTCGGTTTTGGAATGGTGATTATTTTACCATGCTTCCAGATGTCGGGTATAGTGTTGTGTGAATAGCTGTAGTTTGCAATGTTTGTGAGTGCGTGTATACCTTGTGGTCCAATGTGTTTTAGGTGGATGTTGCTTATGTTATCAGGGCCACAGGCAGATGAGTGCTTGAGACTATGCATTATGAGTTTTGTCTGACTGTCTATGAAGGGTGTATAGTCTGAGTCTGTGGGAAAGTCTTTCTTACGTCGAATGGTGCGTCGGTCGTCAGGGTGAGATGTAAGATGGCTCGTCTGTGCAAAATGACGTATGAGTGCGTTTGCTTGTTGTCTGTTTGAGGGTAGATTATCTGTTGTTGTGATTATTGCTGCATGAGAGCGTGTAGTGTTAGTGTTGGATAGTGTGATGCTGTTGAGTGTTTTGTACAATTTGCTGGTGTTTGTTTTGTGATCAAGTGTATTGATAAAGTTTTGCCAATTTTGTGTTTTTTGTTCATGTATTTTATTGGCAATCACAGTGTTTAGTGTTTGTATTTGGTCTGCTATGTTTTGAGGGATAGGTGTGGGGGTATCGTGTTTAAGTGTGTCACGTTGTCTGATGAGGCCTTGGATTTCTGGTGTGAAGTTGGGGTTGTGTGATTTTCTGTTGCCTCTAGGGATGTATCTCTTGTCTGCGTTTTGTATGATTGTATTAAAAGCGTGCACAGCATTGTTTATGTTTGTGATTGGTGTACTGTTAAGTGTTTCAAAATGTTGTTCTGTCTCTTCAGTAAAAGCTTCCCAGTTAGCTCTCTTGTAATTGGTGTAAGTGTGTCTGTGGCCAGCTGGGGTGCATCTTGTTTTGGTGGTGATGATGATTGGAAGGTGGTCAGAACCAAGGGCTCCGACCACTCTCCATGATGTTGTTGGGGTTAGGCAGGGGGAGCAAAAGGTGATATCAGGAGAGGAGGGAGTGTAGAGGGCTTGGTATGGGATATGTGTATGATTATGCGTGTTGTTCATGATAGTCAATGAGTCAAATTGAGTCTGTATATCAAGCCCTCTGTCTGTGTCAGGGTTGTCGACAAACCAGGCAGACGACTTGGCGTTGAAGTCACCACCCATGATCAGGTTGGGGATTGAGGTTAGTTGGCTGAGTTGAGGTCTGAAGGTGTTTGGAACTGTGGGGGATGATTGGGGGGGAATGTACATGTTAACTATTGTTAGTGTTGAATTGTTGCCTGTGCGGATACGAATGGATTGGGTTTCTGTTGTGTTATCTGTGGTAGGGAGGAGAATTTTGGTTGTGGCACTTGTGTCCACAAAACAGATGGAATGGTGGATCAGGGTGATGAGTCCACCGCCATTGCCGTCAGTCCGGTCTTGTCTGATGGTGGTGTAATTATGAAATGATGGTGTTTTGTGTGAGTGTCTTAATTTTGTTTCTTGTAGAATTGCAATGTGTATGTTGTGTTGTTTAAGAAAGTGTTCAAGTTCATGTTTTTTAGTGTTAATACCGTCAATGTTGTGTTGTAATATGTTGATGTTGTGTGTTTTGTATGTGTTGTATGTTGCCGTTTGGGGTTGAGGTTGGGGTGGTAGTGGGGAAGGTGTAGGATCTGGGTCAGAGGGGGGGAAAGGAGAGATCGGGGACAAAGGAAGGGGAGTACTAATCGGGGGTAAGGGCAAAGGGAAACTGGGAGTGGGTAAGGGTGTTGGCTGTGGTTGGGGAGGTGGGATTGGGGTTACTGGAGGGCAGGTAGAACATGTCCAAGTGTTTGTGTATTGGTTTGTGTCAGCAAGTGTTGTACAAGTGAGGTGGGCCCAGTTTTTGCACATATTGCACTGAACTGAGCCCTTTGTCTGTCTGCTCGAAGTAATGGGTTTAGAGCATGTTGGGCATGTGTATTTTGTGGTGGGCCCAGGATTGCTCTCTACATCTCCGGCTAAAAGTAGAAGAAGAGGGGTGATCGCCGGAAAATGACCCCTCAGTGCAGAAAAAACGTAACATTGTGTGTTGGAAAAAAAAGGATTGTGGTACTCCCCCAGGTAGGCGTAGCTCCTCCTTGGGGATCGGTGCCATCTGCGTAGAGCTGATGGCCAGGGGTAGTTGCTGCTGATTGGCCCCCAACTCTTGGGGTTGGGGGGTGGTCCCACGACGTAGACGTTGCAGCTCCAGGACCATAGAGTGTATGTTGTGTTGTTTGCATGCATGATTGTGTATAATGCAGTCTTCCATTATGTGTTGTATGGTATGGGGTGAAGTGTTGCATCCTGGGCAGCTGTTCACAATGTGGTCATCCAGCCTCTTCTGGTAGCTTAGATGTGCTGGGTGGTGGCCGCACTGCAGTCTGGCCAGGTGGACTCTGTCCTTTCGTGGGAGAGAGGATTCAGAAAGTTGGATATCAAAGGGCCTGGCATGCAGCAGTGTGTTGTCTTTCAGTGTGTTAATGGAGCGGTGAGTGATATGATAATGAATATGTTTTTGGAGGCTGGTGTTTGGTGGTTTTGGAGGAAGAGAAGAGAGTATCTGTGTGTGATACAGGTCTTTGGGTGATTTTTTAATGTTTTTTGGTGTGTGTGGGTATTCTGCTATGTAGTGTAGCGGGTGTGATGTGTTTGTGGTGGCTGTGGCAAGAGTTTGTGTGCCTTTCATGTCGAGGTGGTCCTTGACTTTGAGGACTTTTGTTTCATGGTGTAAATGGTCTGTAGGTGATGTATTTGTGCAGCCTGTAATTGTTTTTAGGGCTTTGTTTTGTATGATTTGAAGGGTGTTGTGGTGTGTCTCACTGAGATTAGGAGCCCATGCAGGACTCGCATAATTCATCACTGAGCATATGCATTGTTTGTATATTGTTGTATTAGTTTCTTTGTTTTGTCCAAATGTTGTTCCAGCGATTGACTTAAGTGTGTTAAGTCTAGGTGTGCATTTGTTTTTTATGTTTGTGATGTGTTGTTTGAAAGACATGGATGTATCGTATGTTACACCAAGAATTTTTGGTGTGTTTGTTGATCCAGAGATGAGGTATGTATTTGTGTTCTTTTGTCCACTTGGTGAGAAGTGTTGCTGTAGATTTGGTTGGAGCTATTTTGAGTCTGTGATGAACCATGTGTTGAGTGTATCAAGGTATGGCTGGATTATTTCTGCAGCTTTGTCTGTGTTACGATGTGTGCATGTGATTGTTATGTCGTCTGTGTAGGAAGAGATTTGTATTTCTGAGGTGTCTGGTGTGGGTTAGTCATGCATGTATAGATTAAAGAGCGTGGGGGATAGAACAGAGCCCTGTGGTATTCCATTCTTAATGTTTCTGATGTGTGATGATTGGCCATTATATGACATGTAAGCATTCCTACCTGCCAGATAATTGGCCAGCCATCTTTTGGTGTTATTGTGCATGTCTGTGTTATATATTTTATTTGTTAGGTTGTGGCGGGGGATAGCATCAAAAACTTTACTAATGTCTAATGTCATAAGAAGTGTTCTGTGGTGGGGCCTATCTGAATTGATGCCATCTAAAATTCTTTGTGTGAGGTTTATCAGAAGAGTGTTTGTGGAGTGTAGTGGCCTAAAACTGTGTTGTGAGTCAGCAGGTGACAAGTTTAAGTATTAGGCGTTCAGTGACTTTAGAGGGGGTGCAGAGAAGTGTGATTGGGTGGTGCGATGTTGGGTCTTTGTTCGGTTTTGGAATTGTGATTATTTTACCATGCTTCCTGATGTCGGGTATAGTGTTGTGTGAATAGCAGTAGATTGCAATGTTTGTGAGTGCGTGTATACCTTGTGGTCCAATGTGTTTTAGGTGGATGTTACTTATGTTATCAGGGCCACAGGCAGATGAGTGCTTGAGATTATGTATTATGAGTTTTGTCTGACTGTCTATGAAGGGTGTATAGTCTGAGTCTGTGGGAAAGTCTTTCTTACGTCAAACAGTGCGTCGGTCATCAGGGTGAGAAGTGAGATGGCTTGTCTGTACAAAATGATTTATGAGTGTGTTTGCTTGTTGTCTGTTTGAGGGTAGATTGTCTGTTGTTGTGATTATTGCTGCGTGAGAGCGTGTAGTGTTACTGTTGGATAGTGTAATGCTGTTGAGTGTTTTGTACAATTTGCTGGTGTTTGTTTTGTGATCAAGTGTATTGATAAAGTTTTGCCAATTTTGTGTTTTTTGTTCGTGTATTTTATTGGCAATCACAGTGTTTAGTGTTTGTATTTGGTCTGCTATGTTTTGAGGAATAGGTGTGGGGGTATTGTGTTTAAGTGTGTCTTGTTGTCTGATGAGGCCTTGGATTTCTGGTGTGAAGTTGGGGTTGTGTGATTTTCTGTTGCCTCTAGGGATGTATCTCTTGTCTGCACTTTGTATGATTGTATTAAAAGTGTGCACAGCATTGTTTATGTTTGTGATTGGTGTACTGTTAAGTGTTTCAAAATGTTGTTCTGTCTCTTCAGTAAAAGCTTCCCAGTTAGCTCTCTTGTATTTGGTGTATGTGTGTCTGTGGCCAACTGGGGTGCATCTTGTTTTGGTGGTGGTGATGATTGGAAGGTGGTCAGAACCAAGGGCTCCGACCACTCTCCATGATGTTGTTGGGGTTAGGCAGGGGGAGCAAAAGGTGATATCAGGAGAGGAGGGAGTGTAGAGGGCTTGGTGTGGGATATGTGCATGATTATGTGTGTTGTTCATGATAGTCAATGAGTCAAACTGAGTCTGTATATCAAGCCCTCTGTCTGTGTCAGGGTTGTTGACATACCAGGCAGACGACTTGGTGTTGAAGTCACCATCCATAATCAGGTTGGGGATTGAGGCTAGTTGGCTAAATTCAGGCCTGAAGGTGTTTGGAACTGTGGGGGATGATTGGGGGCGAATGTGCATGTTAACTATTGTCCGTGTTGATTTGTTGCCTGTGCGAATTCGAATGGATTGGATTTCTGTAGTGTTATCTGTGGTAGGGAGGAGAATTTTGGTTGTGGCACTTGTGTCCACAAAACAGATGGAATGGTGGATCAGGGTGATGAATTCACTGCCATTACCATCGGTCCGGTCTTGTCTGATGGTGGTGTAATTATGAAATGATGGTGTTTTGTGAGTGTCTTAGTTTTGTTTCTTATATAATTACAATGTGCATGTTGTGTTGTTTAAGAAAGTGTTCGAATTCATGTTTATTCATGTTAATACCGTCAATGTTGTGTTGTAATATGTTGATGTTGTGTGTTCTGTATGTGTTGTATGTTGCCGTTTGGGGTTGAGGTTGGGGTGTTAATGGGGAAGGTATAGGATCTGGGTTAGAGGCGGGGCAAGGAGAGATTGGGGACAGAGGAAGGGGAGTACTGATTGGGGATATGGGCAAAGGGAAATTGGGAGTGGGTAAGGGTGCTGGCTGTGGTTGGGGAGGTGGGAGTGGGATTACTGGAGGGCAGGTAGAACATGTCCAAGTGTTTGTGTATTGGTTTGTGTCAGCAAGTGTTGTACAAGTGAGGTGGGCCCAGTTTTTGCACATATTGCACTGAACTGAGCCCTTTGTCTGTCTGCTCGAAGTAATGGGTTTAGAGCATGTTGGGCATGTGTATTTTGTGGTGGGCCCAGGATTGCTCTCTACATCTCCGGCTAAAAGTAGAAGACGAGGGGTGATCGCCGGAAAATCACCCCTCGGTGCAGAAAAAACGTAACATTGCATGTTGAGAAAAAGGATTGTGGTACAGTAGAAGCCCAATTTAAGGAACTAATTCAGCCAAGGTCCAGTCCGCTAAATTGAATTTTCCGTTAAATTGAGTGAGTGAGCATTGGTGTAACAGTGTTGCCAGAGCGGATTATAAAAATGATACGTACCTAAAAATTCCCTAGTGTGCACACACACATACAGTATATATATTATTGTAAGTGAATTATAGGCAGCACAATCGTGAATTGCAAACGAACAGCAACATGCAGTAATTTGTTGCAACATGTATGTGTGTGTGTGTGTGTGTCGTGTAACAATGATATGAGCTGTCTGTGAATTTCGCGAAATATTAGTCATAGCTTCGTGTTTGGTTCGATGTACATAATTCTAGCGATTAATAGGACTGGGCAGTTGGGTTTTGGATAGTGAGCATTATTGTTGTGTTGTTGCAGAAAACATAGTTCATTGTTATAGAAGTGTTTTCGTGGTGATTACTCTCGCGTACTGATTTTGAATTTTCCCATTAACTTACTGTTTCATTATTTTGTTTTCCTATTATACCGTCTATTTCTACTTGAATATATTTCTGCTACAATTATACTTTATACATATACTGAATTATATATTATTGATTTTGAATTTTCCCATTAACTTACTGTTTCATTATTTTGTTTTCCTATTATACCGTCTATTTCTACTTGAATATATTTCTGCTACAATTATACTTTATACATATACTGAATTATATATTATTGTATATATATTATAGTATATATATAATATATGTATATATATATATATATATATATATATATATATATATATATATATATATATATATATATATACCTCCAAAGTACTAAATTATAAAAATTTCCTTGACTCTACCACCACAATCTGGTAACATCTGGTAACATTGGACTCTGAGACACGCATGTGGCCATTTGACGGAAAATGCTCAACTTAGCTTAGTATTCCTGCTAAATTGAGCTATTTCTGTAGACGCGCATCTGGCCAGCTAGCGGAAAATGGTCAACTTAGCGGACCATTTCCGCTAAGTTGAGCATTTTCATTATTGCTATTTGCAGTTCGCTAATTTGAGCTTCCGCTAAATTGAGATTCGTTAAATCGGGCTTCTACTGTACTCCCCAAGGCAGTCGTAGCTCCTCTTGGGGATCGGTGCCACCTGCGTAGAGCCGGTGGCCAGGGCTGGTTGCCGCCGTTTGGCCCCCAACTCTTGGGGTTGGGGGTTAGTCCCACGACGTAAACGCTGCGGCTCCAGGACCATGGATACTGTTGTCATGGAGGTTGTACAATTGATGCTGGTACCTTGGATTGGATGTTGGTGCTGCCAGGTGCTGATGGAGAGGTTAGTTTGATCCTATTTAATGCAAAAGGTCTTTAAGAAATGATGATTGTTATCCCTGTCTCAATAACTGCTGTGGACACAATTCCTCGTTACTGAAAACCAAAAGTACATCTTCAATAATAACTTTGTTTGCATGTAAGTGAAGTTTGTTTAATTGACAGGTCCATGCACAAGAGGTGTATAAATGAACCTCTTTTATAGATACTGGATTAGCACATGCAGGTCAGTTAAGTTTTTTTGGTTAGATATGATGTTTTGAAAGAAATGTAATTATTTTGGACTTTGATAAATGATGAGTTAGATGACGAGACCTAAGACAGGCTTACCCGCATGTCGTTTGGTGTAATCAAGAAAAGACAGGAGAAGTGTGATGAAGGTGTTTTAGAAGTTTTAATTTTCCAGACAAGACTTGTGGTATTGAATTGTAAAGAAAGATGTTGGCCATTGTTTAAGAGTATATGTACATGATCAAGATTGAAAGCACATCAGGACTACGGTACATCACTATGGTAGGTTTACCTGCATGGTACTTGGAAATTGCATTTGCAATAATGATGAGAATGTATTTGCTACTCTTGACTGTTGTATGACGACTATAACCACCAAGATCTCTTAATATTTGACCTCTTAGGACTGTATAGCAAGAGATGGAGCAGAATACATTTATGGTTTCTTCCTCCAGGGGTCAACACATTCATCAGTAGTCTGGCCATACAAGATCTTTGCTAGGTCTAGGCAACCTTGGGTTTTACAAAGTTGCACCAGATTTAGATGACCCTGAGCTGGTAATGGTAAGATTGCATTGTCATTTGAATTTTTGAATATGATGGCCCATCATATAGGACACTGTAGGAATACCTGTTGGCAATGTTAACCACTTGGGTACAGTGACACTTACATAGGTGTCATGAGGCGTGGATGTGTTCGCAAGGATGCCGGTGTCAGTTTTGATTACGTATATCTTTGTAGTTGTACACGAGTTACCCCCGGATTCTATGAACTGGTTTGATCATGTTTTCAGTGTTTATTACTGAGTAAAAAAGAATGAGTAATGCAGTAGTGACTATTTTATAATGCAAATAGTGTGATGCATTGTTCCTATGATAGGCCATGCTGCGCGTGAGAGTTTGACTCGTACTGAAGTGGTTAATAATGTGATTGACCAGTTGGGTACTATATTGAGGTAGTTTGAGTAGGGATAGGTAGTTTTAAAATAATCATTAACAGCCAGGAAATCTTTGAACAGGGGAAGAGGGAAGGGGAACAAATGTATGGAACTTGAACTTTGAAAATGTGCTTGGTAAGGAGTTGAAATATGAAGTCTGTTATGGGGATGGAAAGAAAGCTGACAGATCTAGTTGCCCAAACTATGCTAGGTGGAAAGAATGACTTGGAAGCAAATACCAAAAATGAAGTAGATTAATGGGGTGAAGAGGTGAATTGAATGATAGAGGAATGTCTGTTAAGCAATGAAAAGTGTCCATGATGAATATAGAATAGTAATTGATGGATTAAGTAAATAATTGATCCCAGAGTCACTGATATTGAGTATGTGCTATGTTGGTGCTAAGGTGAATCAAAGATCAGTCTGCTCCCCTTATGCCCCAGTTGCAATGTTGCTTCAGGTTACCGGGCTGCAAACATTTATGAACGCATTTCTTGGTTTATGAGGAAGGTTAAACAAGACCAAGACAAGTTTGATGTGGAGCAGTGGCTCCCAACCATTTATGGCTTGAGGAGGCACCCTTGCCAAGCCTTTCAGAAGTCCCCGGCAGCACCCTTATTAGAAAATCTAAATTGTAGTTTGTCAGTATTTTGTTGATTCAACATCAGTGTAACAAAATTATGTCCCAGGATAATATGAAAATACTCATCTTTACACTGATGTTGCTTTAATGAACAAAAATGGATGACGATACAAGTATATGATTGACAGTAATTTTTGCCCTGAATTTTGGAGGCACCCTCAGTTGATCTTGCTTCACCCTTTGGTGTCATGGCATACCAGTTGGGAACCACGGATGTAAAGAGTGTTGTTGGTTTGTCAGTTGGTGTATGGCTTTGTTGCATTGTAATGTTTACATTTTCAGTTTCGAGTTTGTAGGATGACCTGTGGTGGTGGTGTGCTTTAGAGCCAGTAGTAAGTATCGAGTTATTGTATTGTGGTTGTACTTCAAATAATGATGACAAAAAATATCTCCAGAATTACTGTGTTGGCAAGCTCAACAGGGCTGACATTGCTTATAGTGTACACCTTGCATTGGATCAAGAGCCATTGTTTACAAGTGGTATTTTTTCAGGTAAAGGCCTGGAGCATTCCTCAGCTGCATTAAGGTTGGTACTTGTTTTGGACAGAAGATGGGACTGAATGGAGAATTGCTGTGTATGGATGCTGTGGCATGAGGGGGAGTGGATGGGGGGGGGTGAGGCAATGTGTGAAAAATGCAGCATAAAGGGATTTCTCCCCATCTGCATGAGGTGACTGAGAGGAGGGGGGTTGCCAGTTTATTTAATCTGCTTTGCTGTGGATGTACTGTCTTAAACTGCTTCTGACCCAGGGCAGTGGGTGAGATGCAGGGATGACCCATCAGCCAGGAGCCAAGATGAGGGAAGGGAGTGGATTTTTTTTTTTTTTTTTTTTTACCCCATTTCACTTCTGCTCACCTCTGCCCTCTTATGCTTTATTCTGCTTTTCTTTGTACATTCTTGTGATTCATCCTATTTTGTAATCAATCTTTGAATGCTTGCTTCTTTACAATCTTCTTTGCTTCATCCCACCACTCGCTACCCTTGTATATCCTCCTGTTGTCCTTGTTCCACAACTTGAACCATCCCCATTCCTCCTCTCCTAGTTATACTCTAACCTTCACTCCCTCCCACTCCCATTTCTTCTTGTACTCCTCTTTTTCTCTCATTTAAGCAGTTTACTTTAAGTACCTCCCTACCTTCTGCCCTTTACCTTTCTCCATCTATCCCTCACTGTCAACTTCCAAAAAATTGTCTTTTCCCCCACTCTCCCCGTAGAACATTTACATCCAAAAATCCTCCCATTATTCTCCTGGTTACCACTATGTAGTCCATTAGTGCCCTATCTACCACCCTTCCATCCACCACCCTCTCCCATATACTTATGGTTGATTTTTCCGTTGACAGGTTTTCAAGTGGACAGTGTACCAGTTTGATCAAGTTTGGACATTAATGTCCATTCATCTGTTCAGTACAGGTATAGATACCTACAGGCTGCTAGCCAGAGTAGTACTATGATGAGAATCTTACTTTCAACATGAGTAACAAATGATATAGTATTTGTACCCTGATTGCCTAGGCGATGGGTGGTCATTTTCATTATATATTTAACTGATGAGGAATATTTTCAGGTGCTGTGAGCATAAGGAAACAGGTGAGTGGAGTATGACTGAAGAAGCATGTTTTGACTTGGCTACCTCCCTTGTGAAGGGGAAGAAGCCTATGGTATGTAGATAGATATTGTTATGCATTAGGAATGTTTGCTAACACAATTGTTGTTGATTGCAGAATTTCAGTGTTTGCTATTTTCTGAAGTTGGTCCAAAGAAGTGAAATTTGTTGCAGCTGGTGACCAAATAAATGTGGTGGTAAAGGAGTTAACTTTTTCCATTTTTATCATATTTGCTAGTGTTTATCTCCATGATGGCCCATCACTTAGAACACCTTAGGATTGCCTGTTGGCAAAGTGCTAAAGAAATGTGATTCTGACCATTCTATTGATCATACTGTGAGGTTCATTTTGAGTTGGGATTAATGTTCAGTTGTTTGCAGGTGATGTCGGAGCGAGACTGAAGGACAAGATCGTGATCACTGGTAAGATGTTTTTATTTCTTCTCGTTAATACTGTATACATGATGGCCCATCACTTAGGACACTTTAGGATTGCCTGTTGGCAAAGTGCTAAAGAAATGTGATTTTGACCATTTTACTGATCATACTGTGAAGTTAATTTTGAATTGGGATTAATGTATAGTTTTTTGCAGGTGACATCAAAGCTAGACTGAAGGGAGATCATGGACACTGGTAAGAATGTTGGTATGTCTTGTTAATACTGCATACATGATGGCCCATCACTTAGGACACCTTAGGATTGCCTGTTGGCAAAATGTTAAAAATTGTGATTCTGATCACTTTGTGAAATATACTAAACCTGTTTTATTGAATTATGATTAATTCCCTGGGACTGGGGAAAAGAATACTGCCATCAAGTAATTCCACTTGGATTGTAAGAGGTGAGAAGAAAGGGATGGGGATTGGGACTAGGCATCTTTCTCCTTGTAGCCCCACAGGGGACATTCCTAAAAGAAAAAGCAAAGGCATAAGAGGGTCTGGGAGTTTTCCAACCAGCACACTAAGGTTTGGGTCTTTTAATGTGCGTGGATGTGGTACAGATGAGAGTAAAAGGGAAGAGATAAGTAGTATGTTTGTGAGAAGAAAGATGGATGTGTTGGCTTTGAGTGAAACTAAGCTGAAAGGGAAGGGTGAATGTAAGTTTGGGAGTGTAAGTGGGAGGTTATCAGGAGTGAAGAGAGGGCGAGGGAGGGAAGGGGTGGCTATACTAGTAAGTGAAGAGATAGGTAAACGTGTAGTGGAGTGGAAGGAGGTTTCCTCAAGGATAATGTGGATGAAGGTGAAACTGGGAAAGGAGATGTGGGTTTTTGTAAGTGCATATGGACCTGGCAGTGAGAAGAGTGTAGAAGAAAGGGAGGCCTTTTGGATAGATTTAAATGAGTGCATAGATGATTTAGGGAGAAATACTAATGTAATAGTACTGGGAGACCTTAATGCTAGGGTAGGAAATGATCCAATCGATGGAGTGGTTGGGAAATGTGGAGTTCCAGGAAAGAATCGTAGTGGAGAGTTGATGGTGGAAATGTGTCTAGAAAGAGAGTTGATGATAGCAAATACAGTGTTTCGGAAGAAAGTCAAGCATAAGTACATATGGGAGAGGGTGGTGGATGGAAGGGTGGTAGATAGAGCGTTAATGGACTATGTAGTGGTAAATAGGTTTATGCTAGGAAGAGTTAAGGATGTACATGTGCTAAGGGGAGAGGGTGGAGAAATATCAGATCATTTTTTGGTGGAAGGTAAGTTGAGAGTGGGGGATAGATGGAGGAAGAGGAAAGGGACAAAAGGTAGGGAGGTACTTAGAGTACATACATACATATACCAAGGCTTTTTCCCCCTTTCAAGGGAGGTAGCCAAAAAGGGAAAGACATAAAAACACTCCCACCCATTTCATCCCTAAATACTCCACACCCCTCCCATCCTCCCTCTCATCTGAGCACCTCCTGGATGACGGGTCATCCCTGCACCTTGCCCACCGCCCAGGGTCAGAAGCAATGTCGCAAGACACAGCACATCCACAGCAAGGCCGCTTCATTTAATCGGCGACCCCCCCCCCCTCTCCGTCCCCCCTTGCATATAAGGAGTGGACGGGGAGAAATCCCTTCGGGCTGCGTCAAGATTTACTCACACATACTACCCCACCCCCCACCCCCCCGCCCATTCCTCCTCATGCAATCACAACATCATCCATATACAACCATTCTCCACTCTCCTCTGTCTTCCGTCCTCTCCCTTCCTTCCTCAACAGACATTCCCCTCTTCCCCAAAGCCCCCTTCACCCCATCCATCCACCTCATCCTAGGACGTCCCCTCATGTTCACTCCCTCCACATCTGCCTTCCATACCTCTTTTACTAGTCTTTCTTCACTCATTCTTTCCATGTGTCCAAACCATCCTAATATTCTTTCATCAACCCTATCTCCCAGCTCCTTTTTCACCCCCGTTCTCCACCTCACCTCCTCATTTCTCACTCTATCTAGCCTAGTAACCCCAACCATACTTCTCAGACACCTCATCTGAAACACATTCAAACTCCTTCTCTCTTCTTCTCTTATGTTCCACGTTTTTGCCCCATACAGTGGTGTTGGCACAATCACTCCTTCATACAGTCTCCTCTTTGCATCCATTCCTAAATGTCTATTCCTCATTACACTCTTTAATCCACCAAGGGATTTACTCGCTTCTCTCAATCTACATTCTGCCTCCACCTTCACTCCACCTTTTCCTGCCACATTTGCACCCAAGTATCTAAAACTATCCACTTCCTCCAGTCGCTCTCCCTTAATGTTCACTTCCAGTCTACTGCCACTTTCACCCCTTGTACATCTCATCACCTTACTTTTACCCACATTTATCTTTAGCTTTCTTCTATCACATACTCTCCCAAACTCTGCCACCAGCTTCCTCAATCCCTCCTCTGACCCTGCCACAAGCGCAGTGTCGTCCGCAAACAACAGCTGGCTCACCTCCCACTTTTCTCCATTTTCTTTAACCATCTCCAATCCCTGACCCACTACCCTAGCATTCACCTCTCGCACCACCCCATCCATGTATAAGTTGAAGAGCCAGGGCGACATAACGCATCCTTGACGAAGTCCCACCTTTACTTCAAACCACTCACTCTCTCCATTTCTAATCCTGACACAAGCTCTACTACTCTCATAAAAACTCTTGACAGCTCCCAAAAGCTTTCCTCCTATCCCATAAATCTGCATAACCTCGCACAGTGCCTTTCTGTGAACTCTTTAAATGAAAATGAAAAGGAGAAGGAGTACAAGAAGAAGCTGAAGGAGGAGTGGGAGAGAGTGAAGGATAGAGTAGAGCTAGGTGTGGAGGAGGAATGGGGATGGTTCAAGGAGGGAGTCACAAAGTGTGCAAAGATGGTGTGTGGAACAAGAAGGACAGGAGGAAGTAAAATAAAGGGTAGTGAATGGTGCGATGAGGAAACAAAGAAGGTTGTAGAAAAGAAGAAGCGAGCTTTCACAGATTGGTTACAAAATAGGATGAGGGAGTCATATGAGAGGTACAAAGAAAAGAAAAGAGAAGTAAAGCACAAGGTAAAGGAGGCAAAGAGGAGAGCAGATGTGAAATGGGGTAAGAGTATGACAGAAAATTTTGAAAGTAATAAAAAGATGTTTTGGAAATAAATTAAGAGAGGAAGAGTAGGCGAATCAAGTAGAGAAGAAAAGGTAAAAGGTGCAGATGGAGAGATGATAATGAAAGAGAAGGCAGTAAGGGGAAGATGGGCAGAATATTTTAGGGAGTTGCTAAATGTGAAGGAGGATAGGGAGGGAAAGATAGCTGCAGTGGAAAATGCTATGAAAATGAGAGTGATGAGTGAGAAAAATGGAGGAGAAATAAGGATAGAATGAAGTGAAGGCAGATGTTAAGATGATGAAAGCAGGTAAGGCACCTGGTCTGGATGGATGCCATGCACAATGTCTAAAAAAAGGAGGTACAGTGATACAGGTAGGTACAGCGACTGGAGGAAGTGGATAGTTTTAGATACTTGGGTGCAAGTGTAGCAGGAAAAGGTGGAGTGAAGGTGGAGGTAGAATGTAGATTGAGAGAAGCGAGTAAATGCCTTGGTGGTTTAAAGAGTGTAATGAGAAATAGACATTTGGGAATGGATGCGAAGAGGAGACTGTATGAAGGAGTGATTGTGCCAACAGCACTGTATGGGGCAGAAACGTGGAACATAAGAGAAGAAGAGAGGAGTTTGAATGTGTTTGAGATGAGGTGTCTGAGAAGTATGGTGGGGGTTACTAGGCTAGATAGAGTGAGAAATGAGGAGGTGAGGAGGAGAACAGGGGTGAAAAAGGATTTGGGAGAGAGGGTTGATGAAAGAATATTAGGATGGTTTGGACACATGGAAAGAATGAGTGAAGAAAGACTAGTAAAAGAGGTATGGAAGGCAGATGTGGAGGGAGTGAACATGAGGGGACGTCCTAGGATGAGGTGGATGGATGGGGTGAAGGGGGCTTTGGGGAAGAGGGGAATGTCTGTTGAGGAAGGAAGGGAGAGGACGGAAGACAGAGGAGAGTGGAGAATGGTTGTATATGGATGATGTTGTGACTGCATGGGGAGAGAGTTTTGACGCAGCCCGAAGGGATTTCTCCCCGTCCTCTCCTTATATGCAAGGGGGGACGGAGAGAGGGGGTCGCCGATTAAATGAAGCGGCCTTGCTGTGGATGTGCTGTGTCCTGCGACACTGCTTTTGACCCAGGGCGGTGGGCAGGGTGCAGGGATGACCCGTCATCCAGGAGGTGCTCAGATGAGAGGAAGGGTGGGAGGGGTGTGGAGTGTTTTTAGGGATGAAATGGTAGGGAGTGTTTTTATGCCTTTCCCTTTTTGGCTACCTCCCTTGGAAGGGGGAAAAAGCCTTGGTATATGTATGTATGTACAGTGATGGTGGACTGGCTGGTGAACTTATTTAATGCTTGCTGGAGGGAGGATAGAGTGCCGGAGGACTGGAGGAGTGCCTGTATAGTTCCTCTTTTCAAGGGAAAAGGGGACAAGTGTGAATGTAGTAGTTTCAGAGGGATTACCTTGTTAAGTGTAGTTGGGAAGGCTTATGGGAGGATCTTGATTGAGAGGATTAGGAGAGGAACAGAGGGAGTAATTGGTGAGGAACAGTGTGGATATAGGACAGGTAGAGGTTGTGTAGATCAGATTTTTGTGGTAAGACAGATATGTGAGAAAGCTATAGGAAAGGGGAAGGATATTTTTTGGGCCTTTATGGACCTGGAAAAGGCTTATGACAGGGTTGACAGAAAGGCACTGTGGGAGGTTTAGCGGATATACGGGATAAGAGGAAAGCCTCTGGGAGTTGTCAAGAGTTTTTATGAGATTAGTAGAACTTGTGTCAGGATTAAAAATGGAGAGAGCGAGTGGTTCGAGGTAAAGGTGGGACTTCATCAAGGATGCGTTATGTCGCCCTGGCTGTTCAACTTATACATGGATGGGGTGGTGCAAGAGGTAAATGCAAAGGTAGTGGGTCAGGGATTGGAGATAGTTGAAGAAAATGGAGAAAAGTGGGAGGTGAGCCAGTTGTTGTTTTCAGACGACACTGTGTGGCAGGATCGGAGGAGGGATTGAGGAAGTTGGTGACAGAGTTTGGGAGAGTGTGTGATATAAGAAAGCTGAAGATAAATGTGGGTAAAAGTAAGGTGATGAGATGTACGAGGGGTGATAGTGGCAGTAGTCTGGAAGTGGGTCAGGGATTGGAGATAGTTAAAGAAAATGGAGAAAAGTGGGAGGTGAGCCAGCTGTTGTTTGCAGACGACACTGTGCTTGTGGCAAGATCGGAGGAGGGATTGAGGAAGTTGGTGACAGAGTTTGGGAGGGTGTGTGATATAAGAAAGCTAAAGATAATTGTGGGTTAAAGTAAGGTGATTAGATGTACAAGGGGTGAAAGTGGCAGTAGACTGGAAGTGAGCATTAAGGGAGAGCGACTGGAGGAAGTGGATAGTTTTAGATACTTGGGTGCAAATGTGGCAGGAAAAGGTGGAGTGAAGGTGGAGGTAGAATGGAGATTGAGAGAAGCGAGTAAATGCCTTGGTGGTTTAAAAAGTGTAATTAGGAATAGATATTTGGGAATGGATCCTAAGAAGAGACTTTATGAAGGAGTGATTGTGCCAACAGCACTGTATGGGGCAGAAACATGGAACATAAGAGAAGAAGAGAGAAGGAGTTTGAATGTGTTTGAGATGAGGTGTCTGAGAAGTATGATGGAGGTTACTAGGCTAGATAGAGTGAGAAATGAGGAGGTGAGGAGGAGAACAGGGGTGGAAAGGGGATTGGGAGATTGGGTTGATCAAAGAGCATTAGGATGGTATGGACAAATGGAAAGAATGAGTGAAGAAAGACTAGTAAAAGAGGTATGGAAGGCAGATGTGGAGGGAGTAAACATGAAGGGACATCCTAGGGTGAGGTGTATGGATGAGGTGAAGGGGGCTTTGGGGAAGAGGGGAATGTCTGTTGAGGAGGGATGGGAGAGGACAGAAGACAGGGGTGAATGGAGAATGGTTGTATATGGATGATGTTGTAATGCATGAGCTGGAGTGGGTGGGGGGATGGGGGGTGAGGTAGTATGTGTGAGCAAAATTTGACGCAGCCCAAAGGTATTTCTCCCCGTCTTCTCTTTTATGCATGGGGGGACGGAGACGGAGGGGTCACCGATTTGATGAAGCGGCCTTGCTGTGGATGTGCTGTGTCTTGTGACACTGCTTCTGACCCAGGGCAGTGGACAAGGTGCAGGGATGACCCATCATCCAGGAGGTACTAAGATGAGAGGGAGGGTGGAGGGGTGTGGAGTGTATTCAGGGATGGAATGGGTGGAAATGATTTTATGCCTTTTCCTTTTTGGCTACCTCCCTTGTGAGGGGGAAAAAGCCTTGGTATATGTATGTATGATTAATGTAGGTTCTTGTTTCCAGAATGGAAGACTGGCAAGCCTGTGAGCATTGTCGTACATAGAAATTTAAGAAACCTAGTTACTGAACATTTGGCAATGCTAATGTGTAATTACATAGGAGGAAGATGCATTTCATTATGATAACCATTTCTATCACATTCGCAGTTTCCACCAGAGGGTGATCCTATGAAGGTTAATTTGTTGTCTGATTGTTGGAATTGTCTTGTACTTGGTTGTTAAGTTTAAGTGGATATTATATCAGTTGCTTGTTTCAGGTCAGACTTGTTTCATCTGGACTGTTTTGCATTAACAAGGTTGTTCGTAGTACCCTTTTGCAGAGGGAATCCAGTGGGTTCAAGCAGAAGCTTTTTAGTAAGTATTGATAGCAACAGGTTGGTTAGCCATAATGCTGGTGAGAATTTTTATCTTTGTTTAATCCTGGGCCTACGAGAGTTTAGTAGTTAGCCAATCCTGGATTTTGTGATATGAAGTGGAGGGCTGTTAAGACACTGATGAAAAGTTATTGGGATGGTTTAGGTACATTGAAAGAACGAGTAGACCAAATTTTGTTCACAGGAGGGTCTATTGGAGATTGCTTCTGCGGGCCTTTGTCTTGTGTTATCATCCCCGTGGTAGTGCTTGTATGGTGTGAAGGAGGAAAGTGTAAGGGCTCTTGCATGGAATTGCTAAATACATGACATTCTATGGGGAATGTTTGGTATGTTCAGATGTCATATTGGTGCAGGAAGTTAGTGTTGATTAAACATAGCTTTTAACTACAGATGTAGAACTTCTGGTGTCTGATCTTGTTACATACATACATATACCAAGGCTTTTTCCCCCTTACAAGGGAGGTAGCCAAAAAGGAAAAGGCATAAAATCATTTCCACCCATTCCATCCCTGAATACACTCCACACCCCTCCACCCTCCCTCTCATCTTAGCACCTCCTGGATGACGGGTCATCCCTCCACCTTGTCCACTGCCCTGGATCAGAAGCAGTGTCTCAAGACACAGCACATCCACAGCAAGGCCGCTTCATTAAATCAGCGATCCCCCCTCTCCGTCCCCCTATTGCATAAAAGGAGAAGACGGGGAGAAATCCCTTCGGGCTACGTCAAATTTTGCTCACACATACTACCTCACCCCCATCCCCCCGCCCATTCCACCTCATGCAATCACATCATCCAATCACATCATCCACATACAACCATTCTCCATTCACCCGTTTTCTGTCCTCTCCCGTCCTTCCTCAACAGACATTCCCCTCTTCCCCAAAGCCCCCTTCACCCCATCCATCCACCTCATCCTAGGACGTCCCCTCATGTTCACTCCCTCCACATCTGCCTTCCATACCTCTTTTACTAGCCTTTCTTCACTCATTCTTTCCATGTGTCCATACCATCCTAATATTCTTTCATCAACCCTATCTCCCAGCTCCCTTTGCACCCCTGTTCTCCTTCTCACCTCCTCATTTCTCACTCTATCTAGCCTAGTAACCCCCATCATACTTCTCAGACACCTCATCTGAAACGCATTCAAACTCCTTCTCTCTTCCTCTCTTATGTTCCACGTTTCTGCCCCATACAGTGGTGTTGGCACAATCACTCCTTCATACATTCTCCTCTTAGCATCCATTCCCAAATGTCTATTCCTCATTACACTCTTTAATCCACCAAGGGATTTACTCGCTTCTCTCAATCTCCATTCTACCTCCACCTTCACTCCACCTTTTCCTGCCACATTTGCACCCAAGTATCTAAAACTATCCACTTCCTCCAGTCGCTCTCCCTTAATACTCACTTCCAGTCTACTGCCACTTTCACCCCTTGTACATCTCATCACCTTACTTTTACCCACATTTATCTTTAGCTTTCTTCTATCACATACTCTCCCAAACTCTGTCACCAACTTCCTCAATCCCTCCTCCGATCCTGCCACAAGCACAGTGTCGTCTGCAAACAACAGCTGGCTCACCTCCCACTTTTCTCCATTTTCTTTAACCATCTCCAATCCCTGACCCACTACCCTTGCATGTACCTCTCGCTTCTTGTTGCAGAAGAATAAATCTGCCAGTTTTGTATTTTTCACTTCAAGGTTTAACATTTCTTTGCAGATGTTATGCATTAACAGCATGTGGATACTTCACATCATAATTTCAAAACTCCAACCAGAGTAAGAATTGGTGGATACGTACATAAGTAATGCTGTTCTTTAGTTGGTCAAAACCTTCTTAAATGGAACAAGTAACTACTCAAATATGCTCCTCCTGACCACCGTGGAGGAAAATAACTTCCATGGCAAACAAATTAGACAAGTCCATCAACAGCTATAGTACCATTGATCACTGACATAAGACAATATCCTGCATTCACGCATGGACAGCAATGCAATAATGGGATTGTTGTGGAGAACTGGAGACTGCTACAGCAGTGTGGAGATTGAGACCAGTGGAAAGATGGTGAAAATGAGTTATACATGCATCATTCCTCTCCATTCACCCTTATCTTCTGTCCTCTCCTGCCCTTCCTCCACAGACATTCCTCTCTTTTGTAATGCCCCTTTCACCCCATCCATCCATCTCATCCTGGGACATCCCCTCATATTCACTCCTTCCACCTCTGCCTTCCACACTTCTTTTACTAATCTTTCTTCACTCATTCTTTCCATGTGTCCAAACCATCCTAATATCCTTTCATCAACCCTATCTCCCAATTTCCTTTTCCACCCCTGTTCTCCTCCTCACCTCATTTCTCACTCTATCTAGCCTAGTAACCCCTATTATACTTCTCAGACACCTCATCTCAAACACATTCAAATTCCTTCTCTCTTCCTCTCTCATGTTCCATGTTTCTGCCCCGTACAATGCTGTTGGCACAATCACTCCTTCATATAACCTCCACTTAGCATCCATTCCCAAATGTCTATTTCTCATTACACTTTTCAATCCACTCGCTTCTCTCAATCTACATTCTACCTCCGCCCACACTCCCTTTCCTGCCACATTCGCAGCCAAGTATCTAAAACTATCCACTTCCTCCAGTCTTTCACCCTTAATGCTCACCTCCAGCCTGCTGCCAATCTCTCCCCTTGTACATCTCATCATCTTACTTTTACCCACATTTATCTTCAGCTTCCTTCTTTGACACACCTTTTCAAACTCTGTCACTAACTTCCTCAATCCCTCCTCTGATCCTGCTACAAGCGCAGTGTTGTCCACAAACAACAACTGGCTCACCTCCCACTTTTCTCCATTTTCTTTAATCATCTCCAACCCCTGACCCACTACCCTTGCATTCACTTCTCGCACCACCCCATCCATGTAAAGATTGAACAGCCAGGTCGACATAACACATCACTGACGAAGTCCCACCTCAAACCATTCACTCTCTCCACTTCTAATCCTAACACAAGCTCTACTACTCTCGTAAAAACTCTTGACTGCTCTTAACAGCTTTCCTCCTATCCCATATATCTGCAGTACCTCCCACAGTGCCTTCCTGTCTACCATGTCATAAGCCTTTTCCAGATCCATAAAAGCCCAAAAAACATCCATACCTTTTCTTATAGCTTTCTCACATATCTGTCTTACCACAAAGATCTGATCTACACAACCCCTACCTATCCTAAACCCACACTGTTCCTCACCAATTACTCCCTCTGTTCCTCTCTTAATCCTCTCAATCAAGACTCTCCCGTAAGCCTTCCCAACTACACTCAACAAGCTGATCCCTCTGAAACTACTACACTCACACTTGTCCCCCTTTCCCTTGTAAAGCAGAACTATACAGGCACTCCTCCAGTCCTCCAGCACTCTACCCTCTCTCAAACAAACATTAAACAACCTCACCAGCCAGTCCACCATCACTGTACCTTTTTTCTTCAGACATTCTGCATGGCATCCATCCAGACCAGGTGCCTTACCTGCTCTCATTATCTTAACAGCTGCTTTCACTTCATCCTTCCCTATTTCTCCTCCATTTTCCTCACTCATCACTCTCATTTTCTTAGCGCTTCCCACTGCAACTACCTTTACCTCCCTATCCTCCTTTACATTTAGCAACTCCCCGAAATACTCTCTCTGCCTTCCTCTCACTGCCTTTTCTTCCATTATCATCTCTCCATCTGCACCTTTTACCTTTTTTTCTCTACTTGATTCGCCTCCTTTATCTCTTTTAATTTCCTTCCAAAACATCTTTTTATTGCTTTCAAAATTTTCTGTCATACTCTTACACCATTTCACATCTGCTCTCGTCTTTGCTTCCTTTATCTTATGCTTAGCTTCCCTTTTCTTTACTTTGTACCTCTCATACAATTTCCTCGTCCTAATTTGCAGCCAATCTGTGAAAGCTCGCTTCTCTTCTACACATTTCTTTGCTTCATCATCCCACCACTCATTACCCTTCCTTCTTTTTCCTCCCGCCCTCCTTGTTCCACACACCATCTTTGCACACCTTATGACTCCCTCCTTGAACCATCTCCATTCCTCCTCCACTCCTAGTTCTACTCTATCCTTTACTTCCTCCCACTCCTCTTTCAGTTTCTTCTTAAACTCACTCTCCTTTTTTTCCTCATTTAAGCAGTTCACTCTAAGTACCTCCCTACCTTCTGCCCTTTTCCTCTTTCTCCACCTATTCTCCACTCTCGTTTTACCTTCCACCAAAAAATGATCTGATATTCCCCCACTCTCTCCCCTTAGAACATGTACATCCTTAACTCTTCCTACCATACTCCTGGTCACCACTATATAGTCCATTAACGCTCTATCTGCCACCCTTCCATCCACCACCCTCTACCATGTGTACTTATGCTTGACTTTCTTCTTAAATACTGTATTTGCTATCATCAACTCTCTTTCAAGACACATCTCCACCATCATTTCTCCACTATGATTTTTACCTGGAACTCCATAGTTCCCAATCACTCCGTCCATTGGTTCATTTCCTACCCTAGCATTAAGGTCTCCCAATACAACTATATTGGCATTTCTCCCTAATCCCTCTATGCATTCATTTATATATACCCAAAAAGCCTCCTTTCTACACTCTTTTCTCTACCAGGTCCATACACACTTACAAAAACCAACATCTCCCTTCCCAGCTTCACCTTCATCCGCATCAACCTTGATGAAACCTCCTCCCACTCCACTACCCGCTTACTTATCTCTTCACTTACTAGTATAGCCACCCCTTCTCTCTCTCGTCCTCTCTTCACTCCTGAGTACCTCCCAGCTACACTCCCAAACTCACAGTTGCCCTTTCCTTTCATTTTAGTTTCACTCAAAGCCAGTACATTCATCTTTCTTCTCACAAACATACTACCTATCTCTTCCCTTTTACTCTCATCTGCACCACATTCACACACATTGAAAGACCCAAACCTTAGGGTACTGGTTGGAAAACTCCCAGACCCTCTTATGCCTTTTCTTTTCTTTTTAGGAATGTCCCCTTTTGGGGCTACAAGTAGTAGGACTCGTAATACCATCCCCGTCCTGTTTTTTGTCGCCTTCTACGACTCCAGTGGAAAGACTTGGTGGTAGCATTCTCTTCCCCTACCACAGGAACAGCGAAAACAGAAAATGAATACTCAGAGAAATGGTACAGGACAGCAACAAGGGGTTGGGGGACGGCATAATGGAGGGACAGTCGTAGTATAAAGGTATCATCATTACTCTATGAACAGAGTTTTCCTCTATCACAGACAAAATGATGTGTGGCTCTGGTCCGTAGGGGCACCCCATATAGACCCTAAAGTATCAACTGCATGCTACTTTGCCACATTAACATGCAGCCAATACCCCAAAGTAAATAGTGTATAAAATACACAAAATGGAGAAAGAAAAAGAAGAAAAACTGAACCAATAAAGAGAGGTTTGGACATGGGCTGATACAAAAACAATCATGCATGATTGATACCCCGAAATCAACTCAAAGGTAGGACACCAATATTTTTTCAGGATATCCAAAAGAAAGAGGATTATTAGGTAGAGGTTTAGATGTGGAAAGAGAAACTAGGTATAAAAATGTACTAAGAAATTGGGATATTGCTGATTTGATGGAGGAATTAATACATTTGAAAGATGAATATAGGGCAATGTACAGAGAGATAAACCAACTATGAAGAGCTAATGACAAGATGAACAAAGAGCTTAATGATCTAAAAAACAAATTGAATATGGTCAGAAGTGATATTGAAAGAAGGAAAAATGAAGATAAAAGTAAAAATGAGGCATAAAAAAAGAAGTCAAAGAAAAAATACAAACAGTGACTGAGAAAGTAGGAGACACAATTAAGGAGACGGATCTCCTAGAAATAAAGAATCAATGGAAACTAGAACAAGAAGATCAGAAAATAACCTTTAAAGAAATAGTACAACAGCAGGTAGAGGAAAATGTTAAACGGTAATTAAAGTAATTAAAGAAAAGGAAATCTGGGTAAGAGACACAATGGATAAAAAAAAAGTGCATTGTATTGTATGGTATTAAAGAAAAACATAATGTACACAGATACCAAAGAGAAAAAGAAGAGAAGTAGCAAAAGCAATTCTGAAGGAGATACAAGAGGAGTGACAGGTAATGGATAAAGCGATAAAGTACATATATAGGGCAGTAGTCTAGAAAAAAATAGTATAGACCACTAAAAAGCAATCTAGTCTCAAATGAGAGCTGAAGAAGTACTATGAATTTTTTTTTACAAAAATGTGTGGATAAAAAGAAGAAAAGAGCGATGAGGAAAAAGAAAGAAAAGACACTTAGAAATGAAGCAAATAAAGAAAAAAATAAGGGCAGAATGGAGACTGAAAAGAATAAGTTTTTTTTTTTTGAGAGTACTGGACCTGAGGCTGAGAAAATGGTACATAAAAAAAAAAAAAAAAGGAAAATTATTAAATAAAAAAAGAGAAGAAAAGAAAAAATTAAAGATAACATATACTAACATAGATGGCATGATTTCAGGACTAAACGAATTGAATTACTATCTGTCAGTAGAGAAACCAGACATAATGGGAATTGTAGAGACAAAATTAAGAGGTCCACTATCATCAAATACTGTGGGACAAGGTCTATACAACCATTGGTTGAAAAATAAAAAGGAGAAACAGGGTGGAATCATATTTTTGACTGAGAAAGGTTTAAATACGAAAAAGATAACATACATATACCAAGGCTTTTTCCCTTTTAAAGGGAGGTGGCCAAAAAGAAAAAAGCATAAAATCATTCCCATCCATTCCATCCCTGAATACCCTCCACTCCCCTCCACCCTCCCTCTTATCTTACCACCTCTTGGATGACGGGTCATTCCTGCACCTTGTCCACTGCCCTGGGTCAGAGGCAGTGTCACAAGACAACAGCACATCCACAGCAAGGCCGCTTCATTATATTGACCCCCCCCCCTCTCCGTCCCCCCATGCATAAAAGGAGAAGACGGGGAGAAATCCCCTCGGGCTACGTCAAATTTTGCTCACACATACTACCTCACCCCCCATCCCCCCACCCACTCCAGCTCATGCACCACAACATCATCCATATACAACCATTCTCCATTCACCCCTGTCTTCTGTCCTCTCCCATCCTTCCTCAACAGACATTCCCCTCTTCCCCAAAGCCCCCTTCACCCCATCCATCCACCTCATCCTATGACGTCCCCTCATGTTCACTCCCTACACATCTGCCTTCCATACCTCTTTTACTAGTCTTTCTTCACTCATTCTTTCCATGTGTCCATACCATCCTAATACTCTTTCATCAACCCTATCTCCCAACTCACTTTTCACCCCTGTTCTCCTCCTCACCTCCTCATTTCTCACTCTATCCAGCCTAGTAACCCCCATCATACTTCTCAGACACCTCATCTCAAACACATTCAAACTCCTTCTCTCTTCTTCTCTTATGTTCCACGTTTCTGCCCCATACAGTGCTGTTGGCACAATCACTCCTTCATACAGTCTCCTCTTTGCATCCATTCCCAAATGTCTATTCCTCATTACTTTTTTTAATCAACCAAGGCATTTACTCGCTTCTCTCAATCTCCATTCTACCTCCACCTTCACTCCACCTTTTCCTGCCACATTTGCACCCAAGTATCTAAAACTATCCACTTCCTCCAGTCGCTCTCCCTTAATGCTCACTTCCAGTCTACTGCCACTTTCACCCCTTGTACATCTCATCACCTTACTTTTACCCACATTTATCTTCAGCTTTCTTCTATCACACTCTCCCAAACTCTGTCACCAAATTCCTCAATCCCTCCTCCGATCCTGCCACAAGCGCAGTGTCATCTGCAAACAACAGCTGGCTCACCTCCCACTTTTCTCCATTTTCTTTAACCATCACCAATCCCTGACCCACCACCCTTGCATTTACCTCTCTCATCACCCCATCCATGTACAAGTTGAACAGCCAGGGTGACATAACGCATCCCTGACAGAGTCCCACCTTTACCTCGAACCACTCGCTCTCTCCATTTCTAATCCTGACACAAGCTCTACTACTCTCATAAAAACTCTTGACAGCTCCTAGAAGCTTTCCTCCTATCCCGTATATCTGCAAAACCTCCCACAGTGCCCTCCTGTCTACCCTGTCGTAAGCTTTTTCCGGATCCATAAAGCCCAAAAAACATCCTTTCCCTTTCCTATAGCATTCTCAAATATCTGTCTTACCACAAAAATCTGATCTACACAACCCATACCCGTCCTAAATCCATACTGTTCCTCACCAATTACTCCCTCTGTTCCTCTCCTAATCCTCTCAATCAAGATCCTCCCATAAGCCTTCCCAACTACACTTAACAAGCTAATCCCTCTGAAACTACTACATTCACACTTGTCCCCTTTTCCCATGTAAAGTGGAACTATACAGGCACTCCTCCAGTCCTCTGGCACTCTACCCTGTCTCCACAAAGCATTAAATAACCTCACCACCCAGTCCACCATCACTCTACCTTTTTTTTTAGACATTCTACATGTCATCCATCCAGACCAGGTGCCTTACCTGCTTTCATCATCTTAACAACTGCCTTCACTTCATCCTTCCTTATTTCTCCTCCATTTTCCTCACTCATCATGGTCATTTTCTTAGCATTTCCCACTGCAGCTATCTTTCCCTTCCTATCCTCCTTCACATTTAGCAACTCCTTAAAATATTCTACCCATCTTCCCCTTACTGCCTTCTTTTCCATTATCATCTCTCCATCTGCACCTTTTACCTTTTCTTCTCTACTTGATTCACCTCCTCTTCCTCTCTTATTTCTTTCCAAAACATCTTTTTATTACTTTCAAAATTTTCTGTCATACTCTTACCCCATTTAATATCTTCTCTCCTCTTTGCCTCCTTTACCTTTTGCTTTACTTCTCTTTTCTTTTCTTTGTACCTCCCATATGACTCCCTCGTCCTATTTTGTAACCAATCTGTGAAAGCTCGCTTCTTCTCTTCTACAACCATTCACTACCCTTCCTTCTATTTCCTCCTGTCCTTCTTGTTCCACACACCATCTTTGCACACTTTGTGACTCCCTTCTTGAACCATCCCCATTTCTCCTCCACTCCTAGCTCTACTCTATCCTTCACTTCCTTCCACTCCTCCCTCAGCTTCCTCTTGTACTCCTCTTTTTCCTTTTCATTTAAAGAGTTCACTTTAAACACCTCCCTACCTTTTGTCATTTTCCTCTCTCTCCATCTACAGTATCCTCCACTCTCAACTTATCTTCCACCAAAAATGAACTGATATTCCCCTACCCGCTCCCCATAGAACATGTGCATCCTTAACTCTTCCTTTTATACTCCTATCTACCACTACGTAGTCCATTAACGCTCTATCTACCACCCTTCCATCCACCACCCTCTCCCATGTGTACTTATGCTTGACTTTCTTCCGAAACACTGTATTTGCTATCATCAACTCTCTTTCTAGACACATTTCCACCATCAACTCTCCACTACAATTTTTTCCTGGAACTCCACACTTCCCAACTACTCCATCAATTGGTTCATTTCCTTCCCTAGCATAAAGGTCTCCCAGTATTATTACATTGACATTTCTCCCTAATCCCTCTATACACTCATTTAAATCTATCCAAAAAGCCTCCCTTCTACACTCTTCTCACTACCAGCCCCATATGCACTTACTAAAACCCACATCTCCTTTCCCAGTTTCACCTTCATCCACATTAACCTTGAGGAAACCTCCTTCCACTCCACTACACGTTTACCTATCTCTTTACCTACTAGTATAGCCACCCCTTCCTTCCATCGCCCTCTCTTCACTCCTGATAACCTCCCGCTTACACTCCCAAAATTACACTTGCCCTTCCCTTTCAATTTAGTTTCACTCAAAGCCAACACATCCATCTTTCTTCTCACAAACATGCAACCTATCTCTTCCCTTTTACTCTCATCTATACCACATCCACGCACATTAAAAGACCCAAACCGTAGGGTGCTGGTTGGAAAACTCCTAGACCCTCTTATGCCTTTACTTTTTTTTAGGAATGTCCCCTGTGGAGCTACAGGGAGAAGGATGCCTGGTCCCAATCCCCTTCCCTTTTTTCTCACCTCTTATGATCCAAGTGGAAATACTTGGTGGCAGTATTCTTTTGCCCCCACCACAGGGTAGGTAGGCGAAAAAGGAAATGAATATTCAGAGAAATTGTACAGAACAGTAAGAAGGGGTTGGGGGACAGCATAATGGAGGGACAGTCGTAGTATAATAGTATCATAATTTCTTTATGAACAGAGTTTTCCTCTATCACAGACAAAATGATGTGTGGCTCTGGTCTGTAGGGCACCCTATATAGACCCTAAAGTATCAACTGCATGCTACTTTGCCACAATAACATGCAGCCAATACCCCAGACCCCAGCAGACCCCAGAAGGAAAAATAATGTGGAATTGATTATGATTAAAGTTGAAAACGGAGACATGAAATATAGAAAATTTGTAGTTATATATGTGCCCCAGTCTTGGACAAATAGTGATCATTCCAAAATGTTGGAAGACGCAAAGAATGCATTAATTGAATCATTGAAAGAAGGAGGAAACATAGTAATTATGGGTGACTTTAATTCAAAAGAAATATGTTTGGAAGAAATGACAATGAAAGTTGTAGAAGACCTTTGGGGAAATATTCTACTGGATATGACCATTAAATACATATTGACTCAATGACTCAATTGACTCTAGGTATAGAAACAATGAAAAATTGTTGAGACTAGATTTGATATTTACATCAGAGCCTGAAATCGTGGATAAAATGAAATACAAGACACCAATTGGGAAGAGTGACCACATACTAATAGAGTTCGAACTAAAAGAACAGATTGAGTTTAGAAGAAATAAGAAACGTAGAAAAGGGAGACTAATGTACAACAAAATGGATTTTGAGAAACTTGGAAAATTCTTTCATAATGCAAACTGGGAAAACTTAAATGAAGAAACAAAGATGGAAGAGAAATGGAACATATTAAAAGAAAATTACAATGAGGGAAAAGACAAATATGTACCAAAGAAGAAACAAGAATGGGTGTACATAAAGTGCTGGTACAACAAAAAATGTAATGAGGCTAAAGATAGAAGAGACAAAGCCTTGAAAAGATGGAAAAAAGACCAAAATAGAAAGAAAAAAAAAAGAGCAAGTGGTAAATATACATCAAACTAAGAAATAAATATGTAAAAATACACATGGAAGAAAAGAGAAACTATGAAAAGGATATAATAGAAAAATGCAAGGACCAACCTAAACTATTCTACAGGTATGTGAATGACAAACTAAAAGGTAAACATGAAATAGTGAAATTGCATCAAGGGAATAATGAATATATAGAAGATGTAGAAATGGCTGAAATTATGAAGAAACATTTTAAATATGTATTCACAATTGAAAGTACACAAAATTGGGAGGAAGGACAGAAAGATGCCCTCAATGAAAGAAATAACTGTGACACAGAAGGAAATAAGGGACCAAATTAAAATCACATGGGCCGGATGGAATTGCAAATTGGATATTAAAACAATGTATAGATGGGACAAAATACACAATATATTTCTCACTCAAAGAAGGAAAATTACTACAAGATTGGAAAAATGCAAATATTGTACCAGTATACAAAGGAGGGGACAAGGGAAATCCAACAAAATATAGACCAGTCTCCCTTACAAGCACAATATCAACATTTTTTGAAAAAGTTATCAAAAGTAAATGGATTAAACATTTGAAAGAGAATGATATATTAAATCCAAAACAATTTGGATTTAGATGTGGAAGATCATGTGCCATAAACTTGATTTGCTTTTACTCAAAGCTAATAGAAATAGTACAAGAAATGGACAGATGGACAAACTGTGCCTTCTTAGATCAACAAAAAGCATTTGATAAAGTACCACACAAAAAGCTACCAAGAAAAATTGAAACAAGTGGAGTACAAGGAAAGTTATTTGAATGTATGGAAGATTTCTGGAATGGGAGAAAAATGAGGGTGGTACTTAGAAACAAGAACTCAACCTGGGAAGAAATTATAAGTGGAGTCCCACAAGGTTCTGTGTTGGCTCTGATAATGTTTGCCATGTATGAAGGTGTGGAATGTTATATAAACTTCTTTGTAGATGATGCAAAACTACTAAAGAGAGTAAGTACAGAGGAAGATTGTAAATCACTACAAAAAGACCTGGATAAAGTCTGGGAATGAAGTCAAAAGTGTGAAATGAACTTCAACATCAAGTAATGTATAATGGAATTTGGATAAAGTAAAAATAGAATATCGGGACAATACAAAATTGGTACAAAGGAAGTTAAAAAAAAAAGTCAACTTGGAAAGGGACCTAGGAGTAATTATCAGCACTGACACGGCACCAGACAAACATGTCAACAAAATAGTCGGAGAAACCTCCAATTTCCTAAGATCAATGAAAGTGGCCTGTGACTACTTGGCTTATAGTAACGTAGATGGATTGATTTCAGTAATAGTGAACTAAGTGATTACCTGTCAAAAGAAAAAACAGATAATGGGAATTGCAGAGACAAAATTAAGGGGTCCACTACACCAAATATTGTTGGACATGGATTATATAAACATTGGATCAAAAATAGCAATGAGAAACAGGGTGGAGGAGTCATGTTTCTGGCCAAGAAAAACTTAAATGTGATGAAGGTTACAGAGGTATAAACAATGTGGAAATGATTATGATAAAAGTTGAAGATAGCGACATGAAAAGTAGAAGTTTGTAGTGATTTATGTGCCTCCAAAAATGGGCTCTTGGAAAGAGGGCAAGCATTCAAAAATGTTCAACTCTGTATTTATGTACAACACCCCTTTCAGAATTGTTTCCCTTCTCCCTGTGGACTTTAGTATAATCATTTCTAGCTTGTTAGTAAGCTTCTTCTGTTTTATTGTTTCTTATCTTCAATTTTCCCCAAGCTATATCCCTTACTTTTGCTCTTTTTTTTCCACACTTTTGGTCGAACCAGTCTTGTTTCTGATTCTTCCATCCACTAATCATTGGCCCATGTTTGTTCATTCCCAGGTTGTAAATGTAAAGGTTTCTTAGTTCCTCGTTATCCCAGTGGTATTCATGAATATCAGTCAGCTTTTTCAAAGAATTCAAGCTGGATTAATTCCTTCCCAATATTGAATCACTGGCCTGTATAATTTATTCCTTAGGTTTATTTCTTCATTCACCTGCTGAAATTCAGTTGTTATATGGTCACTTTTTCCTTTGGGGCTAAGGTAGTTCATGGTTCTAATGATGTCTGGCTCTTTGATAAGTAGCAGATCTAATCTCATGGGAATGTCATCTCTTACCTGAGTCACTTCCTTTACCTACTGGGTCATTGCATTCTCCATTTCTATATTCAACAGAGCTGATGAATGAATATTGGGATGATTTGGACTCATGGAAGGAATGAGTGGAGAAAGATGAGCAAAAGAGGTGTAGAAGGCAGAGGTGGATGGAATGAAGCTGAGGGGATGACTGAGGATGAGATGGATGATGAGTTGGTGACATATACTAAGGGGTGCATTGCTTCACTTACATGCCGGCACCAGTCCCCGTTAGTCTCTGTGAACAAACTCATGCAGCCACTCTTCCCTCTCCAAACAACTCTTGATCAATTTGCCTCAGCCATGAATTGTTCATCTCCTGCATCGAGGATTGTGAAGACAATCCTGTGAGTAGGATCAACATCATGGAAATGTGCCACATGCTTATATAGCCAGAGTTAACATTAATGAATTATGCTGATAGCTGGCCTATACCGAGTCTCACAGTACAGTTTCTGGTTTCATACAGTCATTTCAGCAATATCCCATAATTCTCTGAAGGAACCTAGTACCAAATAAATTGAGACTCCTCTTTAAATCAGCATTCAGTGTCCATATCTCACAGTCATACAGCAATACAGCAAGACAGGGAGACACTCGCCAAACTAACATATGAGCAAAGACTATCCAAATTGAACCTACCAACTCTGGAACAAAGAAGAGAAAGAGGAGATTTGCTAACTATCTACAGAATAATGAAAGGAATGGAAGTTTTAGACAGGAACGACCTATTAATGTGGGACAACGGAACAAGAGGACACGGAAAAAAATTGAAAAAGGATAGTTATAGAAAAAAAATTGAAAAGGAACAGTTTCCCACACAGAGCGATAAATATATGGAACAAATTAGACAACAAAACAGTATGTGCTAACACTATACAAGATTTTAAGATAAAACTTGATGCGGAGAGATACAAAGACAGGTCACCACGAGCATAGCTCCCCTCCCGTATATTACAACTAGGTAAAGTGACTTAGAGATTAGAGTCTTAGTCTTGCATAAATAATGTCAAGACTATGTACTCGGGTTGAGAGAATTCCTAACACCATGGGCAACACCAATCCTTCAAAGTACTTCCTGAAATGACCAACCACTATTATGCACTACATTATTACATCATACATACTTATACCAAAGGCTTTTTCCCCCTTACAAGTGAGGTAACCCAAAAAAAAAAGGCATAAAAACCATTCCCACCCATTCCATCCCTAATAAACTCCACTCCCCTCCACCCTCTACCCTCCCTCTTATCTTGGCACCTCCTGGATGACGGGTCATCCCTGCATCTCGCTCACTGCCCTGGGTTAGCAGTGACTCAAGACACAGCACATCCACAGCAAGGCCGCTTCATTAAATCGGCGACCCTCTATCCGTCCCCTCATGCAGAAAAGAAGATGGGGAGAAATCCCTTTGGGCTGCATTGAATTTTTCTCACACATACTACCTCATCCCCCATCCCCCCATCCATTTCACCTCATGCATCACAGTTTCCAAGACTGTACTGTCCTCACCACATGCATGAACCATGTCATCCAGTAAGCCCCCAAACACCTGAACTTTGGTCTTGGTCCAGGAGACCTGAGGACCAATCAGTCTTGCCTCCCTGTGTGCAGTGACTTGAGGGCTGCAACCAGGACCTCCAAAAACTCTGTCCAATACCCTGTCCGTGCAGGTATACTTTACAGCACTCTGTCCCAGAGTATAAGCCAAGTATCAAGTCAATAATCCTTGCAGGAATCCTATGGATCTGCAGAAGATTCTAGAGCATTCCATGATACACCAAGTCAGACACCCTCTTGAGATCAACATAAGTTGCAAGAAACCCCAGATGAAACTCGTATCAGTGTTCCACAAGAATACAAAGTACAAAGATCTAACAGTTGTTGACCTACCTGGCATGAACCCAGATGGTTCAGGCCTCTGAAACTTTAGCAGATGTGAACAAACTTGTGTCAGCAATAGATAGTCAAACACCTGGCACACTGAGCAGTGTAATGCTTCAGTAGTTGTTGTAGTCCAGCCAGTCCCCAAAGTACTTGGCAGAGGGGTTACACCCCTCCACACCTGACACTAGCTCATCATCATCTGTTTGGCTTGTGCTCCTCTGACCTCTTTTCTGTCATTTCTGAACCCTGTATTGGTCCAGGTCCCTAGCCACTCTGGCATCACAGCCCAACTCTATCTTCTCCAGTGTCTCCTACGATGCCACACCACCCCTTGACCTTGGGCACATTCCAATGTATTCCGTAGCAGCTTTCAGAGTTTCATATGTAAAAGTATCCCTCACTTCTTCAGGTGATGGGAGAGGAAAATGAAGGACAAATAAAGAAAAAAAAAAGAAAAAAATGCAAATAGCTCTAAAAATGATGAGAACAGGTAAGTCACTTGGGTTAGATGGGTGTTATGCAGTGTCTGAAGAAAAGAGGCACAGTAATAGTGGACTGGCCTATAATTCCACTTTATAAGGAAAAGGGGACAGCTGTGAGTATAGTTTCAGAGGGATCGGTTTGTTGAGTGTAGTTGGGAACGCTTATGGGAGGGTTTTAAGTGAGGGGATTAGGAGAGGTACAGAGGGAGTAATTGGTGAAGAACAGTGTGAGTTTAGGAAAGGTAGGGGTTGCATGGATCGGATTTTTGTGGTAAGGCAGGTGTGTGAAAAAGCTTAAGAAAAGGTAAAGATTTTTTTTGAGCCTTTATGAATTTGGAAAAGGCTTATGACAAGGTAGATATTGCAGGTATATGGAATTGAGAGATAACTGTTAAGGACAGCCAAGAGTTTTTACATAAGTAGAGCCTGTGTTAGAATAGGAAATGGAGAGTGTGTGGTTTGAGGTAAAGGTGGGACTATGTTAGGGATGTGTCATGTTGCCATGGCTGTTCAATGTGTACATGGATGGGGGGGGGTGCATGAGGTAAAGGCGAGGGTAATGGGCAGGTGACTAAAGATGTTAAAAGAAAATGGAGAAAAGTGGGAAGTGAGCCAGTTGCTGTTTGCTGACAACACTGTTTTTGTGGCAGGATCAGAGGAGGGATTAAGGGAGTGAGTGACAGAGTTTGGGAAGGTAAGCAATAAGAGAAAGTTAAAGGTAAATGTGGGTAAAAGTGAGATGATGAGATGTACAAGGGTAGAGAGTGGCAGTGAGTTGGAAGTAGTCTAAAAGGAGAGAGCCCAGAGGAAGTGGATAGATAGCTTTAGGTATTTGGGGTCACATGTGGCAGGAAAGGGAGGAGTAGAGCTGGAAGAAAATTGTAGATTAAGAGAAGCAAGTAAATGCCTTGGGGGGGATTAAAAAGTGTCATGAGAAATAGGCATCTGGGAATGGCTGCAAAGTGGAGATATATGAAGAGGTGATTGTGCCGACGGCATTGTATGGAGCAGAGACTTGGAATTTAAAAGAGGAAAAGTTTAAATGTGTTTGAGATGAAATATCTAAAAAGTACATACATACATACATATACCAAGGCTTTTTCCCCCTAACAAGGGAGGTAGCCAAAAAGGAAAAGTCATAAAATCATTCCCACCCATTCCATCCCTACATACACTCCACACCCCTCCACCCTCCCTCTCATCTTAGCACCTCCCGGATGACAAGTCATCCCTGCACATTGTCCGCTGCCCTGGGTCAGAGGCAGTGTCGCATGACACAGCACATCCACAGCAAGGCCGCTTCATTAAATCGGCGACCCCCCCTCTCTGTCCCCCCATGCATAACGGAGAAGACGGGGAGAAATCCCTTCGGGCTGCATCAAAATTTGCTCATATATACTACCTCACACCCCCCCCATCCCCCAGCCCATTCTACCCCATGCATCACAAAATCATCCACATACAACCAT
>NC_134797.1:759667-862167 GCF_046742065.1 Oratosquilla oratoria | reverse complement strand
TGTACCCACTTGCTCCTCATGACGCCTACATAGGCATCACCGTATGGTAGGGGTTAAACTGTGGTAAAGAAACGCATGGCATCCATCCAGACCAGGTGCCTTACCTGCTTTCATCATCTTAACAACTCCCTTCACTTCATCCTTCCTTATTTCTCCTCCATTTTCCTCACTCATCACTCATTTTCTTAACATTTCCCACACCAGCTATCTTTCCTTCCCTATCCTCCTTCACATTTAGCAACTCCCTAAAATATTCTGCCCATCTTCCCCTTACTGTCTTCTCTTCTATTATCATCTCTCCATCTGCACCTTTTACCTTTTCTTCTCTACTTGATTCGCCTCCTCTTCCTTTCTTAATTTCTTTCCAGAACATCTTTTTATTACTTTCAATTTTTTTTGTCATACTCTTACCCCATTTCACATCTGCTCTCCTCTTTGCCTCCTTTACCTTTTGCTTTACTTATCTTTTCTTTTCATTGTACCTCTCATATGACTCCCTCATCCTATTTTGTAACCAATCTGTGAAAGCTCGGTTCTTCTTTTCTACAAGCTTCTTTGTTTCCTCATCCCACCATTCACTACCCTTCCTTCTATTTCCACCTGTCCTTCTTGTTCCACACACCATCCTTGCACACTTTATGACTCCCTCCTTGAACCATCCCCATTCCTCCTTCACTCCTAGCTCTACTCTATCCTTCACTCCCTCCCACTCCTCCTTTAGCTTCTTCTTGTATTCCTCCTTTTCATTTAAAGAGTTTTAAAGAAAATTTGGACTAAAGTAAGAAAAATATCTGAAAAATACATCCCTACACCATCACCAGTCATACAACTTAATAATCAAACACTTCATAGCCCAGATGACGTAAGTGAAGCCTTTGCAGACCATTTCCCAAATATCTCATTAAAAAATCCTTCATTTATGTATGTTCAACATCGTATTCAAGAAGATAATAAATTAAAATTTAGAACAGCAAAAAATGAATCTTATAACCTGCCATTCAGTATGAAAGAACTATTTGATTTATCTTCATGTAACGACTCCTGTCCGGGCAATGATGAAATAACTTACTCTATGATCAAGCACCTCACTGTGGAGACTAATTTTCTAGGTATAGTAAATAGAATATGGAAAGAAAAGTCATTCCCTAATATCTGGAGCATAGCAATAATACTGGCTTTCTTAAAACCAGGAAAAGATGATAAAATCATGACCAACTTTTGTCCTATAGCACTCACATGTTGTATATGTAAATTAATGGAGAAAATGGTAAATGTACGCCTAGTCTGGTATTTGGAGAAAAATGGACTTTTTAACCCCACACAGAGTGGATTTCATAAGATGCGATCGTGCACAGATGCATTGATAAGATTGGAGACATCAATTTGTGAGGCTTTTGCTAATAAGAAACACCACATCTCGGTCTTCTTTGATATAGAAAAAACTTACGATACCACTTGGAGATTTGGCATCTTGAAAGTTATTTATGAAATTGGACTTAGAGGAGAACTAACCATTTTTATTCAATCTTTTCTCAACAACCAAAGGTTCAAGGTCAAAATTGGTAATACATTTTCCTCAGTTCATGTTCAAGAAGAAGGAGTGCCACAGGGCAGTGTTTTGAGTGTAACACTGTTTACATTATCAATAAATGGTATAAGCTCTATAATCCCACGTGAAGTAATGCATACCCTATTTGGTGATAACTTGTCCATCTCTTTTGCAGCTTCATGAATGGTAATTGCTGAAAGAACGATACAATTAACTATTAATAGAATAGCAGATTGGGCTTCAAAACGTGGACTCAAGTTCTCTGCTTCAAAAACGGTAGTGATGCATTTTTGCCGAATAAGAGGTCTGCATCCTGATCCTGACTTATATGGACAAAGAATATCTTGCAAAGATGAAACACGGTTCTTGGGACTGATTCCTGATAAAATATTAACTTGGATCCCACACATTAAGAATCTAAAGGTAAAATGCTCACAAGCTCTTAATTTAATAAAAGTACTCTCTCACACCTCATGGGGAGCTGACAGGAAACATCTGATGACCCTCTATAAAGCACTAGTTGCCTCTAAACTGGCTTATGGATGTGAATTGTATTCATCGGCAACAAAAGCAGCACTATCTATTCTTAATTCCAACACATAATACTGGAGTAAGATTAGCCTCAGGAGCTTTTAGATCATCCCCAATACCCAGTGGATGCAAGTGAATTGCCTCTAGACTTTTACCGCCAGTCACTGCTGGTTCGATACTGGCATAGAATCCAGAGAATTTCTAAATCTCTTGTATGTGAAGTTGTTTCTAATCAAAAATACTATAAATTTTATCTTGATCATCCCAGACTCCCTAAGCCTTTTGGATATCGAGTTTCAAATTTTTTTGAGGAATTACAGATCCCAAAAATTAATATTTTACCGGTTAAATACTCAACGGTACCCCCATGGAAGCTTCCATCTATAGAATTTTGTAAATGTATATTCAGTTCATAGAAAGAAATGTCCACAGAGATGATACAACTAACCTTCCTAGAACACATGGAAATTCATGAGGAATCCATTCCAATTTTTTCTGATGGCTCCAAGTCCAGTGTGGGCGCTGGATTTGGATTTGTCTTTCCAAGCCTTACTCAAAGTGTAAGTTTACATGAACAGGCCTCTATGAGGGGGTTTACACGGTCTAACGGTTCATCGAACGTGGTTCGACAGACACGTGTTTAAAGTGACGTGTGAATGGGGTATTTGGTTGTCGAACACATTGGTTAAACCCCAAATACCCCGTTCACACATTCACACATCACTTTTAACACATGTCTGTCAAACCACGTTTGATGAACCGTTAGACCATGTAAACCCCCTCTAACTTTACAGCAGAATTGTACGCAATCTTAAGTGCACTCAAAGAAATTATGATGCACAACGGAAATAGTTTTGTAATTTACAGTGACTCAGAAAGTGTACTATAGGCAATAGTTCACTTTAACTCGGATCACCCACTGGTAATAGAAATATCAGAATGGTTGTATTTAATAGAAAAAAGAGGCAAAAACATAAAGTTTTGTTGGGTCCCTGCCCATGTAGGAGTTAGTGAGAATGAGAAAGCGGATGCCTTAGCAAAACATGCAGCTAGAATTACTCCCAGAAACAGCCTCGCTCTACCAGTCAGAGATATTTGTCAGAGATATTTAGCCTATCATTCAGTCAAGACTCCAGGAAGTCTGGAACTTTAACTGGGAACTAGAAGACCAAAAAATGAAGGACAGCTATCACCCCTCGCCCTTGGAAATATTCAGATTTACCTAGAGAAAAAGAAGTTATATTATGCAGATTAAGAATCGGTCACACTAGACTGACACACAGCTTCCTAATGAACAGAGTATTGCATTGTCCCATTGACAATCAGACATATTTTAGTAGAATACCCAAGTCAAATGGCGGCTAGAGAACATTACTTTTACCATTGTAAAAATAATAATGGCAGATACACTTTGATTAAGATTTTAGGAGCTGAATGTGATATTGATCTCCTTTTTAATTTTCTTAAAGAAATTTGCATTCTTGATAAGATTTAGAATGCCAAGTTTTAAATTTTATTTATATATTTTCTTAATCAACTTTAATGCAGCATTAGTTAAAACCTTTTAGATACAGTGTATCAATTCAAATGATAACTAATTTATAAGTTAAATATAAAAGTTTGAATATATATCTCTGTTAAAATGTTCATTGTTTTAAAATATATATTTCTAAGGTATAGTACCTACTCTCTATATCAATATAGAAATAAAAAATATTTTATATAATTAGGGGTGAATGGAGAGTGGTTGTACAGTATAAGCTCTTTTAACCAGCACGAGTGGGACCAAAGACGTGCCGGAAAGGGGAAATCCCGGTTACGAGAAGGAATATTAAAAAATACATTTATTGCCTTTATTCATAGAGTACCCCCGTCTGGGGTATTGGCTGCTTGTTATTGTGGCAAAGTAGCATGCAGTCGATACTTTAGGGTCTATATGGGGCGCCCCTACGGACCAGAGCCACACATCATTTTGTCTATGACAGAAGAAATTCTGTTCATAGAGAAATGATGACACTTTTATACTACGACTGTCCCTCCGTTATGCTGTCCCCCAACCCCTTGTTGCTGTCCTGTACCATTTCTCTGAGTATTCTCTTTCTGTGGTGGGGGAAAAGAATACTGCCACCAAGTATCCCACTTGGATCGTAAGAGGCGAGAAAAAAGGGACGGGGAGAGGGACTAGGCATCCTTCTCCCTGTAGCCCCACGGGGCACACATCCTAAAGAGAAAAGTGAAGGCATAAGGGGTGCTGGAGGGCCTCGGGCCAGCACCCTAAGGTTTGGGTCTTTTAATGTGCGTGGATGTGGTACAGATGAGAGTAAAAGGGAAGAGATAGGTAGTATGTTTGTGAGAAGAAAGATGGATGTGTTGGCTTTGAGTGAAACTAAGTTGAAAGGGAAGGGTGAGTGTAAGTTTGGGAGTGTAAGTGGGAGGTTATCAGGAGTGAAGAGAGGGCGAGGGAGGGAAGGGGTGGCTATTCTAGTAAGTGAGGAGATAAGTAAACAGGTAGTGGAGTGGAAGGAGGTTTCCTCAAGGATAATGTGGATGAAGGTGAAACTGGGAAAGGAGATGTGGGTCTTTGTAAGTGCATATGGGCCTGGCAGTGAGAAGAGCGTGGAAGAAAGGGAGGCCTTTTGGATAGATTTAAATGAGTGCATAGAGGGTTTAGGAAGAAATGTCAATGTAATAGTACTGGGAGACCTTAATGCTAGGGTAGGAAATGGTCCAATCGATGGAGTGGTTGGGAAGTGTGGAGTTCCAGGAAAGAATCGTAGTGGAGAGTTGATGGTGGAAATGTGTCTAGAAAGAGAGTTGATGATAGCAAATACAGTGTTTCGGAAGAAAGTCAAGCATAAGTACACATGGGAGAGGGTGGTGGAGGGAAGGGTGGTAGATAGAGCGCTAATGGATTATGTAGTGGTAAATAGGATTATGATAGGAAGAGTTAAGGATGTACATGTGCTAAGGGGAGAGGGTGGGGGAATATCAGATCATTTTTTGGTGGAAGGTAAGCTGAGAGTGGAGGATAGATGGAGAAAGAGGAAAGGGACAAAAGGTAGGGAGGTTCTTAGAGTGAACTCCTTGAATAAAAAGGAAAAGGAGAAGGAGTACGAAAAGAAGCTGAAGGAGGAGTGGGAGGGAGTAAAGGATGGAGCAGAGATGGGTGTGGAGGAGGAATGGGGATGGTTCAAGGAGGGAGTCTTAAAGTGTGCAAGGATGGTGTGTGGAACAAGAAGGACAGGAGGAAATAGAAGAAAGGGTAGTGAATGGTGGGATGAGGAAACAAAGAAGGTTGTAGAAGAGAAGAAGCGAGCATTCACAGATTGGTTACAAAAGAGAACGGGGGAGTCATATGAGACGTACAAAGAAAAGAAAAGAGAAGTAAAGCAAAAGGTAAAGGTTGCAAAGAGGAGAGCAGATGTGAAATGGGGTAGGAGTATGACAGAAAATTTTGAAAGTAATAAAAAGATGTTTTGGAAATAAATTAAGAGAGGAAGAGGAGGCAAATCAAGTAGAGAAGAAAAGGTAAAAGGTACAGATGGAGAGATGATAATGGAAGAGATGGCAGTAAGGGGAAGATGGGCAGAATATTTTAGGGAGTTGCTAAATGTGAAGGAGGATAGGGAAGGGAAGATAGCTGCAGTGGGAAATGTGAAGAAAATGAGAGTGATGAGTGAGGAGAATGGAGGAGAAATAAGGAAGGATGAGGTAAAGGCAGTTGTAAAGATGATGAAAGCAGGTAAGGCACCTGGTCTGGATGGATGCCATGCAGAATGTCTGAAAAAGGGAGGTTCAGTGATGGTGGACTGGTTGGTGAGGTTATTTAATGTTTGCTGGAGAGAGGGTAGAGTACTGGAGAAGTGCCTGTATAGTTCCTCTTTACAAGGGAAAAGGGGACAAGTGTGAATGTAGTAGTTTCAGAGGGATTAGCCTGTTAAGTGTAGTAGGGAAGGCTTATGGGATGATCTTAATTGAGAGGATTAGGAGAGGAACAGAAGGAGTAATTGGTGAGGAACAGTGTGGATTTAGGACAGGTAGAGGTTGTGTAGATCAGATCTTTGTGGTAAGACAGATATGTGAGAAAGCTATAGGAAAGGGGAAGGATGTTTTTTGGGCTTTTATGGATCTGGAAAAGGCTTATGATAGGGTAGACAGAAAGGCACTGTGGGAGGTTATGCAGATATATGGGATAGGAGGAAAGCTTCTGGGAGCTGTCAAGAGTTTTTATGAGAGTAGTAGAGCTTGTGTCAGGATTAGAAATGGAGAGAGTGAGTGGTTTGAAGTAAAGGTGGGACTTCGTCAAGGATGCGTTATGTCACCCTGGCTGTTCAACTTATACATGGATGGGGTGGTGCGAGAGGTGAATGCTAGGGTAGTGGGTCAGGGATTGGAGATGGTTAAAGAAAATGGAGAAAAGTGGGAGGTGAGCCAGCTGTTGTTTGCGGACGACACTGCGCTTGTGGCAGGGTCGGAGGAGGGATTGAGGAAGCTGGTGGCAGAGTTTGGGAGAGTATGTGATAGAAGAAAGCTAAAGATAAATGTAGGTAAAAGTAAGGTGATGAGATGTACAAGGGGTGAAAGTGGCAGTAGACTGGAAGTGAGCATTAAGGGAGAGCGACTGGAGGAAGTGGATAGTTTTAGATACTTGGGTGCAAGTGTAGCAGGAAAAGGTGGAGTGAAGGTGGAGGTAGAATGTAGATTGAGAGAAGCGAGTAAATGCCTTGGTGGATTAAAGAGTGTAATGAGGAATAGACATTTGGGAATGGATGCGAAGAGGAGACTGTATGAAGGAGTGATTGTGCCAACAGCACTGTATGGGGCAGAAACGTGGAACATAAGAGAAGAAGAGAGAAGGAGTTTGAATGTGTTTGAGATGAGTTGTCTGAGAAGTATGGTGGGGGTTACTAGGCTAGATAGAGTGAGAAATGAGGAGGTGAGGAGGAGAACAGGGGTGAAAAAGGAGCTGGGAGATAGGGTTGATGAAAGAATATTAGGATGGTTTGGACACATGGAAAGAATGAGTGAAGAAAGACTAGTAAAAGAGGTATGGAAGGCAGATGTGGAGGGAGTGAACATGAGGGGACGTCCTAGGATGAGGTGGATGGATGGGGTGAAGGGGGCTTTGGGGAAGAGGGGAATGTCTGTTGAGGAAGGAAGGGAGAGGACGGAAGACAGAGGTGAGTGGAGAATGGTTGTATATGGATGATGATGTGATTGCATGAGGAGGAATGGGCAGGGGGGGTGGGGGGTGGGGTAGTATGTGTGAGTAAATTTTGACGCAGCCCGAAGGGATTTCTCCCCGTCCTCTCCTTATATGCAAGGGGGGACGGAGAGGGGGGGTCGCTGATTAAATGAAGCGGCCTTGCTGTGGATGTGCTGTGTCTTGTGACACTGCTTCTGACCCAGGGCGGTGGGCAGGGTGCAGGGATGACCCGTCATCCAGGAGGTGCTCAGATGAGAGGGAGGGTGGGAGGGGTGTGGAGTGTATGTAGTTATGAAATGGGTGGGAGTGTTTTTATGCCTTTCCCTTTTTGGCTACCTCCCTTGTAAGGGGGAAAAAGCCTTGGTATATGTATGTACTTAAATAAAATTCATTCAATGGCTTCACTTTTGTTGTTTATTTATTTATCAGTATATACATATTTATTTATCTTTATTTATTTTCATGAAATCACATATGTCTCTTTGTTTAGAATGTTTGTCTCTCTCCATTAAAAATTCATTTTGAAGACAGTGAAGAGACATCACGTCGTGAGTCCCCATGTAGGTGCACTGCTCCGCAAACTTGATAAATGTTGCCAATCTTTAGCTGCATCCTTCCACGTTACTCTTGGCTCTGGGTCATCTTCCACTTCACTATCAGCCTCTGTTTCCTTACCATGCTTCTCCTCAATCACTGCCTGAATGATTTCGTCGTCAGTTAGTGTGGGGGTGATAGCTTCGTCATTGTCGACCTCCATCCACTCCTGAAGAGCATCAGTGATGCTAAGCTTAGCACTACCACGCATATCCTTCAACTCGGCCATCACTGCCTTCCTTTGCTGTCGGTATGTGTTTGTGTGTTGAGAGAGTTGCTAATAGACAGTCGCACGCTTAACATCAGTCGTCTTATTACAGTGGGCACTGGGCCTGACGGAGCGGCAGGATTTGTGGGAGATGGCGGGAAAGATGCGCGCTACCTCTGGCGGTGGCGAGAGTGGCGCGGGAATTTTAAATTTAATTTTTTCAAATTTTTATACAAAATTGTTATTTCCTCGTGAATAATATGCCGGTTATAAGGAGCCGGATACGAGAATAACGGATAAAAGAGCTTTTACTGTATATGGATGTTGTGATAGCATGAGGTGGAATGGGGGGGTGGATGGGGGGTGAGGTAGTATGTGTGAGCAAAATTTGACGCAGCCCGAAGGGATTTCTCCCCATCCTCTCATTTTATGCAATGGGGGGACGGAGAGGGGGGGGGTCGCCAATTTAATGAAGCGGCCTTGCTGTGGATGTGCAGTGTCTTGTGACACTGCTTCTGACCCAGGGCAGTGGACAAGGTGCAGGGATGACCCGTCATTCAGGAGGTGCTAAGATAAGAGGGAGGGTGGAGGGGTGTGGAGTGTATTCAGGGATGGAATGGGTGGGAATGATTTTATGCCTTTTTCTTTTTGGCTACCCCCCTTGTAAGGGGGAAAAAGCCTTGGTATATGTATGTATGTAGTAGTGGCATCAGTGACCATAGATGTTCTGATGCCAAATAATCCCCAATAAATAAATGTCCCACTTTGATAAGTCCTCCCTATCAAGGCATTCTTTTCCTTTCATAATTCTGTAGATGGTTAGTAGATCCCCTCGTACTCTTCTTTGGTCTAGGGTCAGCAATTCCAGTTCAGCCAGTCTTTGTTCATACACCAAGTTTGAAAGTGTTGTGGCCATCTTTGTTGTTGCTCTTTGTATTCTTTCTAATTTTCATATATTCTTTTTTGTACTGGGTGACCATATCAGTGCTGCATATTCCAGTTTTGGCCTTATCAGTGTTTGTAATATTTTTTAAAATCATTTCCTTATCCACCTTTATTGATCTCAACAAATTGTATGTTTCTCCAACTATTTTATTTATATGTTCATCTGGCAACATATCTATGGTGATGATTACTCCTAGGTTCCTCTCTGAATTTACTTTCTTTACTTCTTTTTCATTAATTTTATACTGTCCTGATATTCTATTCTTGCTTCAAAATTCGATTATACTGCATTTCTAGAAGTTGAATTCTACTTCCCATCTATTGCTCCACTCTGAGACTTTGTTCAGATCACTCTGTAACGACTCACAGTCTATTTCGGATCTTATTCTCTCCTATAACTTTGTATTATCCACAAAGAAGTTCATGTAGGATTCAATACTTTTGTCCATGTCATTCACATATATAGCAAACATTATTGGAGCTAGTACTGACCCCTGTGGGATGCCACTTCTCATTTCTTCCCATTTTTAATATTTGTCTCTGAGCACTAATCTCATTTTTCTTCCATGTAGGAAATCCTCCATCCAGTTCATTAGTTTTCCATGTATGCCTCCTATTGTTTCCAGTTTATATTGCAATTTTCTGTTTGGTACCTTATCAAATGCATTTTGTTAGTCCAGGAATGCACAGTCTGCCCAGCCATCCCTTTCTTGCAATATATCTATCAATCTTGAATAGAAACAAATCATATTAGTGGTACATGATCTTCCCTGCCAATCCAAATTGCCTTGGGTCCAGATATTTTGTCCATCTGTCTTTGATGACTCTCTCACAAATTTTAACTACGCTCCTCCCTTGATTTAAGAATGCTCCATATATGAATTTTCGCTATAACGAACAAAAAGAAATTTGTCCCAAAAATCGAAATACGAACTAAAAATTCGCCATAACGAATAAAATCCTGTTGAAAAAATTAATGTATTTTTAAATCATAAATATTAAAAAGAAAATTATTTTTACATCATAGATATTAAAAAAATAAAAAAAAACTGCCATATATCCAGTTAAAAAAAAATAATAAAAGTGGAAATAGATAAGTACGTTTGTTATTGTTTTCAAAACAATGCCTTGTATTGCTCGGTCTACTCACTCGGTCTTGGTTAATCGTGGATTATTAGCATTATTTCAAGAGACATTATGCCTCCTAAGCATCCAGAAAGCCCTATTAAGGATGGTGACAAGCCTAAGAGGGCTAGGAAAGCAATATCTCTAGATACTAAGTTTTCTGTGTTAAAGAAAAGTGACAAAGGAATGAGAGTGAAGGACATCGCAAATTTGTTTGGCTTGGCTGCTCGATTTAAGTATATATGATATACGAACCTTTTTTCAAGAACGTAACTAGTTCGTAAATAGAGGGAGGAGTGTATTGTACTTGTTAGGGACATTGGTAAAAAATTTATTGGGTCTTCCTTATTTCCTCCCTTGTATATTGGCACTATATTGGCATTTTTCCAGTCTCCTGGTAATTTTCCTTCTTTGAGTGAGCATTCAATTATTTTGTATATTTTTTCTGTTCATTGATACATTCCTTTAGTATCCAGATTGCAACTCCGTCTGGGCCATGTGATTTATGTCAAGTTTTAATATTCGATTTCTTATTTCATTCTGAGTGTGTATTTACCTAGTTGTGTTATATGGAAAGGGAGCTATGCTCATGGCGACCCGTCTTCGTATCTTTCAGCATCAAGTTTTTTCTTAACCTCTTCACTCCGGGGCACATCGCACGTCTGGCAGCATTAGCTGCCTAACGTGTGATGTTGCGTCATAATAATCGTATTATAAAAAATAAAGTCAGTCCTCAATTGTTCATTCTCTTTCACCCATGAATTTTGATAACAATAGAAAATATGATGAAGCCAGTTTAGAGATAATGGAGGTTACTTAGGTATGACTACAATAAATATAATCAAGACGCCGACGTCGGCATCATTGCGTACCCACTTGCTCCTCATGATGCCTACGTAGGTGTCACCATATGGAAGTGGTTAAAATCTTGAATAGTGTTTGCACACACAGTTTCTTTATCTAAATTATTCCAGGTCTCCAGCACTTTGTGTGGGAAGCTATTCTTTTTTAGATCTCTTCTATAGTTATCCTTTTAGAGTTTCTTTTTGTGTCCTCTTGTTTTTCCATTGTCCCATTTTAGTAAATCATTCCTATTAAGGAATTCTATTTCTTTCATGACTCTGTAGATCGTCTGTAGGTTTTCTCTTTTTCTTCTTTGCTCCAGTGTTGGTAATTCCAATGTAGACAATCTTTGTTAGTATGTTAATTTGGAAAGAGCTGGTGCCAACTTTGTTGTTGCTCTCTGTATTCTTTCTAATTTCTTTATATTCTTTTTAGTATTGGGTGCCCATAGTGATGCTGTGTATTCCAGTTTTGGTCGTGTGCAACTAATATTTTTTCAATAATTTCTTCATCCAAATAGTCAACTGCCACTTTCATTGATCTTAATAGGTTGAAGGTTTCTTCCAATAATTTTGTTGATATGTTTGTCCAGTGTTATGTCTTTGCTGATTATTACTACAAGGTCTCTTTCCAAGTTCACTTTTTTGACTTCTTCACAAATTTGATAATTTTTTTATATTCTGTTTTACTTTTTCCAGACTCCATTATACTACATTTCTTGATATTGAATTTCACTTCCCATTTTTGAGTCCATTTCCAGATTTTGTCCATGTCTAATTGTAATGATTCACAATCCTTCTTTGTTCTCACTTTCTTTAGTATTTTTGCATTATCTGAGAAGAAATTCATATAACACTCTAGTCCCTCATCCATGTTGTTTATATATACACTACGACCGGAGATAATAGTCCATGATGAATTTTTACCATATCTCAATAACTACTACGTCGATTTAGATGAAGATTTACATGGCATTAGATTACACTATCAGTAGCCTTTCATTAAAATTTGAAGTCAATATCTTTGTTAGTTTTTTAATAATCCAATTTTTTTGTTTTTCAGGTGAACAGAGATAATAGTCCTGTTAAAAGGATTTATGTATTTTCGTTAATTATAAGGATAAATATACAAAGTAAAGCAAAGTAACAATTTTAAACAACCCATACCATAAGTATACAACATAACAATCAATTACAAGAATGAAATATTAAATATACATCTCATAAATTTATTATTAGTATTTGATATATGATCCATTTTGTCTGATGACCTCAAATATGCAATTGGTAGTTGAATCAGTCAGTTTTGTGATAGTGGCGGGTGGTACTGTTCTAGCAGCTTCTTTTATTGCTTCCCACAGTGAATCCTTAGATGTATATTGCTTGCCATTTAAGTAGATCTTCTTTTTTATGATACTCCACAAGTTTTCAATCGGATTTAAATCCGGATAACAGGCTGGCCACTTCATCAAAGTGTCTCCATTAAATCCCATGGAGGAGAGCATTTCCGTTGTTCTCTTGGCAGCATGTGCTGGTGCATTATCATGCATAAAAATGACTTTTGTGAGCTTTGATAATGGGAGTTCATCCAGCCAGTCTGAGAGGACATTTTCAATAAAGTCACAGTATGTTGTTGCAGTGAAAAAGGATTTGGGAGATAGGGTTGATGAAAGAATATTAGGATGGTTTGGACACATGGAAAGAATGAGTGAAGAAAGACTAGTAAAAGAGGTATGGAAGGCAGATGTGGAGGGAGTGAACATGAGGGGACGTCCTAGGATGAGGTGGATGGATGGGGTGAAGGGGGCTTTGGGGAAGAGGGGAATGTCTGTTGATGAAGGAAGGGGGAGGACGGAAGACAGAGGTGAGTGGAGAATGGTTGTATATGGATGATGTTGTGATTGCATGAGGAGGAATTGGGCAGGGGGGTGGGGGGTGGGGTAGTATGTGTGAGTAAATTTTGACGCAGCCCGAAGGGATTTTCTCCCCGTCCTCTCCTTATATGCAAGGGGGGACGGAGAGGGGGGGTCGCCGATTAAATGAAGCGGCCTTGCTGTGGATGTGCTGTGTCTTGCGACACTGCTTCTGACCCAGGGCAGTGGGCAGGGTGCAGGGATGACCCGTCATCCAGGAGGTGCTCAGATGAGAGGGAGGGTGGGAGGGGTGTGGAGTGTATGTAGGGATGAAATGGGTGGGAGTGTTTTTATGCCTTTCCCTTTTTGGCTACCTCCCTTGTAAGGGGGAAAAAGCCTTGGTATATGTATGTATGTTGTTGCAGTAATTTTCACACCTTCTGGCACTTTAAATGGGCCAATCATAGTGTCTCCCATGATACCTGCCCAAAACATTACTCCTCCACCCCCTTGTTGACGCCACAAACGCATGTGAGCTGGGTTATCATTAAATATCCAACCTTTGCTCCATCCATCAGGCCCGTCTAACGTGGCTCGGCACTCATCTGTAAATAATATATTCTTAACATTGGTTTTCATGTGTTTCCTCGCCCATTCTAGCCTAGCTTTTTTATGTTTCGGTGCCAATGGAGGCCTACATGTAGGTTTATTATATTTAGCAAGTTTAGACAATATCTTATTTCGGGTTGTTTTGGAAACATCTTGAATTCCAGCATCTGCAAACAAGGTTTTACTTGTGGTTCCAGGGTTTTTCTTTACACATCTCTTAAGATGAGAGATGTCACGCGATGTAACAGACTTGAACTTCCCTTAATCACTGCGCACTTTCCTAAATTTGGGATTTTGTAAAAATCTACGAATTGTCTTTATACGTCGACCTAGTTTCTTGGCTACTTCACCAGCTGACTTTCCTTGCGCTATTTCCTTTATAATTTTGTTTCTCTCACACTCTGTAAGATCTTTCCCACGCCCCATTCTTTAATATTCAATAGGAGGACTATTATCTCTGTTCACCTGAAAAAAAAAAAATTGGATTATTAAAAAACTAACAAAGATATTGACTTCAAATTTCAATGAAAGGCTACTGATAGTGTAATCTAATGCCATGTAAATTTTCATCTAAATCGACATAGTAGTTATTGAGATATGGTAAAAATTCATCATGGACTATTATCTCCGGTCGTAGTGTATATGGCAAACATGATTGGAGCCAGTAGCCATTCGGCACACCAGTTATCATTTCATCCCATTTCGAGCTATTTATCTCTTATGAAAATTACATACATACACATACCAAGGCTTTTTCCCCCTTACAAGGGGGATAGCCAAAAAGAAAAAGGCATAAAATCATTTCCACCCATTCCATCCCTGAATACACTCCACACCCCTCCACCCTCCCTCTTATCTTAGCACCTCCTGGATGACGGGTCATCCCTCCACCTTGTCCACTGCCCTGGGTCAGAAGCAGTGTTGCAAGACACAGCACATCCACAGCAAGGCCGCTTCATTAAATCGGCGACCCCCCCTCTCCGTCCCCCCATTGCATAAAAGGAGAAGACGGGGAGAAATCCCTTCGGGCTGTGTCAAATTTGCTCACACATACTACCTCACCCTCCATCCCCCCGCCCGTTCCACCTCATGCAATCACAACATCATCCATATACAACCATCCTAATACTCTTTCATCAACCCTATCTCCCAGCTCCCTTTCCACCCCTGTTCTCCTCCTCACCCCCTCATTTCTCACCCCCCATCCCCCTGCCCATTCCACCTCATGCAATCGCAACATCATCCATATACAACCATTCTCCATTCACCCCTGTCTTCTGTCCTCTCCCGTCCTTCCTCAACAGACATTCCCCTCTTCCCCAAAGCCCCCTTCACCCCATCCATCCACCTCATCCTAGGACGTCCCCTCATGTTCACTTCCTCCACATCTGCCTTCCATACTTTTTTTTACTAGTCTTTCTTCACTCATTCTCTCCATGTGTCCAAACCATCCTAATATTCTTTCATCAACCCTATCTCCCAGCTCCCTTTGCACCCCTGTTCTCCTCCTCACCTCCTCATTTCTCACTCTATCTAGCCTAGTAACCCCCATCATACTTCTCAGACACCTCATCTCAAACACATTCAAACTCCTTCTCTCTTCTTCTCTTATGTTCCATGTTTGTGCCCCATACAGTGGTGTTGGCACAATCACTCCTTCATACAGTCTCCTCTTAGCATCCATTCCCAAATGTCTATTCCTCATTACACTTTTTAATCCACCAAGGCATTTACTCACTTCTCTCAATCTACATTCTACCTCGACCTTCACTCCACCTTTTCCTGCCACATTTGCACCAAAGTATCTAAAACTATCCACTTCCTCCAGTCGCTCTCCCTTAATGCTCACTTCCAGTCTACTGCCACTTTCACCCCTTGTACATCTCATCACCTTACTTTTACCCACATTTATCTTTAGCTTTCTTCTATCACATACTCTCCCAAACTCTGCCACCAACTTCCTCAATCCCTCCTCCGATCCTGCCACAAGTGCAGTGTCGTCCGCAAACAACAGCTGGCTCACCTCCCACTTTTCTCCATTTTCTTTAACTATCTCCAATCCCTTGTCCACTACCCTTGCATTTACCTCTCGCACCACCCCATCCATGTATAAGTTGAAGAGCCAGGGCGACATAACGCATCCTTGACGAAGTCCCACCTTTACCTTGAACCACTCACTCTCTCCATTTCTAATCCTGACACAAGCTCTACTACTCTCATAAAAACTCTTGACAGCTCCCAGAAGCTTTCCTCCTATCCCACAGTGCCTTTCTGTCTACCCTATCATAAGCCTTTTCCAGATCCATAAAAGCCCAAAAAACATCCTTCCCCTTTCCTATAGGTTTCTCACATATCTGTCTTACCACAAAGATCTGATCTACACAACCTCTACCTGTTCTAAATCCACACTGTTCCTCACCAATTACTCCTGTTCCTCTCCTAATCCTCTCAATCAAGATCCTCCCATAAGCCTTCCCAACTACACTTAACAAGCTAATCCCTCTGAAACTACTACATTCACACTTGTCCCCTTTTCCCTTGTAAAGGGGAACTATACAGGCACTCCTCCAGTCCTCCGGCACTCTACCCTCTCTCCAGCAAACATTAAATAACCTCACCAGCCAGTCCACCATCCAGACCAGGTGCTTTACCTGCTTTCATCTTAACAACTGCCTTCACTTCATCCTTCCTTATTTCTCCTCCATTCTCCTCACTCATCACTCTCATTTTCTTCGCATTTCCCACTGCAACTATCTTTCCTTCCCTATCCTCCTTCACATTTAGCAACTCCCTAAAATATTCTGCTTATCTTCCCCTTACTGCCTTCTCTTCCATTATCATCTCTCCATCTGCACCTTATACCTTTTCTTCTCTACTTGATTTGCCTCCTCTTCCTCTCTTAATTTTTTTCCAAAAGATCTTTTTATTACTTTCAAGATTTTCTGTCATACTCTTACCCCATTTCACATCTGCTCTCCCCTTTGCCTCCTTTCCCTTTTGCTTTACTTCTCTTTTCTTTTCTTTGTACCTCTCATACGACTCCCTCGTCCTATTTTGTAACCAATCTGTGAAAGCTCGCTTCTTCTCTTCTACAACCTTCTTTGTTTCCTCATCCCACCATTCACTAACCTTCCTTCTATTTCCTCCTGTCCTTCTTGTTCCACACACCATCCTTGCACACTTTATGACTCCCTCCTTGAACCATCCCCATTCCTCCTCCACACCTAGCTCTACTCTATCCTTCACTCCCTCCCACTCCTCCTTCAGCTTCTTTTTGTACTCCTCCTTTTCCTTTTCATTCAAAGAGTTCACTCTAAGAACCTCCCTACCTTTGGTCCCTTTCCTCTTTCTCCATCTATCCTTCACTCTCAACTTACCTTCCACCAAAAAATGATCTGATATTCCCCCACCCTCTCCCCTTAGCACATGTACATCCTTAACTCTTCCTATCATAATCCTATTTACCACTACATAATCCATCAATGCTCTATCTACCAACCTTCCATCCACCACCCTCTCCCTTGTGTACTTATGTTTGACTTTCTTCCGAAACACTGTATTTGCTATCATCAACTCTCTTTCTAGACACATTGCCACCATCAACTCTCCACTACGATTCTTTCCTGGAACTCCACATTTCCCAACCACTCCATCAATTGGAACATTTCCTACCCTAGCATTAAGGTCTCCCAGTACTATTACATTGACATATCTTCCTAAATCCTCTATGCACTCATTTTAATCCATCCAAAAAGCCTCCCTTTCTTCTATACTCTTCTCACTGCCAGGCCCATATGCACTTACAAAGACCCACATCTCCTTTCCCAGTTTCACCTTCATCCACATTATCCTTGAGGAAACCTCCTTCCACTCCACTACACGTTTACCTATCTCTTCACTTACTAGTATAGCCACCCCTTCCCTCCCTCGCCCTCTCTTCACTCCTGATAACCTCCCACTCACACTCCCAAACTTACACTCACCCTTCCCTTTCAACTTAGTTTCACTCAAAGCCAACACATCCATCTTTCTTCTCACAAACATACTACTTTTCTCTTCCCATTTACTCTCATCTGTACCACATCCACGCACATTAAAAGACCCAAACCTTAGGGTGCTGGTTGGAAAACTCCCAGACCCTCTCATGCCTTTACTTTTTTGTTTAGGAATATCCCCTGTGGGGCTACAAGGAGAAGGATGCCTAGTCCCAATCCCCATCCCTTTCTTCTCGCCTCTTACGATCCAAGTGGGAATACTTGGTGGCAGTATTCTTTTCCCCCACCACAGGGAATTCCCCCACCACAGAAAAAGAATACTCAGAGAAATGGTACAGGACAGCAACAAGGGGTTTGGGGACAGCATAACGGATGGACAGTCGTAGTATAAAAGTGTCATCATTTCTCTATGAACAGAGTTTTCCTCTATCATAGACAAAATGATGTGTGGCTCGGGTCCGTAGGGGTGCCCCATATAGACCCTAAAGTATCAACTGCATGCTACTTTGCCACAATAACAAGCATCCAATACCCCAAAAAACTGAGGTTTGATAAATATAAGAATACATTTGAGAACTTACCGGTCACTTTTATACCAGGTTAGTTGCTCAGATGGTGGTATCTTGAAATTTTAAGATCTTGGAAGCCTAAAAAAAAAAAAAAACGAAGATGTAAGGTCCCTTGCCAAGAGGTTTCTAAATTAGAGGTCTGTCTGGAACCAGAGCTCTGGGATGTCTGTCTCGACGTTGGTGCGGACTGTATTCGGAGGGACTCTTACGAGTTCAAAAAGAGCTTAAATGGCCATGGGTTAATATTCACTTTCAGTAATTTCTCAAATTTAATCCCTGAATTATCAAACTAAATTTATTACATAGATTTAACAAATAAACATAGAGAAGGGGAGTTAAATCATATCTTATTTAAAGTTACAATAGGCGTGGTTCAAAGTTTCAGGAAAGACTCCTGAATCAAAATAAATAAGCACTGAGGGAAAGTTTCCCGAATGAAGGTAAGCACTAAGATTCCCAATAACAATTACCACAACCTCCCTGACAACAAAAAGAAAGTGTTTAATGAATACAACACTTTAGAAGAAAATTGACAATAATCCTTATGCAGCTAGAGACCTTACTTGGTCTCTAGAGGCTAGCGTAGTCTTACGAGGTTTCAAAGAGGTAGGTTCTGAATCAACATAGTCGTCTTCCAAAGAAATAACCTCCTTCAAGTTTGAGGCCTCTTCAAAGGGCTCCAACTCACTAGCCTGCAAAGTAGGATCCACAGGGGATTCATCCTCATGCAAGGAATGTAACTCAGCATGGAGCTCTAGTGGGATTAAAAGTCTAACATTGACCTTAACAGAGTTTCCATCAGGGTTAATGACAGAGACTGTACAAATCACTTGATCTTGGTCAGGATAAGTGTCAACAACACGAACCAAGGGCCAGAAGGATCTGGTCTAAAAGGGCAGTTTCAAAAAGGCAATGTCACTCTTTTCTCAGTTTCTAGAATTGTTGTAGGTAGGCAGCTCTATGCCTTTCTCTTAAGCTGACCAAGTACTCTGTCAGCCAATGTTTCTTAAACTGTTCATAAAAAAAATCCCTAGAGTTCATGACTAAGAAGAGAAGGATAGTCTTCTCCTAATTCCCATTCAGGGACTTGTTCCAAGTCACCAAACATCAAGGAAGGAATGGTCCTTCCTATAAGGAAATGATTAGGGGTAATAACATCTACTTCATTTTTACAGGAATGATAAGTTAGAGATCTATTCTTCAAAATTTTTAGAACATTGGACAAAGGAGTGGCACTCTCTGCCAGGGAAGGAACAGACCTATCCAAAACCTTATAGAGACATTGTTTCACCATCTGAATCAACCTTTCCCAAGTAGCACCACCATACTATTCAGCATAAACAGGGATGGTTGTGTACTGAACAATGGAAGTTTTAAACTTCTCTTCAAATTCAGATGATGATAGAATTTGTCCAATAATACTTCCCGCTTGTAGAAAGGATTTGGCATTATCCAAATAAATCACTGAAGGAATTCCATATTTGTTTGTAAATCTAACGAAAGTGAAAATAAACTCAGCAGTGGACTTAGAATCCACAACCTCCAAATGGACAGCTCTTGTATCAAAACAAGTAAATATCAAAATATAAGCCTTGACCTTATCTCCATTCCTGTCTCTAACTCATAAATGCCCCATGTAATCCACACCAGTATGGTCAAAAAAAAAAAAAAAAAGGCACACTTAAATCTACTCTAGAGGCAGGTAAAAAAGAAGGAGAAGGATAGGTAACAGCACGGGAATTATATTTCTTACAGACTATACAATCCTTCAAAGTGTTTAAAACTGCTTGTCTGGCCTTAAAGATCCAGAATACATGCATACGAAGGAAATTAAGAGTAGCTTGCAGTCCCTGGTGCATTATTTGGCAATGAGCAAAAAGTATCAAGATTTTTGTCAAGTGATGGGATTTGGACAAAAAAAGGGGTTCACAACCTCATATTTGAGGTCAATGTTCTTGTCACTTCTGCCCTTGGACCTTATCAAACCATTATTGTCCAAAAACAAGTCCATTTGACTTACCAAAGGTGGTATGTCATTAGTATTGGTGTTCTCTAAATATGCCAATTCAGTGGGGAAGGCATCTTTTTGCACCATACCCATCAAAGGAACAGAAGCGGCTTTAACAGGGTCAGCATTAGATTTCTTAAACAAAAAGACAGCTTTAAAGATCAAGAAAGTATGGTGTAAAAGTTTGCTGTAAGAAGAAAACTTTAAGACATCAAGTAGAGGAGGAATGTCAACTTGCACAACAGCCGCATTGACAATGTCTCCCTTGATGTTGGAGGGAATACGTCCCAAGTGACACTTCGGCCAAGCATGAGGTGGCAACAACAACCATTCCAGTCCATAAACCCACCAATTGAATCTTTCCTTAAACACCCTAGCACTGCAAGGTTTGGTTACAAAATCAGCCATATTATGTTCAAAAGGAACAAGGTAAAGGAAATAGGAGTATACTTTGCCTTGAAATTTTCCAAAAGATTGGAAATTTCCTTCAATCTATTATTAACAAATGTATTCTTCTTAGGAGCTTTGTTGGTCTGGATCCAAGAAAGAGCAACTTGACTATCAACAAGGAGTATAACAGAATCAACCAGAGGGGCAGACACCAATCCCTGCTCAAAAATGGTTGAGGCATTTTAAAGATAGTAAAGCTGTCATAAGCTCCAGAGAATGCAATGTTCTTTATTTAATAGGAGCCACCTTGACCTTGGCAAATAAAAGAGAGCCATTAGACTCCTTTATCTCTCTTCTTTCGTGCCCTGCATAGGTGGCACAGCCATAAGCTTCCTTAGAAGCATCAGCAAAAACAAACAACTTAGGGGGAGATTCCGAATAGAAGGTTTTCCTTATAAAGGAAAAGTCATTAACCTCCCTAAAGTTTTCACATAACTCCTACCATCTTGTAAGCAATTTGCTATCAAATTTCAAATCCCAATCCACCATTTTTTGGCACATCTCTCTAATAAGAATTTTTCCTTCTAATAATACAGGAGAAAAAAGACCTAATGGATCAAATATAGAAGACAAAACCTGTTTTGGTTGAGGCATCTTTGTTAAGGGAAACCTCTGATTCTCAAGGTATCATAATTCTTATTATGAATATATCCCAACACCTTTACCTCTTCCTTGTTGCAAACTACTTCTTGTTCAAGTCTTGAAAGAATAGAAGAAAAGTTGCATGTCCACTCCGTAAGAGGTAAACCTCCATTAACCACTTCCATACGGTGACGCCTACGTAGGCATCATGAGTAGCAAGTGGGTACACGATGATGCCAACGTCGGCGTCTTGATTATATTTATTGTAGTCGTACCTATGTAACCTCCATTCTCTCTAAACTGGCTTCATCATATTTTCTATGGTTATCAAAATTCACGGGTGAAAGAGAACGAACGATTGAGCACTGACTTTATTTTTATTATGATGCAACATCGCACGTCGGGCAGCTAATGCTGCCAGACGTGCGATGTGCCCTGGAATGAAGAGGTTAAGCATGATCTTATTAATCCTCTCGACCATAACAGGGAGGGAACGAAATTCATTGGAAGTGTAGATCAGATTGTCTACATAGAATTTATCCTTTGAGAGTCAGCCTGCATGGAAAGACAATTTTGGATGATGAAGTTCAGTATAAAGGGAGAGCAGATGAAACCAAAAATAATAGTATTATACCTATAAGGAATATATTGGTTGTTAATCCTAAAGAAACAGAACCTATTACAATCACCCTCATCCTCCAAAAGGATCTGCAAGAAGGCCTTCATAATATCTGCTAAAATAACAAAATTGTTGGTTGTGAAGTACAACAAGAGAGAGAGGAGGATGTTCATCAAATCAACTCCTGGGAATGCAGCCTCATTTAAGGAAGGGGCCTTTCCTATTTTAAGAGAGCAGCTGAAAACAGGTCTTGTTTTAGAGGTGGCAAGATCATCATTCTTGAGCACATGTCTATGGGGTATAAAAATTTGGCCAGGGACTCTTTTAGTAACTGGTTCAATAATGCCCAAGGCCTCTTGCTGATCAAACACAGCCTCATATTTCTCCCTAAGGCCCTTTTGCTCAAGCTTATCATAGACCCTGTGTGCCACTGCCAAAGCTATCTTTAGATTTGAGGGAACAAGGTCCACCAAATCCTTCTTCCACAGGATCTTTACATAATAATGACCATCCTCAACAGATATGGACTGTTTAAATTTATCAGCTTCCAAAGCATCAATGTCAGTGGTTTGTTCTTCTTTAATGCCAGTGGATTCTAAAGAATAAAAATTATCAAGACCGCACTCTACATTAGAGTTAACAAAAACTTCCTGCTAAGGATCAAATTGTAAACTTACTGGTTCTAAACAGAAACTGACAAGTAACTTTTCCTTGCCTAACCTTTTGGGAGGAAAGTATTTAACAGTCCTTTTAGACTGAGTACATGAAGTTCCTTTCTCAGGTTTCTTTAGAGAAATTCCATTGGCTTTCAAAGAAGTATTGTAGGAAATAAGAGAATCCCCATTGTATTTCTCAAAACAATTTAAATCTACTCCAAGGTCTGATTCGGGATTTATCCTCAAAGGGTTTCCTTTAAATTTGAAACCATCAGACCTTTGTACTTCAGTAGAGGACATTTCAGAAACCCCTGTTATCATCCCTCTTATATAGAAAGGTTTCTTGCTAGGAGGGATATATTGAACCCCAGTCCCCTAAGGAATGAAACCATCAGCAAGTTTAATAACCTTGCAAGGCGGGCTACCATATAAGGGGGCTCTTTCAATAGAAAACAGCTGAAAGTTTTGCAGAATGGCATTTCCAGTAATCTCCAGAACCTTCTGTTGATATCCTTTCACCTTGGGAAAACTAGGGGAAACAAAAAATTCATGATTATTCACACTTTGGAGTACAGAGTACAGTAGAATCCCGATTTAACGAACTAATTCAGCCAAGGTCCAGTCCGCTAAATTGAATTTTCCATTAAATTGAGTGAGTGAGTGTTGGTGTAACAGTGTTGCCAGAGCGGATTATAAAAATGATACGTACCTAAAAATTCCGTAGTGTACACACACACATACAATATATATACTATTGTAAGTGAATTATAGGCAGCACAATTGTGAATTGCAAATGAACAGCAACGTGCAGTAATTTGTTGCATAATGTGTGTGTATTTACCTAGTTGTATTTTACAGGAAAGGGAGCTATGCTCATGGTGTCCCGTCGTCATATCTCATTTTATCTAAACTATTTTTAGATTCATGTATTGTTTTTGCACACACCACTTTCTCATCTAACTTGTTCCAACTGTCTATTACTCTGTGAGGAAAGCTGTTCTTTTTCAAATCTCTTCTATAGCTGTCTTTCTTGATTTTCTTTCCGTGCTCTCTTGTATTTCTATCATCCCATTTTATCAGATTCTCTCTATCAATAATTTCTATGCCTTTCATGATTCTGTAAATAGCTATCAAATCTCCTCTATCTCTTCTTTGCTCTAGTGTCTGTAGTTCAAGTTTTGCTAGTCTCTCTTCATATAATAGTTTTGAGAGTGTTGGTGCCAATTTTGTAATTGCTCTTTGTATTCTTTCAAGTTTTTTTTATACATTTTTTTGTACTTGGTGACCACATCATTGCTGCATATTCCAATCTTGGTTTTATCAGAGTGATTAGAATTTTCTTAATTTCTTCATCCAGGTATGTAAATGCCACATTAATTGTTCTTATTAAATTATAAGTTTCTCCAAAAATCTTATTTATATGTTTCTCAGGTGACATATTATTCATAACAATGACTCCCAGGTCCTTCTCATTTTCTACTTTTTTTTATTCCTTCTTCTCCCAATTTATATGATCCTGTTATTCTGTTTTTGCTTTTTCCAAATTCCATTATACTACACTTTTTAGTGTTGAACTCCATCTCCCACTTCCTACTCCATTCCCATACTTTATTTAGATCACTCTGTAGTGACTCACAATCTTCTTATGTGTTCACTTTTTTTAATAGTTTTGCATCATCTGCAAAGAAGCTCATATAACTTTCAGTTTCTTCATCCATATCATTAATATATATAGCAAACATTATTGGGGCCAAAACTGTTCCTTGTGGAACACTGCTTATAACATCATCCCATTTTGAGTGTTTGTCTCTTATCACTATTCTCATTTTTCTTTCTTGTAAAAAGTCTTCCATCCATTTAAGCAGTTTGCCCTGTATTCCTCCTTCAGTTTCTAATTTCTTAAGCAACTTCTTATGTGGTATGTTGTCAAAAGCTTTTTTTAGGTCTAGAAATGCACAATCAGCCCATCCATCTCTTGTATTATATCTATCAGCCTTGAATAGAAACATATTAAATTAGTGATGCATGATCATCCTTGTCTGAATCCAAATTGCCTTGGATTTAGCACGCTGTTTTTTTCTCAATATTTTACCCATTTACTTTTGATAATTCTTTCACAAATTTTTACTATTGTACTTGTTATAGAGACTGGTCTATAGTTGATAGGGTCTTCTTTATTACCTCCTTTATATATAGGTACTATATTTGCTTTTTTCCAATCTTCTGGAACTTTTCCTTCTTTCAAGGAACTATTTATTATGCTATGTATTTTGTCTGCCAGTTCATTTCTGCATTCTTTCAAAATCCAGTTTGCTATTTCATCTGGTCCATGCGATTTTCTAACATCAAGATTACTCAAGTGTTTCATTATTTCATTCTTTGTTACTTCTATTTCTTTGATAGGGGGGACTTTCTCTTTCCATTCGATCTCTTCCGGTTGTATATTCTCCCTTGTAAACACTGATTTAAAATGCTTGTTCATAATTTCCGCCATTTCTATTTCCTCTGTGTATTCAACTCCTCCTTGTCTTAATTTCTCCAAATTTTGTTTGTTTTTTCAGTTTGTTGTTTACAAATCTGTAGAATAGTTTTGGTTGATCTTTACATTTTTCTATGACATCTTTTTCATATTTTCTCTTTTCCTCTCTGCACGCTTGTACATATTCATTTCTATAACAAGTATATATTTTCCATTTTTCAGGTCTTTTGTGTTTTTTCCATTTGGTCCAAGCTTTGTCTCTTTTGTCTTTTAACACACTACAACTTTTGTTGTACCAGCACTTTACATATTCTTTTTCTTTTTTTTTTGTCTTGGGACATACTTTTCCATTCCTTTTTTTTTTTTTTTATAATTTTTTGTCAAAATATTCCATTTCTCTTCTACTGTTGTATCTTCTTTGTGTATTCTTTCCCAGTTTTCATTTTGAAAGAATTCTCTTATTTTATCAAAATTTGTTTTTTCATACATCAATCTTCCTTTTCTATATTGTTAATTTCTTTTCATGTATTTTTTCTCATTTAGTTGTAGTTCTATCAATATGTGGTCACTTTTACTTATTGGTGCCTGGTATTTTATCTTTTCCACTATTTCAGGTTCTGATGTGATTATTAGGTCTAGTCTCAATGGTTCTTCATTTCTATACCTATATTCTCTTGAATCCATTGTGTCATTGTGTGGTCAATAATCCCCATGAGTCTTCTCCACCTTTGACGGTCATCTCTTCCCAGCAGATTTCTTTGCAATTAAAGTCACCCATCATAACTATTCTTCCTCCATCTTCCATGATCTTGTTTAATGTTATCTTTGTGTCTTCTAACATACTTTTATGTTCACTCTCTTCCCACGAGGCTGTTTTTGGGGGCACGTAGTTTATTACAAACTTTCTGCTCTTCTTATCTCTGTCTTCTACTTCTATCATAATCATCTCTACTCTATTCTTTCCATATGTGACACTCTTCACATTTATATCCTTCTTAGTCAGGAACATAACTCCACCCCCTTGTTTTATCTCTCTGTTTCTAATTCAATAATGATATGCATTGTGGCCTATGCTGTTGGGTGGTAGTGGACCTTTTAATTTTTTCTCTACAAATCCCATTATGTCCGGTTCTTTTTCCTTCAGATACTCGTTCATTTCATTCAGTCCTGTTACTAATCCATCTATATTTGTGTAGGACACTCCTAACTTTCTGTTATTTCCATTGTATTCTCTGTTTCTTTTTTGTTTCTCTCTGTTATGGTCCATTTCCTCAATTTTATATTCACAACTCTCCAGTAGAATTCTTCTTTTTCTGACTCCATTTTGGTCTCGTTTTTTTCTTTAGCTTCTTTCCTTTTCATTTTTTCTTCCTCTCTTTCCTCTTTATTCATTTCTCTTTTTATCCATACCTTTTTATATTGTTCACTTGCTGCTAGCTTCCCTGTTTTTGCTAAGATATTCTCTGCTGTTGTTTGTGATCTGAATTTAATCTTAATTAGTCTGGTCTTATCTGTACCATATTTTCCGAGCGTAAACATCTCTTCGATTTGTTTCATTATTTCAGGTTCATCTTCCTGAACTAATTCTAGTAAACTGCTTACTTTTTCTTTTTCCTCACTGATTCTTGAAGTTCTATCTAGGTTATGTTTCTCTTCCATTCCTAATATAATTATACATTTCTTTTTATTGGCTAAGTCTCTTACTATATTCTCCTTCTGTCTCATCACTTTGATAACTAAGTCTTCAGATTGTTCTTTCATTTGCTGTTTAATTATATCAGTAAATGCAACTTTACTGTTTTCCTGGATTTTTCTCCAACCCTGTGCTTCTTTTGCTATGGCCTCTTTATTGTCTTTATTGTTCCTTTTTGATTCTTCATTCTCCTCTTTTACTTCTTTTAACTGTCTTTTTAATTCTTCTATTTCATTAGTTAAATTTTTGTTCGCCTTCTCTAGTTCTTCCAATCTTTCAACTCTGCGCAATGTTGGTTACGTTACCGAACCTGTCTTCCCAATGTTCGACCATCTTATCAAGTTTCTACTCTAGTCTTGTCAATCGGGGAGGTTGGTATCCCCCCCACCCTCATTAAATCCCTGGAAATTATTATCCTCACCTTCCATTGTGCTGCTCTTATCTATATTTCTAATCTTTACAATTTTGTTAATCCCATCACCAGAATCATTGGTCCTTCGTTTGTTTACAAGACGTCTGGCCTCTTGGGCCAAGTCCTGCCCTTCCTCATTTCCTTCCATTTCCGTCAGTAATCCCTCCCCTTCTCCTTTTTCCTCACTTTCCCACGACACCCTTCCCTCTAAATACAATAGGTACTTTGCATTGAGGTCCACGAATATTTCACTTTTTCTTCAGAACTCCAATCCTCGCCGTCCATCCGACAAAAGTGTGTATTTACCTAGTTGTATTTACCTAGTTGTATTTTACGGGAAGGGGAGCTATGCTCGTGGGGTCCCGTCTTCATATCTCATTTTATCTAAACTATTTTTAAATTCATGTATTGTTTTTGCACACACCACTTTCTCATCTAACTTGTTCCAACTGTCTATTGCTCTGTGAGGAAAGCTGTTCTTTTTCAAATCTCTTCTATAGCTGTCTTTTTTTATTTTCTTTCCGTGTCCTCTTGTATTTCTGTCATCCCATTTTATCAGATTCTCTCTATCAGTAATTTCTATGCCTTTCATGATTCTGTAAATAGCTATCAAATCTCCTCTCTCTCTTCTTTGCTCTAGTGTCTGTAGTTTAAGTTTTTGTAGTCTCTCTTCATATGATAGTTTTGAGAGTGTTGGTGCCAGTTTTGTAATTGCTCTTTGTATTCTTTCAAGTTTTTTTTATACATTTTTTTGTACTTGGTGACCATATCGTTGCTGCATATTCCAATCTTGGTCTTATCAGGGTGATTAGGATTTTCCTCACCATTTCTTCATCCAGGTATGTAAATGCCACTTTGATTGTTCTTATTAAATTATAAGTTTCTCCAAAAATCTTATTTATATGTTTCTCAGGTGACATATTATTCATAACAATGACTCCCAGGTCCTTCTCATTTTCTACTTTTTTTATTCCTTCTTCTCCCAAATTATATGATCCTGTTATTCTGTTTTTGCTTTTTCCAAATTCCATTATACTACACTTTTTTGTATTGAACTCCATCTCCCACTTCCTACTCCATTCTTGTACTTTATTTAGATCTCTCTGTAGTGATTCACAATCTTCTTCAGTTTTCACTCTTTTCAGTAATTTTGCATCATCTGCAAAGAAGCTCATATAGCTTTCAATTCCTTCATCCATATCATTAATATATATAGCAAACATTATTGGGGCCAGAACTGTTCCCTGCGGGACACCGCTTATTACTTCATTCCATTTTGAGTGCTGATCTCTTATCACTACTCTCATTTTTCTTTCTTGCAAAAAGTCTTCCATCCAATTTAGCAATTTACCTTGTATTCCTCCTTCATATTCTAATTTCTTAAGCAACTTCTTATGTGGTACTTTGTCAAAAGCTTTTTTTAGGTCTAGAAATGCACAATCAGCCCATCCATCTCTTTCTTGTATTATATCTATTAGCCTTGAATAGAAACATATTAAATTGGTGACGCATGATCGTCCTTGTCTGAATCCAAATTGCCTTGGATTTAGTACGTTGTTTTTTTCCAAGTATTTTACCCATCTACTTTTGATAATTCTTTCACATATTTTTGCTATTGTACTTGTTAGAGAGACTGGTCTATAGTTGGTAGGTTCTTCTTTATTTCCTCCTTTATATATAGGTACTATATTTGCTTTTTTCCAATCTTCTGGAACTTTTCCTTCTTTTAAGGAACTGCTTATTATGCTATGTATTTTGTCTGCCAGTTCATTCCTGCATTCTTTCAGAATCCAGTTTGCTATTTCATCTGGCCCATGCGATTTTCTGACATCAAAATTACCCAAGTGTGTCAATATTTCATTCTTTGTTACTTCTATTTCTTCCATAGGGGGGACTTTTTCCTTCCACTCAATCTCTTCAGGTTGTATATTTTCCCTTGTAAACACTGATTTAAAATGTTTGTTCATAATTTCTGCCATTTCCATTTCCTCAGTGTATTCAACTCCTCCTTGTCTTAATTTCTCTAAGTCTTGTTTGTTTTTCAGTTTATTGTTTACAAATCTGTAGAATAGTTTTGGTTGATCTTTACACTTTTCTATAACATCTTTTTCATATTTTCTTTTTTCCTCTCTGCACTTTTGTACATATTCATTTCTATAACCAGTATATATTTTCCATTTTTCAGGTCTTCTGTCTTTTTTCCATCTGTTCCAGGCTTTGTCTCTTTTGTCCTTTAACTCCCTACAACTTTTGTTGTACCAGCATTTTACATATTCTTTTTCTTGTTTTTGTCTTGGGACATACTTTTCCACTCCTTTTTTGTAAATTTTTGTCAAAATATTCCATTTCTCTTCCACTGTTGTTTCTTCTTTGTATATTTCTTCCCAGTTTTCTTGTTGGAAGAATTCTCTTATTTTATCAAAGTTTGTTTTTTCATACATCATTCTTCCTTTTCTATATTGTTCATTTCTTTTCATATATTTTTCTTCATTAAGTTCCAGTTCAATCAATATGTGGTCACTTTTACCTATTGGTGTTTTATATTCAATCTTGTCCACTATTCTAGGTTCAGATGTAATTATTAAGTCTAGCCTCGATGGTTCTTCTTCATTTCTATACCTAGTGTTCTCTTGTATCCATTGTGTCATTGAATGGTCAGTAATCATCTCAAGTAGAGCATTTCCCCATGAGTCATCACCACTCTTTACTGTCATTTCTTCCCAGCAGATTTCTTTGCAATTAAAGTCGCCCATCATAACTATTCTTCCTCCGTCTTCCATTATTTTAGTTAATGCTATCTTTGTGTCCTCTAACATACTTTTATGTTCACTCTCCTCCCATGAGGCTGTTTTCGGAGGCACATAATTGATCACAAATTTTCTGCTCTTCTTATCTCGGTCTTCCACTTCTATCATAATCATCTCTACTGTATTCTTTCCATATATGACACCTTTCACGTTTATATCCTTCTTAGTCAGGAACATAACTCCACCCCCTTGTTTTTTCTCTCTGTTTCTAATCCAATAATTGTATGTATCATGTCCTACACTGTTGGGTGGTAGTGGGCCTTTTAATTTTGTTTCTACAATTCCCATTATGTCCGGTTCTTTTTCTTTCAAATAATCATTCAGTTCATTCAATCCTGTTATCAATCCATCTATATTTGTGTAAGACACTCTTAGTTTTCTGCCACTTCCATTGTATTCTCTGTTTCCCTTATGTTTTTCTTTAGTATGTCGAACTGCTTTATTTTCATGTTCACTACTCTCCAATAGAATCTCTCTTTCTCTGACTCCGTTCTTTCCTCGTTTTTTGCCTTAGCTTCAATTCTTTTCTGCTTTTCTGCCTCTCTTTCCTCCTTATTCATTTCTCTTTTTATCCATACCTTTTTATATTGATCATTTGTTGCTAGTTTCCCTGTCTTGGATAGAATTTTCTCTGCTGTTGTTTGTGACCTGAATTTAATCTTAATTGGTCTGGTCTTATCTGTACTATATTTTCCGAGTCTGAATTTTTCCTCAATTTCCTTTATAATTTCTGGTTCATCTTCCTGGACTAATTTTAATAAACTGCTTACTCTTTCATTTTCCTCCTTGATTCTTGCGGTTCTATCTGGGTTATGTTTCTCTTCCATTCCTAATATAATTATACATTTCTTTTTGTCAGCTAATTCTCTTACTATATTCTCCTTCTGTCTCATCACTTTAATAACTGAGTCTTCATTATGTTCTTTCAATTGCTGTTTGACTATGTCAGTGAATGAAACCTTATTCCCTTCTTGAGTTATTCTCCAATTTTTAGCTTCTGTAGCTATTTTCTCTCTGTTTTCATTACTATTCTTCTTCAATTTCTCATTCTCCTCCTTTACATTTCCTAACTGTCTTTTTAGGTCCTCTATTTCTTCAGTTAAGTTTCTGTTAGCCTTCTCTAGTTGTTCCAATCTTTCAATTCTTTGGAAAATGGAGTCTACGTTACCTAACTTACGCTCCAAGTCCTCGATCACCTTATCAACTCTCTCCTCTAGTCTTATCAGTCGGGGGGGTTGTGTCCCCCCCACCCTCTTTAAATCCCTGGAACATATTCTCGTCACTTTCTTCTGTATTGCTCCTCTCTATACTTCTAATCTTTACATTTTTATTAGACATTTGATCCTCGCTAAGTCTTTTGTTTACCTTCCGCTTGTCTGGCTGGGCAAAGTCTACTCCCTCCTCATTTCCTTCCATTTCCCTCAGTAATCCCTCCCCTTTTCCTCTTTCCCTACGTTCCCACTACTCCACGAGCAATTTCCCCCCCACCCTGCAAAAACACTAGGCACTTCTCTTTGCGTTGGGATCCACAGACTTCACTTTTCTTCAGAACGTCTTCTAAGCCGTCCATTCGTTGAAGTGTGTGTGTGTGTGTGTGTGTGGTGTAACAATGATATGAGCTGTCTGTGAATTTCATGGAATATTAGTCATAGCTTTGTGTTTGGTTCGATATACTTAATTCTAGCAATTAATAGGACTGGGCAGTTGGTTTTTGGATAGTGAGTGTTATTGTTGTGTTGTTGCAGAAAACGTAGTTCATTGTTATAGAAGTGTTTTTCGTGGTGATTACTCTCACGTACTAATTTTGAATTTTCCCATCAACTTACTGTTTCATTATTTTGTTTTCCCATTATACCGTCTATTTCTACTTGAATATATTTATGCTACTATTACACTTTATACATATACTGAATTATATATTATTGTATATATATTATAGTACGTATATATATATATATATATATATATATATATATATATATATATATATATATATATATATATATATATACACCTCCAAAGTACTAAATTATAAATTTTTCCTTGACTCCACCACCACAATCTGGTAACATCTGGTAACATTGGACTCTGAGACACGCATGTGGCCAGTTGACGGAAAATGCTCAGCTTAGCTTGCCGTTCCCGCTAAATTGAGCTATTTCCGTAGATGCGCGTCTGGCCAGCTAGCGGAAAATGGTCAACTTAGTGGACCATTCTATTTGCAGTTCGCTAATTTGAGCTTCCGCTAAATTGAGATTCGTTAAATCGGGCTTCTACTGTATAAAGAAGGAATTAGTATGGACAATTTGAATCCTTCTATTGCTAAAAATAAACTAAACAGATTCATCCCGGAGGAAAACTGGGCTCCAGTGTCTAATAGGAAAAGACAATGGGCAGTTCTCTTGCCTCTACTAACTGGAAGGGAAACCAAAGTAACAGTTGAATCGGACAAACCATGGAAATTAAACATTTTCCCTTTGGAAGGAGGCAAGTTGTTGGCCATAGGACACATGGCTCCATGGTGCTTGGATTTGCTACACACAAAACATTTATAAGGCAGAGCAGCCTTTCACCCAGGGCATTCCAAAGAGCCATGTCCTTGATTCTAACATTGATTGCACAGTCCTAATTGAGCTTCTCTATCTCTTCTGTGTTCAAGAGAAATATAGGAAGAGCACTTTGAGTTTGCATGGTCAGAAGCAGGGCAAAATCTACATCTGAACATTGACTTCTTAACGGACTCTGGATTAACTGCAAGGGAATGGCTAACTCCCTTGCTAGAATCAACAGCAGGTTTTTTCAATGAATTTTCCTTGAAGGCAAGGGAGCTGCTAGCATCACATTGTCTGGGTTTGACATTAAGGTCATCAGAACCCATTTTAATTCAAACTAAAACTAGGGTAATTCGAATTAATCATCTGAGACAATTCTTTCAAGAAAAATTTGGGTAATTTATTCAAAATTAACTTGCTAATCAAAAAGAGGCCCTTGCTTCCAGCCTTAGTAAAGTCAACTCCAATCCCTTTAAGGTCTTGTAGTTGAGAATCTACAGACCTAATATAACCTAGGTCCTTCAATTTAGAGACCGCAGGTGCATTAATAATAGAATTTAACACCTTGTCTAAGATCTCTTCTTTATTAAAAAGCAAATCATCAAGAAGAAGGAACACAGTGTCATAATTAGAATCATCTATTGGTAAATTTTTCACTAAGTGAAAAGCATCCCCTCTGAGATACCCTTTTAAATAAATTGATTTCTGACTGTTAGTCAGGTTAGGAATGCCAGCAATGGCATTTTGAAAACCCTTTTTTAAAATTGAAGTAGGCAAAGGGATTGTGAGAATTGCTCTCAAAATGTTGAAGAACAATAGGAGGGGGGGAAGTTTTACCGAATCAATTTCATTGGCCTTGCTAGAACCACCAACCTTAGAAGTTTAGACTCCCTTTAATCCTTCTCTCTGTTCTTTGAAAGGAGATTATTCTAGGAGGATAGACAGGCAGTAAGCCCTGGAATTTTCCATATCCTCATCCTTTCTTTCTTCAGGGAGTAACAAGTAAATGTCATTGTCAAATATTTGAATTTCCATGAGGAAATTTTCAATTTGGGATCAAATGGAATCAAGGACAGAGAGTGATAAAGTATCAAGTTGAGAATTCTTCAGAGCTTTTAAGTCTTTTGTGATTAAGCATTTTTTGTGGGCTCTTTGCCTTCAGACTTTTTTTAAGTCCTCAGACTCAGGAAATAACTTTTCATTGTTTGCCATTTTGAAACAACCACCCAAACAAAGACTCGTCCCCAATTTAAGTGTGTATGACTGTTGTACTGAAAACTGTCTTATAGACCAACCAATAAGTCAGATCTTGGAGAAATTTCATCAAGAGATAATTTAAAGACATACTTATACCAAGGCTTTTTCCCCCTTACAAGGGAGGTAGCCAAAAAGGAAAAGGCATAAAATCATTTCCACCCATTCCATCCCTGAATACACTCCACACCCCTCCACCCTCCCTCTTATCTCAGCACCTCCTGGATGACAGGTCATCCCTGCACCTTGTCCACTGCCCTGGGTCAGAAGCAGTGTTGCTAGACACAGCACATCCACAGCAAGGCTGCTTCATTAAATCGGCGACCCCCACCTCTCCGTCCTCCCATTGCATAACGGAGAAGACGGGGAGAAATCCCTTCGAGCTGTGTCAAATTCTGCTCACACTTACTACCTCACCCCCTGCCCATTCCACCTCATGCAATCACAACATCAACCATATACAACCATTCTCCATTCACCCGTCTTCTGTCCTCTCCTGTCCTTCCTCAACAGACATTCCCCTCTTCCCCAAAGCCCCCTTCACCCCATCCATCCACCTCATCCTAGGACGTCCCCTCATGTTCACTCCCTCCATATCTGCCTTCCATACCTCTTTTACTAGTCTTTCTTCACTCATTCTTTCCATGTGTCCAAACCATCCTAATATTCTTTCATCAACCCTATTTCCAAACTCTCTTTCCACCCCCCCTCTTCTCCTCACCTCCTCATTTCTCACTCTAGCCTGGTGACCCCCATCATACTTCTCAGACACCTCATCTCAAACACATTCAAACTCCTTCTCTCTTCTTCTCTTATGTTCCATGTTTGTACCCCATACAGTGCTGTTGGCACAATTACTCCTTCATATAGTCTCCTCATAGCATCCATTCCCAAATGTCTATTCCTCATTACACTCTTTAATCCACCAAGGCATTTACTTGCTTCTCTCAATCTACATTCTACCTCCACCTTCACTCCACCTTTTCCTGCCACATTTGCACCCAAGTATCTAAAACTATCCACTTCCTCCAGTCGCTCTCCCTTAATGCTCACTTCCAGTCTACTGCTACTTTCACCCCTTGTACATCTCATCACCTTACTTTTACCCACATTTATCTTAACTTTCTTCTATCACATACTCTCCCAAACTCTGCCACCAACTTCCTCAATCCCTCCTCCGATCCTGCCACAAGCGCGGTGTCGTCCACAAACAACAGCTGGCTCACCTCCCACTTTTCTCCATTTTCTTTTACTATCTCCAATCCCTGACCCACTACCCTTGCATTTACCTCTCTCACTACCCCATCCATGTATAAGTTGAACAACCAGGGCGACATAACGCATCCTTGACCAAGTCCCACCTTTACCTCAAACCACTCACTCTCTCCATTTCTAATCCTGACACAAGCTCTACTACTCTCATAAAAACTCTTGACAGCTCCCAGAAGCTTTCCTCCTATCCCGTATATCTGCATAACCTCCCACAGTGCCTTTCTGTCTACCCTATCATAAGCCTTTTCCAGATCCATAAAAGCCCAAAAAACGTCCTTCCCCTTTCCTATAGCTTTCTCACATATCTGTCTTACCACAAAGATCTGATCTACACAACCTCTACCTGTCCTAAATCCACACTGTTTCTCACCAATTACTCCTTCAGTTCCTCTCCTAATCCTCTCAATCAAGATCCTCCCATAAGCCTTCCCAACTACACTTAAAAAGCTAATCCCTCTGAAACTACTACATTCACACTTGTCCCCTTTTATGAAAGTAAATGGAAAAGAACAGACAAAGCAAAGGAAACGAAGATTAGAAAGAATAGAGGCCACCAAATTCTATAGAACAATTCGATAAACCTTGTAAAAAAAAATATGGGAATAATTTGTGCCCCCTTAGTGCCGGTTACCTTCCATCAAGGGGAAAGCAAGGTCCTCAAATGAGGAAATAACCAAAGTCCAAACAAACTCTCAAAATGAGAGAATATCAGGAAGCTGGCTTTTGTAACCACTTATCATACATACATATACCAAGGCTTTTTCCCCCTTACAAGGGGGGGTAGCCAAAAAAGGAAAAGGCATAAAATCATTCCCACCCATTCCATCTCTGAATACACTCCACACCCCTCCACTCCCCCTCTTATCATAGCACCTTCTGGATGACGGGTCATCCCTGCACCTTGTCCACTGCCCTGGGCCAGAAGCAGCATCGCAAGACACAGCACATCCACAGCAAAGCCGCTTCATTAAATCGGCGACCCCCCCCCCTCTCCGTCCCCCCATGCATAAAAGGAGAAGACGGGGAGAAATCCCTTCGGGCTGCATCAAATTTTGTTCACACTTACTACGTCACCCCCCATCCCCCCGCCCATTCCACCTCATGCATCACAACATCATCCATATACAACCATTCTCCATTCACCCCCTGTCTTCTGTCCTCTCCTGTCCTTCCTCAACAAACATTCCCTTCTTCCCCAAAGCCCCCTTCACCCCATCCATCCACCTCATCCTAGGACGTCCCCTCATGTTCACTCCCTCCACATCTGCCTTCCATACCTCTTTTACTAGTCTTTCTTCACTCATTCTTTCCATGTGTCCAAACCATCCTAATACTCTTTCATCAACGCTATCTCCCTGTCAACCACTTATCGTAACTTTAAATAATAAAGTGCTAGATTGTAGTTTACGACAAAGGGGGAATTAAATTAAAAGTTAAAATCGACTACAAAAAATTATTAACAAGTTAAATTCAAACATTGAGAAGATTAATCCAACCAATGTTTGTAAAGATTAATTTCATCAAGTTTGAGAAAGATAATTTCATGACATTTGAGAAGTTTTGACAATGTTTGAGAAGGTTAAACCTATGAAAATTGAGGTTTAATAAATACAAGAATATGTTTGAGAACTTACCGGTCACTGTTGTCTACCAGGTTGGTTTCTCAAATGGTGGTATCTTGAAATTTGAAGATCTTGGAAGCCTAAAAAAAACTCCAAAGATATAAGGTCCCTTGCCAAGAGGTTTCTAAGTTAGAGGTCCGTCTGGAACCAGAGCTCTGGGAGGTCTGTCTCGCCATTAGTGCGGACTGTATTCGGAGGGACTCTTACGAGTTTGAAACGAGCTCAAAAGGCCATGGGTTAATATTCACTTTAAGTAATTTCTTAGTTAATCCCTGATTTATCAAACCAAAATTTATTACATAGATTTAACAAATAAATAAAGAGGAGGGGAGTTAAATTGTATCTTATTTAAAGTTACGATAGGCATGGTTCAAAGTTTCAGGACAGGCTCGGCTCTTGAATCGAAAGAAATAAACACTTTGAGGGAAAGTTTCCCGAACAAAGGTAAGCACTAAAGATTCCCAATAACAATTACCACACTCTAATTACTACCCTTATTTTTCTACCAGTCAGGAAGTCCTCCATCCACTCCAATAATTTTCCTCCGATGCCACCTTCTGATTCTATTTTTCTTATTAATTTCTTGTGTGGTACCTTATTAAATGCTTTTTGTAGGTGATAGGCACAGTCTGCCCATTCATCCGTCTCTTGTATTATTTCTATTAGTCTAGAATAGAAGCAGATAAGGTTTGCTGTACATGATCTTCCTTGTTTAAATCCAAATTGATTTGGATTGAGTATAGTTTTTTCTTCCAGATGTTTGACCCATCTACTTTTCATAACTTTTTCACATATTTTTGACCAGTCTGTAGTTAGTTGGATTTTCCTTGTTTCCTCCTTTATATATTGTTACAATATTTGCATATTTCCAGTCTTGTGGTACCTTTCCTTCTTTGGGCAAGCATTTGATTATGTTGTATATTTCATCTGTTAACTCCTCTATGCATTCTTTCAGTATCCAATTTGCAATATCATCCAGACCATGCAATTTTCTGACATAAAGGTTTTTTATTTGGTGGCTGATTTCTTTCTGTGTTACAGTTATTTCTTTCATTGGGAAGGATTTCTGTCTCTCTATTCCCTCACAGTTAGGTGAGTTCTCAATTTACCTAGTATTTACATAGCTGTATTTACCTAGTTGTATTTTGCGGGAAGGGGAGCTATGCTCGTAGTGTCCCATCTTTGTATCTTGCAGTGTCTAGTTTGCTCTTAAACTCATGAATGGTTTTTGTGCACACTATTTCATTGTCCAGCTTGTTCCAAGTGTCCACCACTCCATGTGGAAAACTTTTTCTTCAGATTTCTTCTGTAGCTATGTTTTTTTATTTTCTTTCCATGTCCTCTTGTGCTTCTCATGTCCCAGATTAACAAGTCCTCTCTATCGAGTATTTCTGTGCCCTTCATGATTCTGTAGATGGTCAGTAGGTCACCTCTCTTTCTTCTTTGCTCCAGAGTTGGTAACACCAGTTTAGCCAATCTCTCCTCATATGACAAGTTTGCAAGTGCAGGTGCCATTTTTGTGGCTGCTCTCTGGATTCTTTCTATTTTCTTTATATTCTTTTTGGTACTGGGTGACCACAATGTCGCTGCATATTCTAGTCTAGGCCTTATCAATGTGACCAATATTTTTTTAATCATTTCTTTGTCCAGATACGTAAATGCCACTTTTATTGATCTTAGCAAGTTGTGGGATTCTACGACAATTTTGTTTATCTTTTTATCATAGGACAAGTTGTTTGATGTAATTACACCCAACTCTTTTTCGGATCTCTCCTTCTTTACCTCCTTGGTTCCAATTTTATATTGTCCTGATATTCTATTTTTGCTTTTTCCAAACTCCATTATGCTACACTTGTTAATAAAGACCACTTTCCATTTCTGACTCCAGTTCCATACCTTATTCAGGTCTTCCTGCAGTGATTCGCAATACTTTTCAGTTTTTACTTACCTTAACAGTTTGGCATCATCTGCAAAGAAGCTCTTGTAACCTTTCACATCATCATTCATCTCATTCACATAAATAGCAAACATTAAGTGAATATTTTTCTCTGAGTACTACTCTCATCTTTCTACCAATCAGGAAGTCCTCCATCCATTTTAGTAGGTTCCCTTGTATCCCCCCTATATGTTCCAATTTGAAATGATTGCTCATAATTTCTGCCATATCTTGTTCTTCTGTATATTCATAATTTCCCTGGCACAGCTTTTCTATTTCTTGTTTGTTATTTAGTTTACCATTCACATATCTGTAAAATAGTTGAGGTTGTTCTTTGCATTTTTCTATTATTTCTTTTTCATAGTTTCTCTTTTCATCTCTGCATGTGTGTGTATTGCCATTAAGCAGTATGTTAGGTATGTGACAAACAAGAAATATTGCAGGTGACAGCAGCAAGGGATAGCAGTACTAGTACCCCTGTTCTACAGCCAGGCTCCAGCAGTGACCCTGTTCTGCAGCAAGGTGCCAGCAGTGACCCTGTTCTGCAGCTAGGTAGGTGCCAGTTATGCTTCACTCTAGCCATACTCATCCCCATCATATGTAGGTTATCTTGTTGTTTGTATTATTCCAGTATCACACAAACACTTTTCTCACTTCTTTTGTTTTTGCATTTCAAAGATCTATTTTTTCTATGAAATGGTTATGTTAGGTTTAAGTTAGGATATATTAGATGAGTCAGCCCTGTATTTTGCCTACTGCCCTGGTTCAGAAGCAATATAACAAGACACAGTACCGTATTTTTCGGTGTATGACCCGCGGCTTTTTGCCTCAGAAAGGGGCCAAAAATCGGGGGTGCGGGTGATATAAAGGTGTGGGTCATCTGTGGATTCTGGTTAGAAATTGCCCTCTTACGCAATAAAAAAAAAAAAAAAAAAAAAAAAATTGAACGATTATTTTAGTTTAGTTGGGTGCCCTCTCGGATCGGGGATTTGCGGGAGGACCGACCGGGTTCGTGGAATGAAAGTTGATCAATGTCATAATACAGCGCGCACGATCAAGACAAACGACAAAGAGAAGGTAGGATTTGTCAGTATCTTACCCACTTTACATGTTCTTGTTATTAATAAAGGCATTGTCACAAATAAAACAGGCTTAACTAAACAGCATGAACATACAGTACAAGACTGACTGGTACCAACACCAACATCGTGTGCCGCGATCAAACAAAAACAAGCGGGCAGCCATTTTCGCAGTTACAAATTACAAATTGTACCTGATTCCTTAATGCTAAATTTGTGCATTACATGTGCATAATGGGTCGTTCAAGCATGGAGAAAAATTAAAGAATCGACTATTCAGAACGATTTCTGTAAATCAGAATTGTGCCATCCTGCAATGTTCGATGCATGCTACAACTCGGAAAAGGAATCGGACAAATCCGAAATCGAAATGGAAACGGATGAGGTCACTGCATCAGAATTGGCCGATTTATACCACAACCTCTTCCATGACGAAACAGAGGATGAGGAATTCGATGGCTTCGTGAGCGATGATAGGCCTTCATAAACATTATTGACTCTGTCGTCTGTGATCACTGATTGTGCTTTTTTTCTAATAACGATGTGCTCCATTGACTCTGTTCATAACAGTTCAGTAATGTGCTCTATTATTGTTCTATTCTATTGATGAAACAGAAAATTTAGAAAAAGCCTCAGCTTTGAAATTACTTTGATCACCACGTCAACGGCCGGCCGTAACAACAACCGCCGTGAGCTGTGCCTGGGGCCACCCATGCATGGGTAGTATACATCGTCGGATCTACAGTGCCGTGCATGCCATATGACTGCGGGTCATACAGCGGTGTGGGTCTTGTGTGGATTTTCACTAAGGTGTAAGGGGGTGCGGGTCATATAACGGTGCGGGCTATAGTCTGAAAAATCTCTGCATGTGTGTGTATTGCCATTAAGCAGTATGTTAGGTATGTGACAAACAAGAAATATTGCAGGTGACAGCAGCAAGGGATAACAGTACCAGTACCCCTGTTCTGCAGCCAGTCTCCAGCAGTGACCCTGTTCTGCAGCAAGGTGCCAACAGTGACCCTGTTCTGCAGCCAGGTGCCAGTTATGCTTCACTCTAGCCATACTCTCCCCATCATATGTAGGTTATCTTGTTGTTTGTATTATTCCAGTATCACACAAACACTTTTCTCACTTCTTTTGTTTTTGCATTTCAAAGATCTATTTTTTCTATGAAATGGTTATGTTAGGTTTAAGTTAGGATATATTAGATGAGTCAGCCCTGTATTTTGCCTACTGCCCTGGTTCAGAAGCAATGTAACAAGACACAGTACATCTACAGCAAGGCCATTCCAGTTAGCAACCTCCCCTCTTTGTCACCTCATGCGGAAAAAAGAGAAGACGGAGAAATTCCTCTGGGCTGCATCAAAACATCATTCACACTTAACAACTCCATCCCTCTATCCCCCACCTGCTCCCATCCTTGCATCATGGTGTATGCATGTAATAGTTATGTCAACTGTATAAGAAGAAATGTTCATTTCTGAGGTGTTGGGTGTAGGTATATTGTATATGTAAAGATTAAAGAATGTGGGAGATAGAACTGATCCCTGTGGTACTGTTCCTAAAGTTTCTGGTGTGCAATGATTGGACATTATATGACATGTAGACATTTCTACACAGCCATTCTCCACTCACCCCTATCTCCTGCCTTCTCCCTTCCTTGCCCAGCAGACATTCCCACATTGCTCACTGCCTCTTTCACCCCAAATATCCATCTCATCCTTAAGTTCACTCCAGCCACCTCTGCCTAACACATCTCTTTTATTTATATATCTTCACTCATTCTTTCCCTATATCCAAACCATCCCAGTACTCTTTCATCAGCCTTATCTGCCATCTTCTTTTCTGTTCCTGCACCCCTCCTCAGCTTGTTTCTCACTCCAACCAATGTTGTAACTCCTACCATACTTTTTAGACATTTCATCTCACATTTAAACTTTCCCTCTCTGCCTTAAATTCCAGGACTCTGCCCCAGACAGTGCCATTGGCACAATCACCACTTCATATAATCTCCTCTGCATCCATTCCCAGGTGCCTATTTCTCATGACACTTTTTAATCCCCCAAGGGATTATCTCCACCTCCACTTCCCCCAATCCTACCACATGTGACCCCAACTACCTCCAGCCACTCTCCTTTAAGACTTACTTCCAACTTACTGCCATCCTGTCTCCTTGTACATCTCATCACTTTACTTTTACCCATATTTACCTTCAAATTTTCTCCTATTGCATACTCCATCACTAACAATCTTAATCCCCCTCTCACCAAACCACAAGTGCAGTGTCCTCAAAGAGCAACTGACTCACCTCTCAATTTTCTCCATTTTTTTAACCACCTCCAGTCCCCTGCCCATTACCCTCGCATTTACCTTCTGCACCATCCCATTCATGTACACATTGAACAGCCATACCAACATGACGCATCCCTGTCGCAGTCCCACCTTTACCTCTAACCACTAACTCTTTCCATTTCTAATTCTAACAAAGGCTCTACAACTCTCACAGAATCTCTTGAATGCCCTTGACAGCTTCCTCCAATCCATATATGCAAAACCTCTCATAATGCCTCTCTATTCTGTCATAAACCTTTTTCTGATCCTTAAAGGCCCAGAAAAGATCCTTACATTTTGTTAAAGGTTTCTCATATATCTGCCTTACCACAAATATCTAATCCACGCAACCCCTACCTTTCCTAAACCCACACTGTTCCTCAACAATTACTCCCTATGTTCCTCTCCTAAACCTCTCAAAACCCTCTCAACTAGTGTAGTCTTCTCAACTACACTCAACTAGTGTAGTCTTCTCAACTACACTCGACAAAATGATTCCTCTGAAACTACTACTCACATTTGTCCCCTTTTCCCTTGTAAAGCAGATATATATAGGCACTCCTCCAGTCCTCTGGCACTCTACCCTCCCTTAGAGACACATTAAACAACCTCACTAGTGCATATGGGCCTGGCAGTGAGAAGAGTGTAGAAGAAAGTGAGGCCTTTTGGACAGAATTAAATGAGTGCATAGAGGATTTAGGGAGAAATGTCAATGTAATAGTACTGGGAGACCTTAATGCTAGGGTAGGAAATGATCCAATTGATGGAGTGGTTGGGAAATGTGGAGTTCCAGGAAAGAATCGTAGTGGAGAGTTGATGGTGGAAATGTGTCTAAAAAGAGAGTTGATGATAGCAAATACAGTATTTCGGAAGAAAGTCAAGCATAAGTACACATGGGAGAGGGTGGTGGATGGAAGAGTGGTAGATAGAGCGTTGATGGAATATGTAGTGGTAAATAGGACTATGATAGGAAGAGTTATGATGTACATGTGCTAAGGAGACAGGGTGGGGGAATATCAGATCATTTTTTGGTGGAAGGTAAGTTGAGAGTGGAGGATAGATGGAGAAAGAGGAAAGGGACCAAAGGTAGGGAGGTTCTTAGAGTGAACTCGTTAAAGGAAAAAGAGAAGGAGTACAAGAAGAAGCTGAGAGAGGAGTGGGAGGGAGTGAAGGATAGAGTAGAGCTAGGTGTGGAGGAGGAATGGGGATGGTTCAAGGAGGGAGTCATAAAGTGTGCAAGGATGGTGTGTGGAACAAGAAGGACAGGAGGAAATAGAAGAAAGGGTAGTGAATGGTGGGATGAGGAAACAAAGAAGGTTGTAGAAGAGAAGAAGCGAGCTTTCACAGATTGGTTACAAAATAGGGCGAGGGAGTCATATGAGAAGTACAAAGAAAAGAGAAGTAAAGCAAAAGGTAAAGGAGGCAAAGAGGAGAGCAGATGGGAAGTGGGGTAAGAGTATGACAGAAAATTCTGAAAGTAATAAAAAGATGTTTTGGAAAGAAATTAAGAGAGGAAAAGGAGGCGAATCAAGTAGAGAAGAAAAGGTAAAAGGTGCAGATGGAGAGATGATAATGGAAGAGAAGGCAGTAAGGGGAAGATGGGCAGAATATTTTAGGGAGTTGCTAAATGTGAAGGAGGATAGGGAGGGAAAGATAGTTGCAGTGGGAAATGCTAAGAAAATGAGAGTGATAAGTGAGGAAAATGGAGGAGAAATAAGGAAGGATGAAGTGAAGGCAGTTGTTAAGATGATGAAAGCAGGTAAGGCACCTGGTGTGGATGGATGCCATGCAGAATGTCTAAAAAAAGGAGGTACAGTGATGGTGGACTGGTTGGTGAGGTTATTTAATGTTTGCTGGAGAAAGGGTAGAGTGCCGGAGAACTGAAGGAGTGCCTGAATAGTTCCACTTTACAAGGGAAAAGGGGACAAGTGTGAATGTAGTAGTTTCAGAGGGATTAGCTTGTTAAGTGTAGTTGGGAAGGCTTATGGGAGGATCTTGATTGAGAGGATTAGGAGAGGAACAGAGGGAGTAATTGGTGAGGAACAGTGTGGATATAGGACGGGTAGAGGTTGTGTAGATCAGATCTTTGTGGTAAGACAAATATGTGAGAAAGCTATAGGAAAGGGGAAGGATGTTTTTTGGGCATTTATGGATCTGGAAAAGGCTTACGATAGGGTAGACAGAAAGGCACTGTGGGAGGTTATGCAGATATATGGGATAGGAGGAAAGTTTCTAGGAGCTGTCAAGAGTTTTTATGAGAGTAGTAGAGCTTGTGTCAGAATTAGAAGTGGAGAGAGTGAGTGGTTCGAGGTAAAGGTGGGACTTGGTCAAGGATGCGTTATGTCGCCCTGGTTGTTCAACTTATACATGGATGGGGTAGTGCGAGAGGTAAATTCAAGGGTAGTGGGTCAGGGATTGGAGATGGTTAAAGAAAATGGAGAAAAGTGGGAGGTGAGCCAGCTGTTGTTTGCTGATGACATTGCACTTGTGGCAGGATCGGAGGAGGGACTGAGGAAGTTGGTGACAGAGTTTTGGAGAGTATGTGATAGAAGAAAGCTAAAGATAAATGTGGGTAAAAGTAAGGTGATGAGATGTACAAGGGGTGAAAGTGGCAGTAGACTGGAAGTGAGCATTAAGGGAGAGCGACTGGAGGAAGTGGATAGTTTTAGATACTTGGGTGCAAATGTGGCAGGAAAAGGTGGAGTGAAGGTGGAGGTAGAATGTAGATTGAGAGAAGCGAGTAAATGCCTTGGTGGATTGAAGAGTGTAATGAGAAATAGACATATGGGAATGGATGCTAAGAGGAGATTGTATTTACCTAGTTGTAATATACCTGGAAGGGAGCTATGCTCGTGATGACCCGTCTTTGTATCTCTCCGCATCAAGTTTTATCTTAAAATCTTTTAAAATGTTTGCACATACTGTTTTGTTGTCTAATTTGTTCCATGTATTAATCACTCTGTGTGGGAAACTGTTCCTTTTCAAGTTTTTTCTATAACTCTTTTTTCAGTTTTTTTCGTGTCCTCTCGTTTTACCGTTGTCCCACACTAACAAGTCATTTCTGTCTAAAACTTCCATTCCTTTCATTATTCTATAGATAGTCAGCAAATCTCCTCTTTCTCTTCTTTGTTCCAGAGTTGGTAGGTTCAGTTTGGATAGTCTTTGCTCATATGTTAGTTCGGCGAGATTCAGTGCTAGTTTGGTTGTCGCTCTTTGTAATCTTTCTAGTTTCTTAATATTCTTTTTGGTACTGGGTGTCCATAGTGATGCTGGGTACTCAAGTATTGGTCTTATTAGTGTAGTTAGTATTTTCTTTATCATTTCTTCATCCATATAAGTAAATGCCACTTTGATTGACCTCAATAAATTTTAGGTTTCTCCGAATATTTTATTCATATGATTATCAGGTTTCATGTCCTTTCCAATCATCACTCCAAGATCTTTTTCAGAGTTTTCTTTTTTTCTTTTTTCTTCTCCAATTCTTTAATCTTTTGATATTCTGTTTTTACTCTTTCCAGATTCCATTATACTGCATTTTTTTATATTAAATTTCACTTCCCACTTTTGAGTCCAATTCCATATTGTGTCCAGATCTTGTTGCAATGAGTTGCAGTCCTCTTCCGTTTTTACCTTCTTAAGTAATTTTGCATCATCTGCAAAAAAAATTCATATAGCACTCCATGCCTTCATTCATGTCATTGATGTATACGGTGAACATGATCGGGAGTGATTGTGCCAATAGCACTGTATGGGGCAGAAACATGGAACATAAGAGAGGAAGAGAGAAGGAGTTTGAATGTGTTTGAGATGAGGTGTCTGAGAAGTATGATGGGGGTTACTAGGCTAGATAGAGTGAGAAATGAGAAGGTGAGGAGAAGAGGGGGGTGGAAAGAGAGTTTGGAAATAGGGTTGATGAAAGAGCATTAGGATGGTTTGGACACATGGAAAGAATGAATGAAGAAAGACTAGTAAAAGAGGTATGGAAGGCAGATGTGGAGGGAGTGAACATGAGGGGACGTCTTAGGATGAGGTGGATGGATGGGGTGAAGGGTGCTTTGGGGAAGAGGGGAATGTCTGTTGAGGAAGGACGGGAGAGGATGGAAGACGGGTGAATGGAGAATGGTTGTATATGGATGATGTTGTGATAAATGAGGTGGAATGGGCGGGGGGATGGGGGATGAGGTAGTATGTGTGAGCAAAATTTGATGCAGCCCCTTCTCCTTTTATGCATTGGGGGGACGGAGAGGGGGGGTCGCCGATTTAATGAAGCGGCTTTGCTGTGGATGTGCTGTGTCTTGTGACACTGCTTCTGACCCAGGGCAGTGGACAAGGTGCAGGGATGACCCGTCATCCAGGAGGTGCTAAGATAAGAGGGAGGGTGGAGGGGTGTGGAGTGTATTCAGGGATGGAATGGGTGGGAGTGATTTTATGCCTTTTCCTTTTTGGCTACCCCCCTTGTAAGGGGGAAAAAGCCTTGGTATATGTATGTATCCGACCTAGATATGGACCAAAAGGTCTCCTGTCGGCATGCTCCGCCTTTGTAATCCTTTGTATGTATGTACTAGTGGAGGAGGAATGGGGATGGTACAAGGAGGGAGTTGCATGGCGTGCAAAAACTGTGTGTGGAACAAGGAGGATGGGAGGAAATAGAAGAAAGGGTAGTGAGTGGTGGGATGAGGATGCAAAGAAGGTTCTAGAAGAGAAGTGAGCTTTCACAGATTGGTTACAAAATAGGACAAGGGTATCATATGAGAGGTACAAAGAAAAGGAAAGAGAAGTAAAGCATAAGATAAAAGAGGCAAAGAGGAGAGCAGATGTGAAATGGGGTAAGAGTATGAGAGAAAATTTTGAAAGTAATAAAAAAATATTTTGGAAATAAAGAGAAAGAAGAGGTGAATCAAGTGAGAAAGGGTGAAGGGTGCAGATGGAGAGTATGGTGTAGGAGATTGCAGTAAGCAGAAGATTGGCAGAGTAGTTAAGGGAGTTACTAAATGTGAAGGAGGATGGGGAGAGAGGGGTGGTTGCAGTGGAAAGCACTAAGAAAATGAGTGATGAGTAAAGAAAATAGAGGAGAAATGGGGAGGGATGGGGTGTGGGTGGTTGTTTACCTAGCTGTATTATATGGAAAGGGAGCTATACCCGTAGTGACCTGCCATTGTATCTTTCAGCATCAAATTTGTTTTTAAATTCTTGAATAGTATTTGCACACACTGCCTTATCTAATTTATTCCAGATATCCACCACTCTGTGTGGGAAGCTATTCTTTTTCAGATATTATCCATAACTATCCTTTTTGAGTTTCTTTTCATGTCCTTTTGTTTTTCTCTTGTCCCACTTTAATAAATCTAAAGGACTTCCATTCCTTTCATGATTCTATAAATAGTTGCTACAGTAGATATCCTCTTTCTCTTCTTTGTTCCAGAGTTGGTAGTTCCAATTTGGACAATCTTTGATCATATGTCAATTTGGAGAGTGTTGGTGCCATCTTTGTCGATGCTCCGGGGTATTGGCTGCATGTTATTGTGGCAAAGTAGCATGCAGTTGATACTTTAGGGTCTATATGGGGCGCCCCTACTGACCAGAGCCACACATCAATTTGTCTGTGTTAGAGGAAGTCTCTATTCATAGGAAAATGATGACACTTATTATACTGCGACTGTCCCTCCATTAGGCTGTCCCCCCCACCCTTTGTTACTGTCCTATACCATTTCTCTGAATATTCATTTCCTTTTTTTCACCTACCCTGTGGTGGGGAAAAAGAATGCTGCCACCAAGTCTTCACACTTGAGTTGTATGAGGAGACAAAAACGGGATGGGGATAGGACTAGGAATCCTGCTACCTGTAGCCCCAAAGGGGACATCCCTAGAAAAAAGTAAAGGCATAAGAGGGTCTAGGAGTTTTCTAACCAGTGCCCTAAGGTTTGGATCTTATAATGTGCGTGAATGTGGTACAAATGAGAGTACAAGGGAAGAGATAGGCAGTATGTTTGTGTGAAGAAAGATGGATGTGTTGGCATTGAGTGAAACTAAGTTGAAAGGGAGGGGTGAGTGTGAGTTTGGGAATGTAGTTGGGAGGTTCTCAGGAGTGAAGAGATGGACGAGGGAGAGAAGGGGTGGCTATACTAATAAGTGAAGAAATAGGTAAGCGTGTAGTGGAGTGGAAGGAGGATTCATCAAGATTAATGTGGATGGAGGTGAAGCTGGGAAGGGATATGTGGGTTTTTGTAAGTGCGTCTGGGGCTGGTAGTGAGAAAAGTGTAGAGGAAAGGGAGGCATTTTGAATGAAATTAAATGAGTGCATAGAGGGATTGGGGAGAAATGTTAATATAGCGGTATTGGGAGACCTTAATGCTAGAGTAGGAAATAAACCAATAGATGGAGTGATTGGGAAGTATGTAGTTCCAGGAAAAAATCATAGTGGAGAGTTAATGGTAGAGATGTGTCTCAAAAGAGAGTTGATGATAGCAAATACAGTGTTTAGTAAGAAAGTTGAGCATAAGTACACATGGTCGAAGGGTGGTGGATGGAAAGGTGGTAGAGAATTAATGGATTATATAGTGGTAACCAGGAGTATAGTAGGAAGAGTTAAGGATGTACATGTTCTAAGGGGAGAGAGTAGGGGAACATCAGATCATTTTTTGGATGGAAGGTAAGTTGAGAGTGGAGAATAGGTGGAGAAAGAGGAAAAGGGTAGAGGGTAGGGAGGTATTTAGAGTGAACTGCTTAAATGAGAAAGAAAAGAAGGAGTAGTAGAAGAAGCTGAGAGAGGAGTGGGAGGGAGTAAAGGAGAGAGTAGAACTAGCAGTGGAGGAAGAATGGGGATGGTTCAAGGAGGGAGTCATAAGGTGTGCAAAGATGGTGTGTGGAACAAGGAGGGCGGGAGGAAATAGAAGGATGGGTAGTGAGTGGTGGGATGAGAAAGCAAAGAAGGGTGTAGAAGAGAAGAAGCAGGCTTTCATAGATTGGTTATAAATTAGGATGAGGGAATCATATGAAAGGTACAAAGTGAAGAGAAGAGAAGTAAAGCTAAGAGGCAAAGAGGAGAGCAGACGTGAAATGGGGTAAGCGTATGACAGAAAATTTTGAAAGTAATAAAAAAATGTTTTGGAAAAAAATTAAGTGAGGAAGAGGAGGTGAATCAAGTAGAGAAGAAAAGGTAAAAGGTGCAGATGGAGAGATGATAATGGAAGAGAAGGCATTAAGGGGAAGATGGGCAGAATATTTTAGGGAGTTGCTAAATGTGAAGGAGGATAGGGAGGGAAAGATAGTTGCAGTGGGAAGTGCTAAGAAAATGACCGTGATGAGTGAGGATAATGGAGGAGAAATAAGGAAGGATGAAATGAAGGCAGTTGTTAAAATGATGAAAGCAGGTAAGGCACCTGGTGTGGAAGGATGCCATGCAGAATGTCTAAAAAAAGAAGGTACAGTGATGGTGGACTGGTTGGTGAGGTTATTTAATGTTTGCTGGAGGGTAGAGTGCCGGAGGACTAGAGAAGTGCCTGTATAGTTCCACTTTACAAGGGAAAAGGGGACAAGTGTGAGTGTAGTAGTTTCAGAGGGATTAGCTTGTTAAATGTAGTTGGAAAGGCTTATGGGAGGATCTTGATTGAGAGGATTAGGAGAGGAACAGAGGGAGTAATTGGTGAGGAACAATGTGGATTTAGGACGGGTAGAGGTTGTGTAGATCAGATTTCCGTGGTAAGACAGATATGTGAGAAAGCTATAGGAAAGGGGAAGGATGTTTTTTGAGCATTTATGGATCTGGAAAAGGCTTAAGTCAGGGTAGACAGGAAGGCATTGTGGGAGGTTCTGCAGATATTCGGGATAGGAGGAAAGCTTCTAGGAGCTTTCAAGAGTTTTTATGAGAGTAGTAGAGCATGTGTCAGGATTAGAAATGGAGAGAGTGAGTGGTTCTAGGTAAAGGTGGGACTTCATCAGGGATGCGTTATGTCTCCCTGGCTGTTCAACTTATACATGGATGGGGTAGTGCGAGAGGTAAATGCAATGGTGGTGGGATAGGGATTGGAGATGGTTAAAGAAAATTGAGAAAAGTGGGAGGTGAGCCGGCTGTTGTTTGCTGACGACACTGCACTTGTGGCAGGATCAGAGGATAAATGTGGGTAAAAGTAAGGTGATGAGATGTACAAGGGGTGAAAGTGGCAGCAGACTGGAAGTGAGCATTAAGGGAGAGTAACTGGAGGAAGTGGATAGTTTTAGATACATGGGTGCAAATATGGTAGGAAAAGGTGGAGTGGAGGTAGAATGTAGATTGAGAGAAGCAAGTAAATGCCTTGGTGGATTAAAAAGTTTAATGAGGAATAGACATCTGGGAATGGATGCTAAGAGGAGACTGTATGAAGGAGTGATTGTGCCAACAGCACTGTATGAAGCAGAAACGTGGAACATAAGAGAGGAAGAGAGAAGGAGTTTGAGTGTGTTTGAGATGAGGTGTCTGAGAAGTATGATAGGGGTTACTAGGCTAAATAGAGTGAGAAATGAGGAGGTGAGTAGGAAAATAGGGGTGGAAAGGGAGTTGGGAGATAGGGTTGATGAAAGAGTATTAGGATGGTTTGGACACATGGAAAGAATGAATGAAGAAAGACTAGTAAAAGAGGTATGGAAGGCAGATGCGGAGGGAGTGAACATGAGGGGACGTCCTAGGACTAGATGGATGGATGGGGTGAAGGATGCTTTGGGGAAGAGGGGAATGTCTGTTGAGGAAGGACGGGAGAGGACAGAAGACAGGGGTGAATGGAGAATGGTTGTATATGGATGATGTTGTGATGCATGAGGTGGAATGGGCGGGGGGATGGGGGGTGAGGTAGTATGTGTGAGCAAAATTTGACACAGCCCGAAGGGATTTCTCCCTGTCTTCTCCTTTTATGCATTGGGGGGACGGAGAGAGGGGGTCGCCGATTTAATGAAGCAGCCTTGCTGTGGATATGCTGTGAATTGCAACACTGCCTCTGACCCAGGGCAGTGGACAAGGTGCAGGGATGACCCGTCATCTAGGAGGTGCTAAGATTAGAGGGAGTGTGAGGGAGAGTGGAATGTATTTAGGGATGAAATGGGTGGGAATGATTTTATGCCTTTTCTTTTTGGCTACCCCCCTTGTAAGGGGGAAAAAGCCTTGGTATATGTATGTATGTATCAACAATTCGATTAAGGTAGAGGACTGTACAGAATCTATTTGGGTAGAGATTATAGGCAAGAATAAGAAAGTTATTATTGGCGTCTTTTATGGGCCTAACCTCAGCATTGAGCAGACTGACCCCCTGATTCATGAAATTTGCAGAGCATCCTAGTACAAAAATATTGTGATCATAGAAGACTTTGATTATAGAAAAATTGACTGGGAAACTTTTAGTAGGAGATCAGGAAAGGAAACTGTTCTTATATGTGGTGTAGGATAATTTCCTAAAACAAATAATTACTGATCCTATGAGGGGAGAAAATACTCTGGACTTACTTTTAACTAATAATGAGCACCTAATGAGTAACATAAAAGTGGGAGATAGTCTAGGGCTCTAGGCTCTAGAGATCATCAAGAAATAAGATTTAATATTATTTGGGAAGAATTAAAAAGCACGAACAATGTCCAAGTACCAGACTTCAGGAGAGCAAACTTTGACAGTATAAAAACCTATTTGAAATTGAATATGAAATGTCATATAGGCGTTACGGACGTTTCGGGCATTATCTGCACGGTTAGGTCTCGGTACATGACCAGGGGTCGGGTCACGGAGGGTAATATGCATACCTTGGGTCAGGTCACTTGGGGGCCGAGGCTCAACAGACATGTCAGCAATTTGGATGAAATGTATTGCAATCTAAATTATTTAATTATTACTGCACAAAATACATTTATCCCCCTGAAGTCAATACAGAAAAATAGTAATACTCCCAAATGGATGGTTGACAGATTGAAACATGAGATTGGAATGAAAAGAGGACTTTATATAAAAATAAAAAATGGGGAAATGCATCTTGGATCAAGATATAACGAAATGGCAGTGTGGGTTAAAAAGAATACACATACAGCAAAACGTAATTATGAAATTAAGGTTGCCAGTCAAGCAAGATCCAACCCAAAGGGTTTCTTTCATCTCTATAGAACAAAAAATAAAGAAAGAATAGGACCAATTAAAAATTATGAAAATGTCATGACAGAATCGGAGGAAAAAATGAGTGAGGAGTTTAACAAATATTTGCTCTCAGTGTTTACTAATGAGAGGTTAGATAAAGTACCTGACTGCGATCCGATTTTCAGTAGGGATGAAGAAAGTAGTCTATCTAATAGTAGCATTAGTAAAGTAGAAGTAGTCAAGCAGATTGAAAGGCTTAAAGCCACAAAATCCCTGGGTCCAGACGAAGTTTTTCCGAGAATGCTTAAGGAGTGTAAATTTTGAAATCTGCGACCAGTTAACTAAAAAAAGTAGGTACACTGATGGTGGACTGGCTGGTGAGGTTATTTAATGTCTGCTGGAAAGAGGGTAGAGTGCCAGAGGACTGGAGGAGTGCCTGTATAGTTCCACTTTACAAGGGAAAAGGGGACAAGTGTGAATGTAGTAGTTTCAGAGGGATTAGCTTGTTAGTGTAGTTGGGAAGGCTTATGGGAGGATCTTGATTGAGAGGATTAGGAGGAACAGAGGAAGTAATTGGTGAGGAACAGTGTGGATTTAGGACGGGTAGAGGTTGTGCAGATCAGATTTTTGTGGTAAGAGATATGTGAGAAAGCTATAGGAAAGGGGAAGGATGTTTTTTGGGCTTTTATAGATCTGGAAGAGGCTTACAACAGGGTAGACAGAAAGGCACTGTGGGAGGTTTTGCGGATATACGGGATAGGAGGAAAGCTTCAAGGAGCTGTCAAGAGTTTTTATGAGAGTAGTAGAGCTTGTGTCAGGATTAGAAATGGAGAGAGTGAGTGGTTCTAGGTAAAGGTGGGACTTCATCAGGGATGCGTTATGTCGCCCTGGCTGTTCAAATTATACATGGATGGGGTAGTGCGAGAGGTAAATGCAAGGGTAGTGGGTCAGGGATTGGAGATGGTTAATGAAAATGAAGAAAAGTGGGAGGTGAGCCAGCTGTTGTTTGCTGACGACACTGCACTTGTGGCAGGATCGGAGGAGGGACTGAGGAAGTTGGTGACAGAGTTTGGGAGAGTGTGTGATAGAAGAAAGCTGAAGATAAATGTGGGTAAGCGGTAAGGTGATGAGATGTACAAGGGGTGAAAGTGGCAGTAGACTGGAAGTGAGCATTAAGGGAGAGCGACTGGAGGAAGTAGATAGTTGTAGATACTTGGGTGCAAATGTGGCAGGAAAAGGTAGAGTGTAGGTGGAGGTAGAATGTAGATTGAGAGAAGCGAGTAAATGCCTTGGTGGATTAAAGAGTGTAATGAGGAATAGACATTTGGGAATGGATGCTGAGACTGTATGAAGGAGTGATTGTGCCAACAGTACTGTATGGGGCAGAAACATGGAACATAAGAGAGGAAGAGAGAAGGAGTTTGAATGTGTTTGAGATGAGGTGTCTGAGAAGTATGATGGGGGTTACTAGGCTTGATAGAGAGAGAAATGAGGAGGTGAGGAGGAGAACAGGGGTGGAAATGGAGTTTGGAGATAGGGTTGATGAAAGAGTATTAGGATGGTTTGGACACATGGAAAGAATGAGTGAAGAAAGACTAGTAAAAGAGGTATGGAAGGCAGATGTGGAGGGAGTGAACATGAGGGGACGTCCTAGGATGAGATGGATGGATGGGGTGAAGGGGGCTTTGGGGAAAAGGGGAATGTCTGTTGAGGAAGGACAAGAGAACAGAAGACAGGGGTGAATGGAGAATGGTTGTATATGGATGATGTTGTGATGCATGAGGTGGAATGGGTGGGGATGGGGGATGAGGTAGTGTGTGTGAGCAAAATTTGACACAGTCTGAAGGGATTTCTCCCCGTCCTCTCCTTTTATACATGGGGGGATGGAGAGGCTGGGGGGTCGCCGATTTAAGGGGGTACGCGACAACTGGAGGTCATTTTCTAAAATATTTAGAGTAAAGAGCTGAAACTTCTCAGGTAAATAGGTATCCATATTGCCTACATTTTAGGTGAAGCAGAATGATGTATGTACACATGTACACATGTACGTATACCAGTAGCGACATTTAAAAGTGCACAGCACCATAATACGTGGACCAATTTGTTTTATATTTTGGCTATGATTAGTCAGTAGGCACACCTAGGGCCGGTCATTGAGTAATTGAACAATTTCCTTTATACTTTTGCATACAGGCATTTCAATTTTAATGTCTGGCAAAAATCGTGAAAAATACAATTTTTTTGCTCTTGTTTCCATTATTACTCCGAACTCTTTCATCCTATTCAAAATATTCGAACGATCGGCCCTAGCAGTTACTAAAAGTAATATTCCCTGTAAGTTTCATCTAAATTTAATGTATATTAGATTTTTTATGATTAAAAAAAGTAGAAAAATATCGAACGGAGATATGGCAACTTGAAATATGAATATATCTGTAACTTGCTTATAGTTTCACCAATTTGACTGATTTTTTCATGGCTTAATTCTTATTATATAATAAGTAAGTACAGTAAAAATTATCAACATATTTTAATTATAAGTACTTTAAATACTGAAAAACTAAAGTATAAGTATGTCACAGTAGTGATGACGCACAGACGACAACATCATATAATTTGCTTTTTTGCACCTTTGGCGGTTTCTTCATATGAAACCTCTCTGCTGGGGGTCTTCAGGGTATCTAAATCATTGGAAAGAGGTTTATTTTCCAGTAGTGGGCGCCTTCTCTTTCCTCATCAGATTCCCCTCGCCAATCTATGTTGGTAGGGCACCCCCTCCAGCATCATATGATGTCCCTTCTTCTTTCTTCTTCCTGTATAGCCTTGATCTTTTTCCTCTTGCTTTCTTCTTTGGATTTAATCTTCCTCTTTGAATTGTTTTGTCTAATGTTGTCCTTTACCTCTGTCACCGTCACAGAGGTGCAGGTGAGGGCGGTGGTGGAGTGAGAGGTGGTGAGATCTTTAGTCGTCTTTGACTGCTTGCCATCTTTAACTGCTGTTTTTTGTCATTGTGATGTTCTTTTGTTCTTTTTGCTACCCATGATGACTGTACTAAAGAGTAATATGTACTAGCTAAAGTAATAGATTGCAATGAGAGCTCATGAGACATGCGTACTTCCTTTTCAGAGCTAGCCGGGAACTAACGCTTAGTTTCGCACAAAGTTGGCAAAATATTCTCCCTCCGCCTTCCTCCCTTCCCCTCCACAATCGTATTGGCCGTTGATACACTGGGCGAGTGTAAATTCAATCAAATTTCAACGTTATTCGCTGCGCCTGAAGGTCCTAAGTGGCACGCCTCCCTCTAGTGTGGGTTGCGCCTTTAAATCTGTCCCTTTAAACCTCACCCAGGACCTTTAAATTGCGCGCGGCTGGAAAATTATTTGTCGGGATTTATTTCTAAGTGGTATACGAACATTTTGAACACAGTTTTGAAAAATGCCATATCTTGACCAAATTCACCCCCCCAGGTGTCGCGTACCCCCTTAATGAAGCAGCCTTGCTGTGGATGTGCTGCGTCTTGTGACACTGCTTCTGACCCAGGGCAGTGGACAAGGTGCAGGGATGACCCGTCATCCAGGAGGCTCCAAGATAAGAGGGAGGGTGGAGGGGTGTGGAGTGTATTCAGGGATGGAATGGTTGGGAGTGATGTTATGCCTTTTCCTTTTTGGCTACTTCCCTTGAAAGGGGGAAAAAGCCTTAGTATATGTATGTATGTTAACTAAAATATTTAATGAATCGGCACAAACACGCAAACACCTCCGTCGTCGTCGTCGTCGCGTGACCAAGAAGAAGAGGATTTACGACGATAAAGGAAACCTGGTTTGTATTGTAGGGGTGGGGAGTGATCGTGAGTGTCCGAAATGATATCTCTGCAGTGCTAGTCAATTGTATTAACATGGAATTAGCGAAAATGAATGAAAATAAAGACTCGAAAGCCAGTCACGAACCAGAGCCATCTGGCGTCAGTCAATCGAACTGCGACGTAAACAAACCTTGTACTAACACGTGCGATGGAAAAGATTTTCCAGGATTTAAGTATGAAAGCAGGAACTTAAGTCGATTATTAGAGATAGAGAGAGATATGAGCAAAAATAGGATTCAGTGGGAAAATGAAATTATGGACTTAAGGAAAGATATCATAGGATTAATAGACTGCTTAGCACAGGCGAATCACGAAATTTCTGACCTAAGAAAAACCAACTTGGATCTTACAAACGAGATTAAAGAAATGAAAAGGGATTTAAATGAGTTGAAGAATGATAACGAAAAGAAGAAAACTAATGAAAATAACAGCAGCGAAAATTTAAAGATAGTAGTGAACAATAAATTACAAGAATTGACACAAAAGATCGAAGAGAACCTAGGTGAGGAAAGTATTCAGAAAATTAAGTGGAAGGAAAACATCGAAAACAAGGAAATTGCTTTTAAAGAAATAGTCAAGCAGCAAATGCAGGATAATGCAAAAGACACAATTATCCAAGTGATTAACGAAAAAGCTAACTGGGTCAGGGATACAGTAGATAGGAAAAAATGTATTGTGGTTTATGGACTAAAAGAAAAACAGGGATTGGCGAGGTACATGAGAGAAAAAGAGACTGCAGTAGAAATCCTAAATGAAATTCAGGGAGGAGAAAGAGATGCAAGCACAGACCTGGAAGAGACGTATAGAATCGGTCGCTATTCTAAGAATAGAAATCGACCTCTAAAGATAAAATTAAGGTCACAGATGGTAGTAGAAGACATATTTGAAAAAGTAGGCAACTTGGCAAAGAGTGAAAAATACAATAAGATATGGATAAAAAGAGAAATGAGTACTAAGGAATTAGAAAAAGAAAAGTCACTAAGAGAAGAAGCAAAGGAAAAAAACTTGATGAGAATGGAGACAGAATGCAAAGAATTCCATTGGAGAGTAATCGACATGAGATTGAGACAATGGCACATCAAAACGAAAAAACCAAGGACAGAAAAAATAATGGAGAAGGAAGAAAACTAAAAGTGGCCTATACTAACATTGATGGATTAATTTCAGGTCTGAACGAACTCAATGATTATCTGTTAGAAGAAAAACCAGACACAATGGGAATTGTAGAGACTAAACTAAGAAGTGAAATACCATCCATTGTTATAGGAGAAGGCCTATATAATTACTGGATAAAAAACAGGGATAAGAAACAGGGAGGGGGAATCATGTTCTTGGCCAAGAAAGACCTAAACGTGACAAAAATTGCAGAGGGCAAAGGTAATGTTGAACTGATCATGATAAAAGTCGAAGGCAAGAATATGAAAAGTAGAAAGTTTGTGGTGACCTATGTACCCCCAAAAACGAATGCTTGGAAAGAGAACGAACATACAAAAATGCTAAAAGATACAAGAAAATCACTAAATGAGATACTAATGGGTAAGGGTAACCTGGTAATTATGGGGGACTTCAATTGCAAAGAAATTTGTTGGGACAACATGACAGTGCGAGGAGGAGATGACTTGTGGGGCAACGTACTGCTAGACATGACCATGGAGTACACAATGACCCAATGGGTCAATGAAAACACAAGGTACAGAAACAATGAAGAGCCATCAAAACTAGATTTAATATTTACAACAGAACCTGAAATAGTGGACAAAGTCCAGTACAAGACACCAATTGGAAAGAGTGACCATGTACTCATCGAAACTGTACTAAAGGAAGAAATAGACATGGAGAGGAACGAAAAGCATAGGAAAGGAAGATTGATGTACAACAAAACAGACTTTGCAAAACTAAAGACATTCTTCTGGAATGAAAACTGGGAAAAACTCTATATGGAAGAGACAACAGTGGAAGAGAAATGGAATATATTGATGGATAATTACAATGAAGGGGTAAACAGACATGTACCAAGACAAAAGTGAGAGTGAGAGTACATTAAATGTTGGTTCAACAAAAGATGCAGTGAAGCAAAAGACAGAAGGGATAAAGCTTGGAAAAAGTGGAGAAAAGACAAAAAACAAAGCAAATGTCAAATTTACATAAACTATAGAAATGAGTATGTTAACTTGAGAAGAGAGAAAAAAAGGAACCGTGAGAAGGATATTATAGATAAATGCAAAGATCAACCCAAGCTATTCTATTGGTATGTGAATGGTAAACTTAAAACCAAACAGGAAATGGTGAAACTACGCCAAGGAAATATAGAATACACAGAAGAATTAGAGATGGCCGAAGTCACCAGAGAGAAAATACAAAACTAGGACGTAGATAATAACAAGCAATCTCCCCACATGAGTGAGTTCACAATATCACAAAAAGAAATATCAGAACATCTATCGAAACTGGACGTCAGAAAATCACATGGCCCGGATGGTATTTTAAATTGGATTCTAAAGGAATGCAAAGAAGAACTAACAGACAAAATACACATCATAATAAATAGCTCACTCAAAGAAGGAAAGATACCTAATGACTGGAAAAATGCTAACATTGTACCAATATATAAAGGAGGAAACAAGGAAGAACCCACCAACTATAGGCCAGTATCACTAACAAGCACTATAGCCAAAATTTGTGAGAAAATCATCAAGAATAGATGGGTAAAACATCTGGAAGACAACAACATATTAAACCCAAGACAATTCGGGTTCAGACAAGGAAGATCATGCACCACAAACTTAATATGCTTCTACTCAAGGCTAATAGATATAGTGCAAGAAAGAAATGGATGGGCTGATTGTGCATTCCTAGACTTTCAAAAAGCCTTTGACAAAGTACCACACAGAAAATTACTAAAAAACTGGAACACATAGGAGGAATACAAGGGAACCTACTAAAATGGATGGAGGACTTCCTGACTGGTAGAAAGATGAGAGTAGTGCTCAAAGAAAAATATTCAGATTGGAAAGAGGTGATCAGTGGAGTACCGCAAGGATCTGTACTGGCACCAATAATGTTTGCTATCTATATGAATGACATGGACGAAGACGTGAACTGTTACATGAGCTTCTTTGCTGACGACGCCAAACTGTTAAGGAAAGTAGAAACTGATAAGGACTGTGAAGCACTGCAAGAAGACCTGAATAGGGTATGGAACTGGAGTCAGAAATGGGAAGTGGACTTTAATACTAAGAAGTGTAGCATAATGGAGTTTGGAAAAAGCAAAAACAGAATATCAGGAAAATATACAATTGGAACCAAGGAAGTAAAGAAAGTAGGATCCGAAAAAGACTTGGGAGTAATTATCACAAACGACTTGTCCTATGATAAACAGATTAACAAAATTGTCGGGGAGACTTACAACTTGCTAAGATCAATAAAAGTGGCATTTGCATACTTGGACGAAGACATGATAAAAAAAAATATTGGTTACATTGATAAGGCCTAGACTAGAGTATGCGGCGACATTGTGGTCCCCCAGTACCAAAAAGAATACTGTATAAAGGAAATAGAAAAAATCCATGGGTGCAATATACATACATATACCAAGGCTTTTTTCCCCTTACTAGGGAGGTAGCCAAAAAGGAAAAGGCATAAAATCATTCCCACCCATTCCATCCCTGAAAACACTCCACACCCCTCCACCCTATCTCCCATCTTAGCACCTCCTAGATGACGGGTCATCCCTGCACCTTGTCCACTGCCCTGGGTCAGAAGCAGTGTCGCAAAACACAGCACATCCACAGCAAGGCCGCTTCATTAAATCGGCGACCCCCTCTCTCCGTCCCCCCATATAAAGGAGAGGACGGGGAGAAATCCCTTCGAGCTGCGTCAAAATTTTGCTCACACATACTACCTCACCCCCCATCCCCCCGTCCATTCCACCTCATGCATCACATCTTCCATATACAACCATTCTCCATTCACCCCTGTCTTCTGTCCTCTCCCGTCCTTCCTCAACAGACATTCCCCTCTTCCCCAAAGCCCCCTTCACCCCATCCATCCATCTCATCCTAGGACGTCCCCTCATGTTCACTCCCTCCACATCTGCCTTCCATACCTCTTTTATTAGTCTTTCTTCACTCATTCTTTCCATGTGTCCAAACCATCCTAATACTCTTTCATCAACCCTATCTCCCAACTCCCTTTCCACCCCTGTTCTCCTCCTCACCTCCTCATTTCTCTCTCTATCTAGCCTAGTAACCCCCATCATACTTCTCAGACACTTCATCTCAAACACATTCAAACTCCTTCTCTCTTCCTCTCTTATGTTCCATGTTTCTGCTCCATACAGTGCTGTTGGCACTATCACTCCTTCATACAGTCCCCTCTTAGCATCCATTCCCAAATTTCTATTCCTCATTACACTCTTTAATCCACCAAGGCATTTACTCGCTTCTCTCAATCTACATTCTACCTCCACCTTCACTTCACCTTTTCCTGCCACATTTGCACCCAAGTATCTAAAACTATCCACTTCCTCCAGTTGCTCTCCCTTAATGCTCACTTCCAGTCTGCTGCCACTTTCACCCCTTGTACATCTCATCACCTTACTTTTACCCACATTTATCTTCAGCTTTCTTCTATCACATACTCTCCCAAACTCTGTCACCAGCTTCCTCAATCCTTCCTCCAATCCTGCCACAAGCGCAGTGTCGTCCGCAAACAACAACTGGCTCACCTCCCACTTTTCTCCATATGGGCGCAATATAGCAACAGAAAATTAAGTACAGTATTAATTTTGTAAATTAAAATGTATCAACGTAATATGCAATTTTGTGGGTGGAAATGAAAATAAAAATACCTTGCTACAAGCAATTATGCTAATGAACAAAGTCAGTAGCATAGGATCGGGACACCATCTTGTCGTCTGTCAATTGACGGCCTCGGTACTTCCGACAGTACCTCGGCAGGTACATTTTCTTGAAGGAATGTTATGGAGCGGAGATACATGCATTCCTTCAAGCTGCAAGAACTTTGTATACCCCACAAGCTGAGAGAGTGGTTGAAAAGCCCGCCAACGTCTCTCACGACAATGACAACGAGGACGAGCCGGATGACATTTAATTTGCAGGTAATGATTTATTAAACACAGGTTAGGTTAGGTTAGACGAATTTATCATCCTTTCATTTCTTCGACGTCAGCATCTATCATAACAAACATGGCGTAGCATTCGTCTGACATGACTTTGTTACTTATGAAATCTGTTTTAGCACCTTTTTTGTTTTTAATTTCCACTCACAAAATTGCATATTACGTTGATACATTATAATTTACAAAATTGATAATTAATTTTCTATTGCTATATTGCGTCCATGGTCGAAACTAAAAATTTACCATCATTTGTAATAAATCTTGTGTTTTTAAGTGAATAGAGAATTCCAGGAATAAAACTGCTAATGTTAGTTTTACTCCCCACAATTCCTGTAATGTGTTTATGTTGTTTTTTAGGGGTATTGGCAGGGCAGACCGTCCATGGAGGTGGTCTGATTTCACTGACCAAAATAAAAAAATATATCATTTATTTTTGTAATTGTGCTAAATCCCAACCGATTTATCTCGTTCAACAACAAAAATGTTTAGTTCTGAATGCACTCACATATGCATGATTATCTGATGACGAGACCAGGTGCGCCTTATTGTCAGGCGCCTTATGTAAGGACAGGGAATAGCAATTTACGGGTACGCCTTATGGTAAAAAGCGCCTTATGGTCTGAAAAATATGGTACTGTTTAATCTTCCTCATTGTTTGCACTATCATCCTCATCACTCTGAGCAGAGCAGTCAACACAAATGTGCATAGTATGTTCCAAGCAGATGGGTTTGTAACACTTCTGGCAGCAATTTCTTGTCTTGCGATCTTTTGACCTTGGGCACATTGAGCATCTTTGAATGGATTCTTCATGATGACGTTTTGGAGGCAATTCCTTTGATGCCGAGATATGATGAATCTTCCTTTTCAAGTCTTTCCTCAAATATGGGTTTGTCTTATGATGATGAATGTGGTCCTCCACCAACTTGAGTCCCAATTCCTTCAGAAACTTTTGGCACCTAATAGCTGTTTGAGAGTTGGCCATGAATATATTGTATGCATTTATTCCTGCAATATTGAGTATGGTGTAGAAAACTACAACTAGCAAACGCCGAGTATTTCTGGAAACATTGTAGATGGAACACAACTGATCCACAGTGTCTACCGCTCCTTTAGTACTGTTATAAAAGGTAATAATCTCTGGTTTCTTTTTTTCTTTAGTGCTCTCATCAATTGGAGCGTCATGATGCATTGTGCTCAGTAAGACAACATTTTTACCTTTCTTGGGAACATATGAGGTCAGTGTAACATCCTTGTGGAAACCAAACAAACTTGTGTATTCAGTTCTGCCTTTTGTGGCAACAGACTGAGGGGGAAGTTCTGGCTTATTCTTCCTCAGAGTGCCAACTAATGTTAATCTATAATTCTTCAAAAGATCAACTGCAAGTCTGTAACTGGTAAACCAATTATCCATTGTGATATTTCTTCCAGACCCATTTATATGAGACACCAACCATTTTACCCCTGCTGCTCCTGAATTATTGACTACAAAGGGGCCCTCTGCTTGTTTCCCCAAATAGACCTCTATACGTGACACATAGAAAGTTTTAGCATCTGCCTGAATAAATATTTTTATGCCTTATTTGGCTGGCTTACTTGGCATGTACATCCTAAATGAACAGTTCCCTCTAAAGGCAGCCAACATTTCATCAACTGTTGCATACTCGGAGACATTATGATTGGAGATACAATTATCAAAAAAAAATTCAAAGAACTTTCTAAAGGGTGCAAACTTATCTTTTAGCCTTCTTTCAGCCTGAGTGTGTAAGTCATCAAACCTCATAGGCCTCAGCAAGAAACGAAATCACTGCAAAGACATAGTTGTCAGAAAAATTTCAATTCCTGTACCATCGGTTGCCCAAGCATCTTCAATATTCATTCGGTTAGCTCTAAAAACTCCTAACAGATAAATAAGTCCTATTGCAGCTTTCATCTCCCTTTCATCAGTATGTTTCTCTTTTGACTTATCTTTATATTTTCCTTGCTTACTGTCAATGTATATATTAGTGCAGACAACTAATTCATTCAGAAGTTCTTGAGTGACGAACAAAGACTGGCAGTCTTTTACAGCATGTACATGTTTTGCTGCTCCTTTTGGTCCTGGTGAACCCTGATATATGTTATGTGCACGTGTACGCCGTTGATGACGTGGAGGAACTTCTTTCCAGAGTTTTATTTTTGCCAACAAACTGTTTTTCTGCATATCTGGTTGCTTGCTGCTCATCTTCATCATTAGATTCGTCTGCATCTTCGTCAGGTAAAATCTGCAACACATCATCTGCTTCAGCACTTCCCTCTTCATCGGCTGTTTCTTCTTCATCTACTGTTTCTTCCTGAGCCACTCCGTCTTCTTCCTCTTCAGATTCCTCTTCATCTGGCTCTTCATCAAGAAATGATCCTGTGTCTTCTATATCTAGTTCTCTCTCAACCATTTCTCTCTGTTTTTCCATTTGTCTTTCATAGTCCATTGTGAATCTGTAATAAAAGAACATCATTTTCTTACTTTTTATATGTTGCTCAAAACCATAGACTAACAAAAAAATGTTTGAACAATTGACAGTAATATACAATTTTATGTGAGAAATTATCAACCTTTCAAATATATTGATAGATAAGTAAAATAAACAATAATAAGAATAATGTACCTCTCAATAGATAATGCCATGAATGGTGTTGTGGGGTTTGCTATACCCCAGAGACAAATAACATCCCAGTAAACATGCCCGAAATGGCCCGCTTTATGCCCATTTCTGGTTTCCCTCTTAGCCAAAAGTGGGCCTATTCAGGCTTGCCATTATGCTGTAACGGTACCGTTTTGGAACCTTAATGGCATCGGCAGTGTTTGCACACAGGCTTTTAAACGGGCCGGTTATGGCTGCCGTCATTGGTCAACAAAGGGACCAGTTCTGGCCCCTTTCAGGTTTTCCTTAATGGAGCCGGTTCAAGTCCAATAACAGGCCGGTTACGGCAGCCGTAACTGGGCCACAACGCGCCGGTTCTGGGCCTTTTTGGGATTCCCTTAACGCAGCCATTTATATACAGATACGGCCCAGTTATGGCAAATGTTATCCCCCCCGGCAATGGCTCATTCACGGTTAACCACAAATATCACCGGTGCTGAGAAATCATATTTTCTAAATTTGCTAAAATTGTTTGAATAACTATTATATATACACGATGCCAAAATTGAATGTACAAAGGATTACAAAGGCGGAGCATGCCGACAGGAGACCTTTTGATCCATATCTAGGTTGGATGCGGAAAAAAAAAATCATATTAATAATAAAATAATAAATAAAAACTATGATAATGTAAATAACAAATAAAATACATAAATAAATGTACAAACTATAATTATCAGCGACTAACACACACACAAATGATTAGTCAATGTTTATACAGCCTTTGTCTAAAACTCAGTCCGTTATAAACAGACATAGTAAACATGGCGTTTGTCTCTGATATTAATAAGCTTACATTTTGATATTTCGCATATCGCATATATCCTAGACATACACAAATTTGGAAACAAATTCTCAACACCCGTTAAATTGGTCATATATTTCGGCAGAATTTCATTTTACATGTGATCATTTTAATTTACATACATACATATACCAAGGCTTTTTCCCCCTTACAAGGGGGGTAGCCAAAAAGAAAAAGGCATAAAATCATTCCCACCCATTCCATCCCTGAATACACTCCACACCCCTCCACCCTCCCTCTTATCTTAGCACCTCCTGAATGAGGGGTCATCCCTGCACCTTGTCCCCTGCCCTGGGTCAGAAGCAGTGTCGCAAGACACAGCACATCCACAGCAAGGCCGCTTCATTAAATCGGCGACCCCCCCTCTCCGTCCCCCCATTGCATAAAATGAGAGGACGGGGAGAAATCCCTTCGGGCTGCGTCAAATTTTGCTCACACACACTACCTCACCCCCCATCCACCCACCCATTCCACCTCATGCTATCACAACATCATCCATATACAACCACTCTCCATTCACCCTTGTCTTCTGTCCTCTCCCGTCCTTCCTCAACAAACATTCCCCTCTTCCCCAAAGCCCCCTTCACCCCATCCATCCACCTCATCCTAGGACGCCCCCTCATGTTCACTCCCTCCACATTCTGCCTTCCACACCTCTTTTACTAGTCTTTCTTCACTCATTCTTTCCATGTGTCCAAACCATCCTAATACTCTTTCATCAACCCTATCTCCCAACTCCCTTTCTACCCCCGTTCTCCTCCTCACCTCCTCATTTCTCACTCTATCTAGCCTAGTAACCCCCATCATACTTCTCAGACACCTCATCTCAAACACATTCAAACTCCTTCTCTCTTCTTCTCTTATGTTCCATGTTTGTACCCCATACAGTGCTGTTGGCACAATCACTCCTTCATACAGTCTCCTCTTAGCATCCATTCCCAAATGTCTATTCCTCATCACACTCTTTAATCCACCAAGGCATTTACTCGCTTCTCTCAATCTACATTCTACCTCCACTTTCACTCCACCTCTCCCTGCCACATTTGCACCCAAGTATCTAAAACTATCCACTTCCTCCAGTCGCTCTCCCTTAATGCTCACTTCCAGTCTACTGCCACTTTCACCCCTTGTACATCTCATCACCTTACTTTTACCCACATTTATCTTCAGCTTTCTTCTATCACATACTCTCCCAAACTCTGCCACCAACTTCCTCAATCCCTCCTCCGATCCTGCCACAAGCGCAGTGTCGTCCGCAAACAACAGCTGGCTCACCTCCCACTTTTCTCCATTTTCTTTAACCATCTCCAATCCCTTGCCCACTACCCTTGCATTTACCTCTCGCACCACCCCATCCATGTATGAGTTGAACAGCCAGGGTGACATAACGCATCCTTGACGAAGTCCCACCTTTACCTCGAACCACTCACTCTCTCCATTTCCAATCCTGGCACAAGCTCTACTATTCTCACAAAAACTCTTGAGAGCTCCCAAAAGCTTTCCTCCTATCCCGTATATCTTCATAACCTCCCACAGTGCCTTTCTGTCTACCCTATCATAAGCCTTTTCCAGATCCATAAAAGCCCAAAAAACATCCTTCCCCTTTCCTATAGCTTTCTCACATGTCTGTCTTACCACAAAGATCTGATCTACACAACCTCTACCTGTCCTAAATCCACACTGTTCCTCACCAATTACTCCTTCTATTCCTCTCCTAATCCTCTCAACCAAGATCCTCCCATAAGCCTTCCCAACTACACTCAACAAGCTAATCCCTCTGAAACTACTACATTCACATTTTAATTTAGTGTTTGGAATTAGGCAAATGCATTAGAACCAATTGTCATTTTCACAAATGTCTAATATATAGTAATAGCTGTCGATCACGAGTCCAACACGTGATCCAAAGACCAGGTGAATACACAATAACAAGAAATATTAATGTAACAAATATTATTTTATTTGCAATTATACAGAAGAACTATGTATGTTGTACGTTATCTGACTTCTAGGTGTCGACTGGGTCTGACTTAATGGCATTATACTTATTTTAAACTAAGACCAATTAAGACTTCTATTATCAAACGGATGTAGCAGAGTCCTGCTTCCTCCTTTTTCTGCCTCCACATCTGTCTGAGGCATTTCTCAGATAAATCATGATTTCCCGCTCTACATGGGCTTGCACAGCACCTTCAATGCAAGTTAAACGGAGGATAGCACCTGAAAAGTGGAAAGAATTAACTATGTTAATAGATATTTAAAAATCAGTTGAACAAATAGAATTGATAAGACATTCAGAACCTCTAAGTTAGTATTTTTCCTTAAAACGAGTGAAGAAAGCTGAAAAAGAAATAGACTTCGATCTACATAAAAGTTCAAAACGTTTACGGGGAATTATAATTTTTTTGTACTAAGATTAGGTTTCAGTAAGTACTGCTTGCTAACAAGCTTGCAAGAAATGCATAGTATTAGAAATAGATCCAATTCGACGTTTATTTATTTAAATGCCTACTAAAGTAAGACAAAAGGGATATAACAAAAAAAACAATCATGCAGAAACATGTGAAATAGACAGTGTAAACACCTATAGCTAATAACTTCAATAAATTACGTTAGTGATCATTGTGCCCAAAACCATATTTCAGCACCCTAACAAGTAAACCAAAATAGGGTCGATATATAGAATCTTGACATTATTAAAAACAACCCCCCAATGGCCCCCATATACCCGGGTTATTCGTTTAATATAACAAGGGGCATCTGATGCACTTTCAACAATCTCAAACTGTAAATAAGAATAAAAAATTATTAACGAAAATGATGCTATTCATTCCCCATACATATCACCAGTATTTCGATATCAATATTCATTAAAAAATAGTTCTCTTAGACCAAAGATAAAACATACCAATCCAGACTGTAGACAGCGTTGTGGATTTAAAACCCCGTTTTGCCTCCGCATCATCCTTGCTCTTCCAGCCCTTCGTTCCAATCCAGTTGAATTTGACCTGGAGCAGGTGGCTTAGTAGCGAAGAGCCCATCCTCCTGACGCAGTCCCGTAGGTCAAAGCCTCCAATCAAGCAGAGCTTGTTCTACTGAAGTAGAAGAGGTATTACACAGAAATGAACTATGAATGACAAACTTAAGCAGAGACAATTATTAGAAAAAGAAGCCGGGTTAGGGAGCAGGATGGGGCCTAAAAAAAGTATTTAAAAGTCGAATAGCAATAATAAATTAAAAACAAAGAGACGCCTACTACAAAATAACTGCAGCAACAAAATGTGCCCTCTAAAATGACACAATCGTAGTTGGGTCAGAATTACCAGTAACAATCCTTAAAATGCTATTGTATGTACTCGTGTAAAACATGACAATAAATAAGGTACGTTCTACAGACACTAGACAATATAAGAAACGTTGGTAAATACAATATTTGGACAGAGTCATCATAATTTTCTAACAGAAGTAATTGGCAAACGATTAAATGCATCTGAGTGGTACTCCTTTTTTGTCGCATATTAATCTAGATAATTTCAGAAAAGCTAGCGCACATTGAAAAAACGTTCTTACCAATATCTTTTGGTGTTTTTTATCTTCATTTAATCAGCCCTCGAATACGGCAAACTCCTCTAAGGGGGTGAGTGGCAACTGCATTGAAAGCTTAGCGTCATCAACCTTTCCGCTTGTTTTATTGAGCTTCTTCAGCTCTGCCCTGCAGGCTCTCACCTCAGCATGTAGCTCCTCCAGATCATGTTTCAATTCCATTAAAATGGTAAGAAACTCTACATCTTGCGCTGCAAAAAGGGTAAAATACGCAAAATGAATACCATAAACTTTTTATTTTTAAAATTATCTTGCATCTTACACAAAAAAAATATTAACATTGTACTAAGCTCATCCGGTTAGCATAAAAATAAATTATTTCACAACTTTTGAGAATGAGAAGTACATTCAATCATTCATATGACAGAAATGATAAGCAGCCCTTAATTGAAATTAAGTAGAATCTATATTATCATCCATAGAATCTATATTATCATCCATTAGAATCTATATTATCATCTATAATCATCCAGGAGGGCTAAGATGGGAGGGAGGGTGGAGGGGAGTCGGGTGTGGGGATGGAAAGGGTGGGAATGATTTTATGCCTTGTTCTTTTTTGGCTACCCCCCCTTAAAGGGGGAAAAAGCCTTGGTATATGTATGTATATTATTTGGAAAAGTTAATAACTCTGGCATAGCTTCAAACCAGTAAAAGTTACCACCAGAACTAGTGCTAAGAATAATTTTTTAAAACAAAGCAAGAAATTTTGAATATATTATTTTTTCGATAGAAATTGACTGAAATAGGTTTAACAGATAAACAGATACCTGAGTTAACGGGTGCTGTTGACGCTCTAATTGGGGTACTGGTTGGAGCTAGGCTGGATGTATGAATTAATATGTCAGACACACCCCCTGCATTGTCGAACATGATACCTGAGCTAATGGGTGCTGTTGAAACGGGTGCTGTTGACACTCTAATTGGGGTACTGGTTGGAGCTAGGCTGGATGTATCAATTAATATGTCAGACACACCCGCTGCATCGTCAAACGTGTCGAATTGCGCAATGTTCACTGACACAACTGATGGCATCTTTTGGATTGCAGGTGCTTTGGCCAACTTTCTTTTTGCTTTTGGAACATAGTCCTCTTCCTCGTCGCTACTAGGAGGGTATCTTGATCTAATCCTGCAAAAAATTCAAATCACCCCTATAATAAAGAACATGATTTTCACCATTCCTAAACAATACACACAAAAAACGTTTCTACATTAATATCCAATAAGGAAAATCACATCTGAAATAAGTAATGAAGCTGGGTATGCACCAAAAATATGGGCACACAAGTTCTAAAATTCATACAATGAATGAAGTCAATAATAAATGAAAAATGTATACCTATGAAAAGCAAATTAAAATCAATGTAATTCTACTGAATATTTTGGTCCACAATCACAGTAACTAAGTACACCTTACCTACTACAAGAACACAACAATAAAATCCGAATATTATCCCATTATATATCTCTTGTATACGGAGTAATATAACCAACTACTAAATATAAGGAATTATTTAAGGTCAGATATAAGCAAAGGATTTTACAAGCAATACAAAAGTTACCCATCACCAATTAAAGCACCAATCACCTCCCACTAATTTATACTCACAAATAAAAAAAATAACAGCTTCATTATCCTGCAAAATTAGGATAATATACTTACAATATATAAGGGTTTCAACCAAAATATTTCTGATAATATGTATATTATCCAGAAAAGCCGGCACAAGATAAATCAGGACAGAAACTTTTCATTCATTTATTACCCTTTTTGAGGATGTCCTGTTTTGTACATCAAATCTGCCTATTATATATAGTTATTGCTCCATCTCAGTTCTTTATGTAATTCACATTGATTAAATAATAGATTGTAATATCTCTTTTTGGTTATGGTTTTGTCAATTTATCTCCCCTCACACTTCTCCTTCACTCTATTATGTAAATAATCATATTTTTGCTTGGAGTTGCAGATCGCAGCTATCTGCCAGCTATACCTGATAAGCTAAAAGTACATGAAACCAATTTATACCTTCTTGCTCCTCGTCCAAGCTCCTCTTCACCTTGGCTGACAGGGTTATCTGTCTCTTCAGCCTCCCTTGCTTTCCGTCTTCCATCTTCATATGTATCTGGAGGGCAAAAAATACCAAAAACCTCATATGAGTTTTATTGGAGAAAAATAATTTAAGATTATAGGAGAATTCTAGGGAATTATTTCAAAATTGTTCAAAGCCAATGTGATAAAGAGGCACATGTTTTTTAACTGCCTTATCAATTACAAAACCTGAGAATATTTCAAATTAAAAGATACCATAACCCAAAAAATGAACACAGATTCTTTGTAACTTACTATCAGCAGTTTTAAGAACAAAAGAAAAAATCAGCAAATGAACTGAATTCAAAGGGGTGATATAATAAGGAAAATAGCTGTAAAGTAAAAAAAAAAACTCAAAAGTTTAGTGGACATTTTATTATTAGAATTAGATCAAATGAAATCTTTGCAAATGAATGTATTCTAACAAAAGTCATTTACCACCAAAGAATATTTACCTTCAAGTCTCATCAAGAGATATAATTATGGGGGGAAACAATTATTTCTTATCATTTTAACTGACTGAATTTATTTATCAATTTACATATGATATATCTTCAGCATTTAAAATGTCTAAAAATAAGTTTTATACTCAATTACAGAATCGACAGCAACTACAATTACAAAAACTTAACTTGAATGTACCAAGGAAAATCAGAGAGGGGATATATTAAGAGTTAATCAGCCCATATGTCACAAATTTAATTATGTCATTTCAAGAATGATCAGATATTACATACCTGCCGCACAGATGACACGCATCTTATGCCTCTCCCATGTGTGGTCTGGCACCACCCTATCTTTTATCATCTTTGTAATTGCTGTCAATGATTTACTCTTTGGCCACCAGGTCTCATCCTGCCCCAGGATCCATCCACTGGGGACCATCTCAACAGTATTATTATTGGTGAATGCGACAATAACATACATTCTGTGGCAATTAAAGGCTAACATTAGCTTAGGCATAGGTATTGTTTACAGCATAGAGAAAATTTCAAGTGGCAGCAAATAGTATTATTAATAAATCAAAATATATGATATAGTATCATAAAATCAATAATGACAGAAATATCTGACTGCAGATAAGTTCTAACCATGTTCAGAAAACAAATAATTATATTCATAGCTTATATTTTACAAGAGAGTTTAGTTTAACCTTGTTTTAGGCATTGACATTTGGTTAAATTGTGTATTACGTGAAATCATTTATTTGAAACAACAACCCTATCTATTTTTAAAATGATAATGTTTCTAGGCATCACCGAGTGAAAACTTACTTTTACTTTTAACAATAAACATTACTGGTAAAACTGTGTATCTAACATTTGGATATTTTCTACTGCATTTGCACTGAACACTTCCATTTAAAGTTAAAATACCCACTAATAGTACATATATTTTTGTCTTTCTAAACACAGTTTAATACCTTTAATTATTACTATATTCTCAAAATATATAGAATGATGTAGATTAATTGTTTGGGCTCAAGCTAAATATAAGGTAAATACAGGCTTGAGGGGTAATAGGGCAAAAAATACTATATTAATCCATAGTATTATATTGGCATTTGACAGTTACAGTTCACTGGTAGGTCGAAAAGTGGGTTTCAGACATTCTCAAAACATGACTATTTTATAATTTTTAGTAATACCTGATATGCATTATCCCAACCTTTGGTAAAATGATTCAGCCAAATGGTATAACACCATATATATTCATATAAATCTTAATAGAATAATACTATCTCATGAAACAAAGAATATATAAATTAAGACAAAATTCCAATTTCAGAAAAGACAAAAAACAAAGCAAATGGCAAATTTATGTTAACTGTAGAAATGAGTGTTAATGTGAGAAGAGAGGAAAAAAGGAACCATGAGAAGGCTATTATAGACAAATGCAAAGAGCAACCCAAACTATTCTATCGGTATGTGAATGGTAAACTTAAAAACAAACAGGAAATGGTGAAACTATGCCAAGGCAACATAGAATACACAGAAGATTTAGAGATGGCCGAAGTCATGAACAATCACTTTAAATCTGTTTTCACCAGAGAGAAAATACCAAATTGTGACATAGATAAAAACAAGAAATCTCCCCTCATGAATGAGTTTACAGCATCACTAAAGGAAATATCAGAACATCTATCAAGGCTGGATGTCAGAAAATCACATGGCCCGGATGGTATTGCAAATTGGATTCTAAAGGAGTGCAAAGAAGAACTAACAGACAAAATACACATCTTAATAAACAGCTCACTCAAAGAAGGAAAGATACCCGAGGACTGGAAAAACGCTAACATTGTACCAATATACAAAGGAGGAAACAAAGAAGAACCCACCAACTATAGGCCAGTATCACTAACAAGCACCATAGCCAAAATTTGTGAGAAAATAATCAAGAATAGATGGGTAAAACATCTGGAAGACAATGACATATTAAACCCAAGACAATTTGGATTCAGACAAGGAAGATCATTCTCCACAAACTTAATATGCTTTTACTCAAGACTAATAGACATAGTGCAAGAAAGAAATGGATGGGCTGATTGTGCATTCCTAGACTTGCAAAAAGCCTTTGACAAAGTACCACACAGAAAACTACTAAAAAAAACTGGAACACATAGGAGGAATACAAGGAAACCTACTAAAATGGATAGAGGACTTTCTGACTGGTAGAAAGATGAGAGTAATTTTCAGAGAAAAATATTCAGATTGGAAAGAGGTGATCAGTGGAGTACCGCAAGGATCTGTACTGGCACCAATAATGTTTGCTATCTATATGAATGACATGGACGAGGACGTGAACTGCTACATGAGCTTCTTTGCCGATGACGCCAAACTGCTAAGGAAAATAGAAACTGATGAGGACTGTGAAGCACTGCAAGAAGACCTAAATAGGGTATGGAACTGGAGTCAGAAATGGGAAGTGGACTTTAATACTAAGAAGTGTAGCATAATGGAGTTTGGAAAAAGCAAAAACAGAATATCAGGAAAATATATAATTGGAACCAAAGAAGTAAAGAAAGTAGGATCCGAAAAAGATTTGGGAGTAATTATCATGAACGACTTGTCCTATGACATACAGATTAACAAAATTGTCGGGGAGACTTACAACTTGCTAAGATCAATAAAAGTGGCGTTTACATACTTGGACGAAGACATGATAAAAAAAATATTGGTTACATTGATAAGGCCTAGATTAGAGTATGCGGCGACATTGTGGTCCCCCAGTACCAAAAAGAATATAAAGAAAATAGAAAGAATCCAAAGAGCAGCTACAAAAATGGCACCTGCACTTGCAAACCTATCATACGAGGAGAGATTGGCTAAACTGGAGTTACCGACACTGGAGCAAAGAAGAGAGAGAGGTGACCTATTGACCATCTACAGAATCATGAGAGGCACAGAGGTACTCGATAGAGAGAACTTACTTAACTGGGACAAAAGAAACACAAGAGGACATGGAAAGAAAATAAAAAAACATAGCTATAGAAGAGAACTGAAGAAAAACAGTTTTCCTCATAGAGTTTTGGACACTTGGAACAAACTGGACAATGAAATAGTATGCGTAAAAACCATTCATGAGTTTAAAAACAAACTAGACACTGCGAGATACAAAGGCGGGACATCATGAGCATAGCTCCCCTTCCCGCAAAATACAACTAGGTAAATGTTCTAATGTAATTTTACATAAAAGATAAAAATGACAGCTAAAATGAATGTATTAGAGGAATTGCAGCAAAGTTGGCACAATTGGGCAGTAAGACATACTTGCCTGATATGACTTTAACATTTGCTACTAACAATTCACTGTAAATTAGAAACAGCATGAATATTCAATTTTGAAGATTCTACTGGATAATCAAATAATAAACCTTGAGTCATGAAACGTTTATACACTACAAAAATTTCATCATTTTGGCTAAAAATATTTTGAACCAAACATACTGTGCCTTGAATTTGAAAACAGTTGTTGCCTGTTTTTCTACTTATGACAAATTTCCCATTATGAAATTCAGTATACTGTTTATATTTTGAAAGTAGATACTGAGCTGGGACAGGTCCTTCATAATGTTGGCCTTTAGGATGAAAATGTGCAGCAACCTGAGGCTGCATTATATTTGAAATTTCTGTTAATCTCCTAATTATTTGGGGTAATGCACCACTAGGTTTTCTTAACATTCTCTTCAAAGCTCCAAGAAAATTCTCGAAAGGGAAGGATGAAAATGAATCTAGAGGTCCATGCAACTTTACATCATCAGGAAGATGCATTAGAGAATGTACATTATAGGTCACAAACTCTGAACCATACAATCTCATGAAATGCTGAATAAATGACAATAGAAGCTGCTGTGCATAATCACAATGAGTTGAAGCTAGCTTGGGATTGGCTAAAATATGAACAGCAGCAGATAGAAGCATGAAATTATGATATATTTCTAGAGGAAGTCTGTCAATTAATGAAACCAAGCCTGTATATAACAGAAACAATCTATATTCAGTAGCTTTTCATTGATCAATATAATCTAAGCCACGAGGTTTTCTTGAAAATTCTCGAGGGATAAATTGTCTTAAACTTTGAAGTCTTTCAGATATACTATCTTTAACTTGTCTCCCTATTCTTACAGTCAGTGGTCCTTTCAACCAAAGCCAAATCAGCTTCTTCATTACTCCTAAACACACAAGGTGCATGTAATCCAAAGGCACTTGAGACACAAGACCAACACCTAATCTTTTAAGAGGGGATTCTCCTTTGTGGTGGTCTCTATCATGCATTTCATCAAATGCTATGTCAGTGCGCAACTGTGCATTAGTATCTGGAAATGTTATTTTCTTCTCAAAAACACCAGACTGGTCACACTTTTCACATCCAGCATAGCCAGTGTGCCCTTTAATACATACATACATATACCAAGGCTTTTTCCCCCTTCCAAGGGAGGTAGCCAAAAAGGGAAAGGCATAAAAACTCCCACCCATTTCATCCCTAAATACACTCCACACCCCTCCCACCCTCCCTCTCATCTGAGCACCTCCTGGATGACGGGTCATCCCTGCACCCTGCCCACCGCCCTGGGTCAGAAGCAGTGTCGCAAGACACAGCACATCCACAGCAAGGCCGCTTCATTTAATCGGCGACCCCCCCTCTCCGTCCCCCCTTGCATATAAGGAGAGGACGGGGAGAAATCCCTACGGGCTGCGTCAAAATTTACTCACACATACTACCCCACCCCCCCTGCCCATTCCTCCTCATGCAATCACAACATCATCCATATACAACCATTCTCCACTCACCTCTGTCTTCTGTCCTCTCCCTTCCTTCCTCAACAGACATTCCCCTCTTCCCCAAAGCCCCCTTCACCCCATCCATCCACCTCATCCTAGGACATCCCCTCATGTTCACTCCCTCCACATCTGCCTACCATACCTCTTTTACTAGTCTTTCTTCACTCATTCTTTCCATGTGTCCAAACCATCCTAATATTCTTTCATCAACCCTATCTCCCAAATCCTTTTTCACCCCTTTTCTCCTCCTCACCTCCTCATTTCTCACTCTATCCAGCCTAGTAACCCCCACCATACTTCTCAGACACCTCATCTCAAACACATTCAAACTCCTTCTCTCTTCTTCTCTTATGTTCCACATTTCTGCCCCATACAGTGCTGTTGGCACAATCACTCCTTCATACAGTCTCCTCTTCGCATCCATTCCCAAATGTCTATTCCTCATTACACTCTTTAATCCACCAAGGCATTTACTCGTTTCTCTCAATCTACATTCTACCTCCACCTTCACTCCACATTTTCCTGCTACACTTGCACCCAAGTATCTAAAACTATCCACTTCCTCCAGTCGCTCTCCCTTAATGTTCACTTCCAGTCTACTGCCACTTTCACCCCTTGTACATCTCATCACCTTACTTTTACCCACATTTATCTTTAGCTTTCTTCTATCACATACTCTCCCAAACTCTGCCACCAGCTTCCTCAATCCCTCCTCTGACCCTGCCACAAGCGCAGTGTCGTCCGCAAACAACAGCTGGCTCACCTCCCACTTTTCTCCATTTTCTTTAACGATCTCCAATCCCTGACCCACTACCCTAGCATTCACCTCTCGCACCACCCCATCCATGTATAAGTTGAACAGCCAGGGCGACATAACGCATCCTTGACGAAGTCCCACCTTTACTTCAAACCACTCACTCTCTCCATTTCTAATCCTGACACAAGCTCTACTACTCTCATAAAAACTCTTGACAGCTCCCAGAAGCTTTCCTCCTATCCCATAAATCTGCATAACCTCCCACAGTGCCTTTCTGTCTAACCTATCATAAGCCTTTTCCAGATCCATAAAAGCCCAAAAAACATCCTTCCCCTTTCCTATAGCTTTCTCACATATCTGTCTTACCACAAAGATCTGATCTACACAACCTCTACCTGTCCTAAATCCACACTGTTCCTCACCAATTACTCCTTCTGTTCCTCTCCTAATCCTCTCAATTAAGATCCTCCCATAAGCCTTCCCTACTACACTTAACAGGCTAATCCCTCTGAAACTACTACATTCACACTTGTCCCCTTTTCCCTTGTAAAGAGGAACTATACAGGCACTTCTCCAGTCCTCCGGCACTCTACCCCCTCTCCAGCAAACATTAAATAACCTCACCAACCAGTCCACCATCACTGAACCTCCCTTTTTCAGACATTCTGCATGGCATCCATCCAGACCAGGTGCCTTACCTGCTTTCATCATCTTTACAACTGCCTTCACCTCATCCTTCCTTATTTCTCCTCCATTCTCCTCACTCATCACTCTCATTTTCTTCGCATTTCCCACTGCAGCTATCTTTCCTTCCCTATCCTCCTTCACATTTAGCAACTCCCTAAAATATTCTGCCCATCTTCCCCTTACTGCCATCTCTTCCATTATCATCTCTCCATCTGTACCTTTTACCTTTTCTTCCCTACTTGATTCGCCTCCTCTTCCTTTCTTAATTTCTTTCCAAAACATCTTTTTATTACTTTCAAAATTTTCTGTCATACTCCTACCCCATTTCACATCTGCTCTCCTCTTTGCCTCCTTTACCTTTTGCTTTACTTCTCTTTTCTTTTCTTTGTACGTCTCATATGACTCCCCCGTCCTCTTTTGTAACCAATCTGTGAATGCTCACTTCTTCTCTTCTACAACCTTCTTCATATCCTCATCCCACCATTCACTACCCTTTCTTCTATTTCCCCCAGTCCTTCTTGTTCCACACACCATCCTTGCACACTTTAAGACTCCCTCCTTGAACCATCCCCATTCCTCCTCCACACCCATCTCTGCTCCATCCTTTACTCCCTCCCACTCCTCCTTCAGCTTCTTTTCGTACTCCTTCTCCTTTTCCTTTTCATTCAAGGAGTTCACTCTAAGAACCTCCCTACCTTTTGTCCCTTTCCTCTTTCTCCATCTATCCTCCACTCTCAGCTTACCTTCCACCAAAAAATGATCTGATATTCCCCCACCCTCTCCCCTTAGCACATGTACATCCTTAACTCTTCCTATCATAATCCTATTTACCACTACATAATCCATTAGCGTTCTATCTACCACCCTTCCCTCCACCACCCTCTCCCATGTGTACTTATGCTTGACTTTGTTCCGAAACACTGTATTTGCTATCATCAACTCTCTAGACACATTTCCACCATCAACTCTCCACTACGATTCTTTCCTGGAACTCCACACTTCCCAACCACTCCATCGATTGGACCATTTCCCACCCTAGCATTAAGGTCTCCCAGTACTATTACATTGACATTTCTTCCTAAACCCTCTATGCACTCATTTAAATCTATCCAAAAGGCCTCCCTTTCTTCCACGCTCTTCTCACTGCCAGGCCCATATGCACTTACAAAGACCCACATCTCCTTTCCCAGTTTCACCTTCATCCACATTATCCTTGAGGAAACCTCCTTCCACTCCACTACCTGTTTACCTATCTCCTCACTTACTAGAATAGCCACCCCTTCCCTCCCTCACCCTCTCTTCACTCCTGATAACCTCCCACTTACACTCCCAAACTTACACTCACCCTTCCCTTTCAACTTAGTCTCACTCAAAGCCAACACATCCATCTTTCTTCTCACAAACATACTACCTATCTCTTCCCTTTTACTCTCATCTGTACCACATCCACGCACATTAAAAGACCCAAACCTTAGGATGCTGGTCCGAGGCCCTCCAGCACCCCTTATGCCTTCACTTTTCTTTTTAGGTTATATGCCCCGTGGGGCTACAGGGAGAAGGATGCCTAGTCCCTCTCCCCGTCCCTTTCTTCTCGCCTCTTACGATCCAAGTGGGATACTTGGTGGCAGCATTCTTTTCCCCCACCACAGGGAATTCCCCCATCACAGAAAGAGAATACTCAGAGAAATGGTACAGGACAGCAACAAGGGGTTGGGGGACAGCATAACGGAGGGACAGTCGTAGTAGAAAAGTGTCATCATTTCTCTATGAACAGAATTTCTTCTATCATAGACAAAATGATGTGTGGCTCTGGTCCGTAGGGGCGCCCCATATAGACCCTAAAGTATCAACTGCATGCTACTTTGCCACAATAACAAGCAGCCAATACCCCAGACGGGGTATTGCCCTTTAATACATTTGATAAAGGATCGTGCTGGAGCATCACAAACAAAAGCCTTTATAACTACCTGATAGGTCTTATCTTCATATTTTATTCCATTTACCTTTAACTCTATCATTTCATTAATGAAATAAGAAAGAAATTCTTCAACACTACCTGGCTTTGAATCACCACAAAATATATCAATAGCAAAAGTTTGTGATTTTGCTGTTCCTGGAATTAACCCCAGAATAGGCCAAAACTGAGTTTTGGCACTTTTAAACAGTGGTAGACCATCAATGTTTATTTGTAACTTTAGTTCGACTTGCTCCAGTAAATCACTACGGTATGTCAGCTGATTTAATATACCAATAGCAACACCAAAATGATAATACTCACCACCATATATTTGCACAATTTTATCAATCTTCCCTATTTTAATTAGTGTTCTTGGATCTTTAGGGAGGTATGGTAGTACTAGACTCAAAATTTTAAGTAGTTCTTTTAGTGCAATATGAGTTACATTAAACTGTACTGCCCATCTGGACAATAAATCCATCAACTCATTTTGAAAAGTCTGTGAGTCACCATTTCCATCATTATCGGATGATACATAATCATAGTCAGAAGAATCATAATTATTATGACAATCACTATCATGCAGGATAGTATTGTCTTCCTCAATTTCAAAGCCAACCATTTCTTTATAAGACTCTTGTGAAGTTTGATGTACCTCATTACTATCTTTATATTTAACTGTATTTTGTACATAAGTAGAACTAGATGGCAAACTATGTGCTACTTTCACAATGTTAACATTTTGGTTATGACTAGAATCAACAATATCCACATTTTCTGAAGACTTCTTCATAATATTTTCTAAATGATGATTTACATAATTTTTTATTTTTCGACGTTTTGTCCAAATTGACATTGCTAATTTTTAAAAAATATTGAATACTAAATTGTTTAATACTTGAATTATTTTATACAGCTCTATACAGCACAATAAACAAATAACTCAGATATGCTTCAGTGATTATACCAAACAAAAAATTTATAAGTAGAGCTCTAGCCTTACCCAACACAACTCACTAGTATTAGTAACAGTAACAAGTAGTATCAAATAGAGCCCACAACTGATATAAAAAAGGCTGTGGTTGAGATGTTTTGACTATAGGCCTACTAGTTTAGTAATATTAGTAATAGAATTATTCTAGTGTAGGTGTAGAATTGTTTTTTTGGAGTTTTTAATAACTGTTAGGCCTATACATGATAATATTGCTTAACCTAATTTCAAAATTCAGGAATTAAAATAAAATTTACTTAAGCTGGCGTTGATAGCTTACAACGTTATAGGCCCAGTGTCTGATAAACTGATAAAGTGCCAGACTTACACATTATCGCTCACCCAAGGTAATTTAATGCAACAGACCCGCTATAAAATCATTACCAAACAAACTGCTGCCACTGAAGTGTAATCACTAGGCTATAATGTATACGTTATGTCATTGCTTTGTTACCTGGTAATAAAAAGTGGAATCGACACAGCAAAATGAAAAATATATCAGCCAGTGAAAAAACACTCCGCTCTTGTAGTTTCTTTGGATTCAAAATGTGAGATCGGAACTTTGGAGCATGCTTCGAAGGCTCGGACATTATCTCCGTAGATGGAATGGTGCGAGATGTAACGTTATAAACACTGCAATCTATCTTAACCGGGCCAGAACTGGCCCATTTGTACGTTATGATTAAACGGTAGCATTCCGGTATGATAACGGTACAATTTAAAGTCGGTTATAAAATGGCAGCATTTAACTGGCCCCGTTACGGTTAGCTTAAGGCAAAACAGAACCCGAACTGCCTTAACATGCCACAAGGAAACTAGAAATGGCCCATTTAACCATGTTTACTGGGATCCTTCCCGCAGATGTGCAAGGGACAAAATGTGTTTGATATGTGCTTAGCCTGAACATGGGGACTGTTCCTGCCCAACAGTTTGTATAAATTGTAAAGAAGAGCATGATGCCAGAAATAAGAACTGTATAATTTATAAGAAGGAACAGGAAATACTACTAAAAGCTCATGCAGTACATATAAGCATAGGATATGCTAAAAGACTATTAAGTAATTCCAAAAGATACAGTAATGTTGTTAAAACAAATAGTAAAGTGGATCAGCCTACAGTAGAAGGCAATGGAAATAAAAATGCCAATATGAATGGTTTTGTTAACACTGAACCCAAGCCTCACTGTAAAAGTGTAACTATGAAACCTAATGGTCTTTCTTCTTCTCAAGGAGGAATTTCTAGTACTTCTGAAGCCTCCTGTGCAGAGGTTTCCTCACCCCTTGTTGAAGGGGTGTCCCATGCCCCATCTGAGGGGCACCTAAGGTTTCTATTGTAGAAACCTCACAGGCTTCTTCTAATGAAGCCTCCTCTCAGGCAATCTCTCTTCCAGACTTGGGGGATTCCCCAGTAGAGGGATTGCTGACTAGTGTGCCTCACTCGGTAGAGGTGCACAGAAGCAATGAGGATCAAGGAAATGCTGAACCCAAGCCTCAGTGTGAAAGAGTCACTACTAGACCAAATCGGTCTTCCCCACAAGTTGGAAATTGTAGTACTCGTCAACCCTACTCTGCGGAGATTCTCCCATCCCCAGTTGAGGGAATGCCTCCTGCCCCATCTAGAGGGGCACCTAAAGTTCTCATTGCTGGGACCCCACAGGGTTCCCCTAATAAAGCCTCCTCTCAATCAGTCAAACTTCCAAACTCGAGGGGCTCCCCAATAAAGGGATCACGGACTGTTGTGCCTCACTCGGTTGAGGCACACAGAAGCGAAGCAATGGAGTCTGAAGCTGTGCGCAGTAAAAGACTCCACAGTTCACCCTCATCTCCATCCCCTTCCCCAAATCGCGATAAGCAATCTAAGAAAGAAACTAATAACCCAGACTCTACATCGTCGGTCGGACCATCGTCAGAGAGGAGGATGCCACCCGCGAAAGCAAAGAAATTAGAAAAGAACCCACCTTGTAAACCCTCTCTCTCCCAGACTTCTCTTACCAGACCAGTAGACCCAAAAAAGAAAAAGAAAACAGTATAATGTCCATAATTCAATGGAATATGCAAGGTTTTAATTCTCATCGAGAGCAGGTTGGGATTCTCTTTAAAGAACATGATGTGTCTGTTTTTTGTCTGCAAGAAACTATGCTTAGCAATTTATCCCCTAATGTTGGACTTAATTATAAATTTTACAGATCTCCTCCTATGATTGGGGGCCGTGCCCATGGAGGTACTGGTATCATTGTTAAGAAATGTGTAAACCACAGAAGTGTCCAGCTACATTCAGTGTTGCAGGCTTGTGCAGTACAAATCTTTACCACTAAATGGATCACTTTATGTTCTTTATATTTGGAACCTGAACTGGAAGATCGACTCGTAGACATATATAAGCACCCCCGTCAGTTTGAGTTAAATGACCTACAATCTTTGGTTGACCAGCTCCCTGAGCCTTTTATTCTAATGGGTGACTTTAACGCCAAGCATCCTCTATGGAGTGAATCAAGGTGTGACCCCTGGGGCAATATAATTGAAGAATTTTTTGATAATAACGATGTCATTTTGATGAATGACTGTTCCAAAACTAGGTTTGATGTCTTTCACAACTCAAGTTCTGCTATAGACCTAACTATTTATTCATCATCCTTAAGATTAGATTACAGTTGGTCAGTAGATGAAGAATTACATGGTAGCGACCACTGGCCTATCCATATTAGATATTTAAAGAACACTCCCTCCTCTTGCTTACCTAAATGGAAGACAGGAGAGGCTAATTGGGAATTATTTAGGAGATCCACAGAGATTAATTATAAGACTAGTGATTTTGGTAGTAACTGTGATGCATATGACTACCTGGTAGACATGATACTCTCTGGTGCTTTCTCTTCCATTCCTAGGACAGCTGGTAAACCTCAACGCCCAGTAGTCCCCTGGTGGAGCGATGAATGTGCTATAAGCAGAAAGATTACAAGAACTTGCTATAAGAGATATCGGAGATACCCTTGTTTAGTCAATAAGATAACATACAGAAGAGCTCGAGCAAAGCAGAAGAAAATCTTCAAGAAAGCAAGGAGGGAATCCTTCATTAAATATATTAGCGAATTGAAATATGACTCTTCCCCTACCTTAGTATGGAATAGGATTCGAAAATTACAAGGAAAGTTTACTCCATCTCCCTTACCCATTCTGAAGATAAATGACTGTTTTATATCAGATACAAGAGAAGTAGCAGAGGCTTTTGGAAGACATTATGCTGATATTTCAAACCCACTACATTATTCAGATAAGAAGAATTAGAGCCAAGACCACGATTATTCCTCCTACCAATACGAACTCGGAGGCATATAATCTTCTCTTCACCTTGGATGAAATAGATCATGCTTTATCTCTATCCTCCCCAACCTCTCCTGGAGAGGATAACATTCTTTATTCCATGGTTTGACACTTATCCATATCGTCGAAGAAATTCCTTTTAAATGTGCTGAACAAATTTTGGTCTTCTGGATCTTCTCCTAAATCTTGGAAGACTTCAATCATCATAGGAATCTTAAAGGCAAGAAAAGACCCTCATGACCCACAAAGTTACAGACCTATTGCTCTCACAAGCTGCATTTGTAAGATCTATGAAAGAATGGTTAATACGCGTTTAATTTGGTTTTTGGAATCTAAAAATCTGCTATCTAACAGACAGTTTGGATTTAGAAGAAATAAGTGCACTCTGGACCCCTTACTTTTTATCACTCGTGAGATTGAGAATGCCTTTGCAATTGAGAACTCGAGCATTGGTGTGTTTTTTGACCTGAAAAATGCTTACGATACTACCTGGCGGGGAGGCATTCTGAAGCAAGTTGCAGAGTGGGGTATCGGGGGTAATATGTTCAATTGTTTAAAGGACTTCTTATCTGACCGTTATCTAAAAGTCCGAGTGGGCTCTTCTTTCTCTTGTGCATACCTTCAAGAGGAAGGGATTCCCCAAGGAAGTGTTCTGAGTCCTACACTGTTCAGCATAGCCATTAATAGTTTATTAGAACAAGTTCCCACAGGAGTTCATGGATTGGCTTATGCTGATGACTTCGCTATTGTGTGCAGCAAATCGACAACATTAGAAACGGGCCAAAAGATTCAAGAGGTTATTAACTTAGCAACAGCATGGGCTAATTGCAGGGGCTTCAGATTCTCTGCTGAAAAAACCAAAGCCATAAGGTTTTCCAGACTAAGACGCAAGGAAGAAATACCAACACTATTCTTAGAGGGTGTCATATTACCGTATGAAGATGAAGTAAAATACTTGGGTCTGGTATTGGATAAAGGTTGACATTCACAAATCACATAAACGAGGTTGTATACACTGTCAAACAGCGACTTAATATACTAAAAGTAGTGTCTAGTTTCAACTGGGGAGCAGATCGTGTTACTTTAATAAGGCTTTACCAAACATTGTGCCTTGGCAAAATGGATTACGGATGTCAAATTTATGGATTGGCATGTAAAAGTTCACTGAAGAAGCTTGATATAGTCCACAATATGGCTTTACGGATCTGTTCAGGAGCCTATAGAACATCTCCAGTGGATAGCTTGTATGTGGACGCAGGAATTCCTCCCCTGTATATTCGCAGGGAGGAATTAAGCCTTAGATATATATCTCGTGTCTTGACATCCAAACAGAATCCAAATTTCAAATTTGTAAAGCAGCCGGTAGACAGAGCTCCAAGGAAAAGTACTCTGCCGAAACCTTTAGAAGTGAGATGTGAAGTTGGGACAGGGAAGGTAGGACTTGTTCCTAACACAATTGCTGAGATCACGCCTCCCAAATTCCCTCCTTGGAACCGATGCCCCATTGAAATATGTCCTCTTAAAAAGAAGAAAAACAGAACTGCTGTAGAGCTAAAAAATGAATTTTTAGAACATTTATCAGTACATGCTGATGCAATTTTTATATATACAGATGGATCAAAATCCCAAGACGGTGTTGGTTGTGCTGTTGTAACTGATAGCACAGTTTTAAAGAGAAAGTTGACTGATTTTAGCTCTGTTTTTACTGCTGAACTGCTGGCAGTCAGCAACACCCTGATGTTTGTTTTTAATTCTGTTCCGAGTGGTAGGAACGTTGTTATTTTTACGGATTCCATGAGCGTTCTATCCTCTGTAAATAATTTGTTGCCTCATAATTTTTTAGTGCAAGAAATACAGGAATGGCTGATTCTCATAAACAACAGAAAGAAGATAAAAGTAAACTTTTGCTGGGTGCCGTCCCATGTGGGTGTCACTGGAAATGAAAAGGCCGATGCTGCAGCCAAAGCCGCCACTAGGCTCACCCATATAGCAGACCGAAAAGTCCCACATACGGACTTGAAACAAGTGATCCATTGTTATACAATGAAGAGGTGGCAAGAGCAATGGACAAGGCTGGACGGCAGTTATAAATTAAAAGAAATTCATCCCTTAGTGAACCCTTGGAAGTGTCCTCCTTTGGACAGAAGGTCAAGCATTGTCTTGACAAGACTGAGAATTGGCCATTCCTACATTACACATAAAATTTTTAATGGCAAGTGGGGCAGAAAGGCTGGCCCCCCAATGTCCCACTTGCCAAGTAGTTTTGACAATAAGACACATTTTAGTTCAGTGCCCTGCATTCTCTAATAAGCACAGGGCAAATTTCTTAACAGATTTATCTTTTAAAGAAATTTTAGGGGAGGAAGCTTGTGTGAAGAACATTTTAAAGTTTTTAAAAGACATAAATTTATTTTATGAAATTTAAAATTGTGTGTGAATGCTTGTGAGTGTGTGTTGTTGAAGTGTGTTCGTGAATGTCTATTGTTTTAATTGTTTTACTTGAACTTTATTTTTATTTTATTTTTTAAACTAAAAGATAAATATGCGCTGAATGGCCTACCGGCTCCGGCGCTTGGCCTTCGAGCCAAAAACTCCATAAATCCTCCATCCAACTGTCTAGGAGCCATAGACGGGAAACATATATCGATAAGGCCTCCACAAGACAGCGGGTCGTATTTTTTCAACTATAAGGGTACCCACAGCATCGTCTCACTTGCAGTATGTGATGCTAGTCTGGAATTTATCTATGTAGACATTGGTGCAAATGGGAGAGTTTCAGATGGTGGAGTGTGGAACAACAATGATCTCTGCCATCGTATTGTAAACAACACTGCAGGCCTACCGACGGACAAACATGTTCCGAGGAGTGACAGAATCTTACCTTATGTATTTGTGGCAGACGATGCTGCTTTCCAACTGCAGAGGCATATAATGAAACCCTTTCCACACCAAAACCAAACATGAGAGGAAAGAATTTTTTCTTATAGACTTTCCAGGGCTAGGCGCACTGTTGAGAATGCATTTGGCATTCTCACTAATAGGTTTAGGGTGTTTTTATTGCCAATTAGTCTATCCTATGGGAAAATTGAAAAAGTTGTCCTTGCATGCACAGCACTGCATAACTACCTCAGATGGGATTTTGGTAGCCAATACACACCTCAGGGAGCTGTGGACTCAGAGGATTTTCGTAGGGGAATAATAATTCCTGGTGACTGGCGCGGAGCACCGCAGTTGTTGGAGTTGCAACGATGTGGTTTGGGATCTACCACTATTGGCAACAATATCTGTACCCAGTACATGAAGTACTTCAATGCAGAGGGTGCTGTGCAATGGCAGTATAGAATGGCAAATGTGTAATTGTGTAGGTGCCCCTCCCCATTCCCCCAGATAACCCTCCTTCCCCGCACTCACCACCTCGGCCTCTATGCCCTGTCACACTTTTCCCTCATCCCCTCGTTGTCCACCATCACTTTTGTTATCAACACTCCCTCTATCACATTTACATACGAATTATGTATCAGGAATTATTGTTGATGGGACTATTGTTCATACTGTGATTTTGTACCTTATGATGAAAATTAATTCAGACACCGAATACACATTAAAAGAGTGGGACTATGAAATGCTTGTTTAACGTGAACCATTGCAGTCTCCCTTAACTCAAGACACCTATTTTACATGGTAAAACTGGCTGATTTTGTAATATACCTATACAGGCTGTCTGAAAGTAATTGTTGGATTTCATTACCCTTATGTGAAGCATATGATTGAAAATTAGTTATATACTTAGAGAGAGAGAGAGAGTGAGAATAGTAAGTACATACGTACCTCAGAATCAGAAACATCCTCGGATACTGTTTCTGTAGTCTGATTGCTAGTGGTGCTTGACATATTTGACACAGCTGGCCGCACAGAATCACCATCGTTCAGGAATGACAATATGTCAAAGCACCACAACTTGGGTGTATGAATTTCATCTGACCCAGCTCCAGATTTCTTTGATGTGCACATTAGCCTCAATTCTCGCCGATGTTGGTTTCTGAGGGAATCCAATTTCTTTTTTACATCATAAACACTCCTGCTTATTGTATGTGCTATATCCCTTATTGCTGCAGCATGTTTGTCTCTATTTCTGTAATCAAAACACCTTACATTCCACAGACATTCATGTGTTTTATATATCAATCAAAGTTATAGTGTCTTGTCATGACCAATATGCACTAATACTCGGTGTGGACATGGTGTACTAATAACGTGGTCGTCAGTGGATCTGCCTGCACCTTACCTCATGTGTTTGGCAGTTTCAGAAGACCTCCATCCACTGTCCTCTATTGGCGCAGGGAGTGGACAGTTTGATGGTTTGCCTGCTGAAACTGCTGAAACTGCTGAAACTGCTGAAACTGCTCGTAACACTCATTCTCAAGGGCAAAGTAGAGCTGATGCCCTGCAATGATTGGTGCATACGCCTGAGACATCCATTCGTCTCTCAAAAAAATGAAGAGGCCTTTCTTGAATTGAGGAGAACGCCAAGCACTTTTCAGGTCAGCTGGTCTCTTTTGAGATGGCCCTATGCAATATGAAGAACAACTAGGTGACGCATTTTCTTCCCGCAAATCATGTTCAACATCTTTGATGTTAGGACCCTCGGGGTACGTGTCAGCCACAATATGCACCACAGCTGCATTTTTGCAGGCTTGTTGCAGAATTGTCCTGGCCATACCTGCAAAGGTTGGTGGCATGCTAAGGGTTCTCAGCCAAAACATGAAGTCTATTATATACGCATCAGGTTCATCTGGTGGTGTAGCATCTGATGTCCCGGTTGCCTCTAGCTTCGCCCAGAGATTGCTCTTGGATGTCTTGTTCATATCGCTCGTGATATGGCACAAAGACAGTGGAACAGGGGTCAGGGGGTAAGAAAGGACATAGGCAAGGTTGAGTTTCTGAGAAACTGCCAGGTACAACATACGTCCAAAAAGATCGCGTGTACACTTGGCTTCTTTGATTTGTTTGTCCTTGGTGGTCACTTTGAATTTGACGGCATCTTGGCTGAAGTTTTTCACCTTTTGGCGTTTTATGGGGCGTTCAAATCGCCCACCATCTGTTTTGCAGGCATCAACAAACTCATTGTGCAAGGCGGTTCCCTTGTCAACGCAGTGAAGAAGATCATCTTTTACACTGTTGGAGGCTGCTTTCCCTGTACTGAGACAGTAGAGGGAATCGTCATCAATGCTGAAAGGGTTCAGGGTGTCTTCTATTTGGTGAATTGTGTTTCTAAGGTCACCATCATCCCTATTGATCCTGGATGGCTTCATCTCTTGCACGGAATCATCAGTCAGGATGATACCTGCTTTCTCCAGCAGACAGCTTACGACTGCCCCTCTGAAAGATCTTGTTACTGTCCACCTCTTGCGGGCACTGACATTTTGCGTGAAAGAAGCAATACCACCATGCCTAGATGCTGCATCACGGTTTATTGTTTGTTCCAGTGTGATGTCAACAGCGCTTCTAGAGAAGGGGTGCCTAGACCTTCGAACCGAGAGTGTTCCTCCCTCAAAACTAGCAGTGATTCCAGGATGTGTTGTCTCCATGTTGAGAAGATTCAAATAGTAAAGTGACATCCAACGAGCATAGTTAGGCTTGTGGGTTGAGAAAAACATTGGACACATTAACCCCAAAGCATAGATGAAGAGGGCTACATCATTTGTTCGGCAGGCCCTGTCAAACAGCAGAAAGATGTGCACTAGGTCTATGTACATGAACCAAAACTTAGCTGTAACCCCATGATCTCCCCGACGCGTCTCTTCACAATACTTGTCATACCTCTCAAGAAGACCACAAATTGGTTCAGACTCCAGAAGAGTGGAGAGACTACTAGCTGAAGGTGACGTTCTGAATGAGTTAAGCAGGGCAATGCAATCCTCAGGAATTCCATCAGAAGACTCGAGAAACTGCCTGAAGTGCAGAATCTGCATGGCAGCTGCAAAGAGAGGGTGGATCCGCTTACACCTATTGTAATGCTTTCCTCCAAGGAAGCCACGCACAGAACCATGTGCCAAGACATCAGCTGAACACAAAACCTCAGTGCAACCAGAAGACTCCAAAATATAACCTATGGCACTGAAAAATGCCATTGCAATATGAAAAGTGCCAAAGCAGACAAAAACATTGTCGAATGCTGGAGATTCTTGAGCTTGAATCTGAAGTGCTGGCTTTGCTATAGCAAGATCATATGTGACGATTGCGTATGTCTCACCACAATCAGAGGCAACCTTCTGAGACCTGACTAAGGTTTCTTTGACCACATCCAACCTGGTGGGAGGGAGTTCAATATTCTCCATATAACCAATTTGCTGCAGTGGAAGACTGTCTTTAGTGACCTGTGAATTCCATCCACGCCACATGGAAGTTTTGGTCAAATGGCAAAAGATTATCCAGATGAGGTCCATTTTCCTTGCTGTCTCAAGGCTAGCTGGTGGGTCTCTTGAGTAAAGCTCAAAGCTGAACTTAGAGAGCGATGGTCGTCTTTTGTAGGGCACAATGTGTCGCTCAGGAGCTTCAAACTGTCGCCTCCTTTTGACACCTCGAGTTGAGCTCACAGTGGGTATGGTTTGTGAGGATGGAAGAGATACAGGCCTGTTTTGGTAACAGATACCCACCGTATCATGGAGGGTATCTTTCCCAGACAGTGTTTCTGTCAGTTCGTCATAATTATCCCAGGCAAAGCCAGTGGATAAACCCTGTTGAGGTAGCAGCATATCAGGCAGGAGCTGCCCCTCTTCTACAAATTTAGCGGCAACTTCAGTCTCAATTGATTCTGCTGTGTGGTAATTAATTGCATGACCCATATATAGCCATCTGGTGGCGAAATGTTGAACTTGATGTGGTGACGCTGAAATTAAGTGATCAATACAAAGCCCTATTGCATTGCATATATTGGCATTATTGGCATCATATCAGTTTTAAAAACTGCCTAGATATCTAATATTCACATTTCAAGTGTAGCTAGTGGCTATTTACTGATCTGGGGCTGATAATTAGCCAAAATATGAAACCATTCCATATTGACGGACTTTGATCATTGTCCATGACCTTTTGACCCCTGGTGACCCAGATATGGACTTAATTTGCATATGTCATATATCATCTTAAAGAGCATTTAAAGATTTTTAATTTGATATATAGTTTGTTACCATACCACCAGGAGGTAATTGTGTAAGGGCCCTTTTCGTATCCCCTACCCCCATTTTTTCGGTACATTTGGCAAGTCCATTTTCGAGCATAAAGGGTTAATAAAACCCAGACCCACCACTGGCCAAATCTAAGAACCGCATTTTCAGATGTCCTAAGGTAGACCCTTTCCAAAAACACCCATAAGAAATTTGGTACTCTCCAGAAAATAAATGGCCCCCAGCTCTTGGACTATCACTTCTCCCAACTTACATTCCACCTTCACTCCACCTTTTCCTGCCACATTTGCACCCAAGTATCTAAAACTATCCACTTCCTCCAGTCGCTCTCCCTTAATGCTCACTTCCAGTCTGCTGCCACTTTCTCCCATTGGACATCTCATTACCTTACTTTTACCCACATTTATCTTCAACTTCCTTCTTTTGCATACTTTCCCAAACTCTGCCACTAACTTCCACAATTCCTCTGATCCTGCTACAAGCGAAGTGTCATCAGCAAACAGCTGGCTTATCTCCCACTTTTCTCCATTTTCTTTAACCATCTCCAATCCCTGGCCCACTGCCCTTGCATTCACCTCTAGCACCACCCCATCCATGTATAAGTTGAACAGCCAGGGCAACACTTGGTACACACTAGCACATAAATACACTAGCACAGAAGTAAATTAGCACAAGGACACTAGCACACACTCGTCGAAGCAACACCGCCCGTCGTCGCTGTCGTCGCGCAACCAAGAAGAAGAGGATTTACGACGAAAAAGGAAAACCTGGTTTGTATTGTAGGGGTGGGGAGTGAACGTGAGTGCCCGAAATGGTATCTCTGCAGTGCTAGTTAATTGTATTAACTCGAAATTAGCAAAAATGAATGAAAACGACTCGAAAGCCAGTTGCGAATCAGAGCCATCTGGCGGCAATCCACTGAACCGCGATGTAAACAAACAACTAAACACGTGTTACGACAATGACTTCATAGGGTTTGGTAAGTACGAAAGAAAGAACTTAAGTAGATTATTAGAGAGAGAGAGAGAGATGAGCAAAAATAGGACTCGGTGGGAAAATGAAATCATGGACTTAAGAAAAGAGGTCATTGGGTTAATAGATTGTATAACTAAGGCTAATCTTGAAATTTCTGACCTAAGGAAAACTAACTTGGACCTTACAAACGAAATTAAAGAAATGAAAAGAGACATAAATGAACTGAAGAATGATAATGAAAAGAAGAAAACTAATGATAATAACAATAGCGAAAATCTAAAGCAGGAAGTGAACAACAAATTACAAGAATTGACACAAAAGATCGAAGAAAACTTAGGTGGGGACAGTATCCAGGAAATTAAGAAGTGGAAAGAAAATATTGAAAATAAAGAAATTGCTTTCAAAGAAATAGTCAAGCAGCAAATGCAAGATAATGCAAAAGACACAATCATTCAAGTGATTAACGAAAAAGCAAATTGGGTCAGGGACACAGTAGATAGGAAGAAATGTATTGTGGTTTATGGGCTTAAAGAAAAACAAGGATTGGCGAGGTACATGAGAGAAAAAGAAGAAAAAGAGACAGCAGTAGAAATCCTTAATGAAATTCAGGGGGGAGACAGTGATTCAGGCACAGACCTAGAAGAGACTTACAGAATTGGTCGCTATACTAAGGATAGGAATCGACCTCTAAAGATAAAACTAAGGTCACAAATGGTAGTAGAAGACATATTTGAAAAAGTAGGTAACTTGGCAAAGAGTGAAAAGTACAATAAGATATGGATAAAAAGAGAAATGAGTACTGAGGAATTAGAAAAAGAAAGGGCACTAAGAGAAGAAGCAAAGGAAAAAAACTTGAAAAGATCGGAGACAGAATGCAAAGAATTCCAGTGGAGAGTAATAGACCTGAGATTAAGACAATGGCGCTTCAAAACGAAAAAACCAAGGGAAGAAGAAACCAGGGAGAAGGAAGAAAATTAAAAGTGGCCTATACCAACATTGACGGACTAATTTCGGGACTGAACGAACTCAATGATTATCTGTTAGAAGCAAAGCCAGACATAATGGGAATTGTAGAAACTAAACTAAGAGGTGAAATACCATCCACTGTTATCGGACAAGGTTTATACAACTACTGGATAAAAAACAGGGAGGGGGAATCATGTTCTTGGCCAAGAAAGACCTAAAGGTGACAAAAATTGCAGAGGGCAAAGGTAATGTTGAATTGATCATGATAAAAGTCGAAGGCAAGAATATGAAAAGTAGACAGTTTGTGGTGACTTATGTGCCTCCAAAAACAAGCGCTTGGAAAGAAAACGAACATACAAAAATGCTAGATGATACAAGAAAATCACTCAATGAGATACTAATGGGTAAGGGTAATCTGGTAATTATGGGGGACTTCAATTGCAAAGAAATTTGTTGGGACAGCATGACAGTGCAAGGAGGAGATGACTCGTGGGGCAATGTACTACTAGATATGACCATGGAGTACACAATGACCCAATGGGTCCGTGAAAACACAAGGTACAGAAATAATGAAGAGCCATCGAAACTAGATCTAATATTTACAACAGAACCTGAAATAGTGCATAAAGTCCAGTATGAGACACCAATTGGAAAGAGTGACCATGTACTCATCGAAACTGTACTAAAGGAAGAAATAGACATAGAGAGGAACGAAAAGCATAGGAAAGGAAGACTGAGGTACAACAAAACAGACTTTACAAAACTAAAGACATTCTTCCGGAATGCAAACTGGGAAATATTTTACAGGGAAGAAACAACAGTGGAAGAGAAATGGAATATATTGATGGAAAACTACAATGAAGGGGTAAACAGGCATGTACCAAGACAAAAGCGAGAGAGAGAGTACATTAAATGTTGGTTCAACAAAAGATGCAGTGAGGCAAAAGACAGAAGGGACAAAGCTTGGAAAAAGTGGAGAAAAGACAAAAAACAAAGCAAATGGCAAATTTATGTTAACTATAGAAAAGAGCAACCCAAACTATTCTATCGGTATGTGAATGGTAAACTTAAAAACAAACAGGAAATGGTGAAACTATGCCAAGGAAACATAGAATACACAGAAGATTTAGAGATGGCCGAAGTCATGAACAATCACTTGAAATCTGTTTTCACCAGAGAGAAAATACCAAATTGTGACATAGATAAAAACAAGAAATCTCCCCTCATGAATGAGTTTACAGCATCACTAAAGGAAATATCAGAACATCTATCAAGGCTGGATGTCAGAAAATCACATGGCCCGGATGGTATTGCAAATTGGATTCTAAAGGAGTGCAAAGAACAACTAACAGACAAAATACACATCTTGATAAACAGCTCACTCAAAGAAGGAAAGATACCCGAGGACTGGAAAAACGCTAACATTGTACCAATACACAAAGGAGGAAACAAAGAAGAACCCACCAACTATAGGCCAGTATCACTAACAAGCACCATAGCCAAAATTTGTGAGAAAATAATCAAGAATAGATGGGTAAAACATCTGGAAGACAATGACATATTAAACCCAAGACCATTCGGATTCAGGCAAGGAAGATCATGCTCCACAAACTTAATATGCTTTTACTCAAGACTAATAGACATAGTGCAAGAAAGAAATGGATGGGCTGATTGTGCATTCCTAGACTTGCAAAAAGCCTTTGACAAAGTACCACACAGAAAACTACTAAAAAAAACTGGAACACATAGGAGGAATACAAGGAAACCTACTAAAATGGATAGAGGACTTTCTGACTGGTAGAAAGATGAGAGTAGTGCTCAGAGAAAAATATTCAGATTGGAAAGAGGTGATCAGTGGAGTACCGCAAGGATCTGTACTGGCACCAATAATGTTTGCTATCTATATGAATGACATGGACGAGGACGTGAACTGCTACATGAGCTTCTTTGCCGATGACGCCAAACTGCTAAGGAAAATAGAAACTGATGAGGACTGTGAAGCACTGCAAGAAGACCTAAATAGGGTATCGAACTGGAGTCAGAAATGGGAAGTGGACTTTAATACTAAGAAGTGTAGCATAATGGAGTTTGGAAAAAGCAAAAACAGAATATCAGGAAAATATACAATTGGAACCAAAGAAGTAAAGAAAGTAGGATCCGAAAAAGATTTGGGAGTAATTATCACGAACGACTTGTCCTATGATATACAGATTAACAAAATTGTCGGGGAGACTTACAACTTGCTAAGATCAATAAAAGTGGCGTTTACATACTTGGATGAAGACATGATAAAAAAAGATATTGGTTACATTGATAAGGCCTAGATTAGAGTATGCGGCGACATTGTGGTCCCCCAGTACCAAAAAGAATATAAAGAAAATAGAAAGAATCCAAAGAGCAGCTACAAAAATGGCACCTGCACTTGCAAACCTATCATACGAGGAGAGATTGGCTAAACTGGAGTTACCGACACTGGAGCAAAGAAGAGAGAGAGGTGACCTATTGACCATGTACAGAATCATGAGAGGCACAGAGGTACTCGATAGAGAGAACTTACTTAACTGGGACAAAAGAAACACAAGGGGACATGGAAAGAAAATAAAAAAACATAGCTATAGAAGAGAACTGAAGAAAAACAGTTTTCCTCATAGAGTTTTGGACACTTGGAACAAACTGGACAATGAAATAGTATGCGCAAAAACCATTCATGAGTTTAAAAACAAACTAGACACTGCAAGATACAAAGGCGGGACATCACGAGCATAGCTCCCCTTCCCGCAAAATACAACTAGGTAAAGGTAAATACACAAGTATACTAGCAGAATAGAAAACAAGTACACTAGCACATAAATACACTAACACTAGGACAGAAATATATACTAGCAAACTAGCTCAATACACTAGTATAGGAGTACACTAGCACACTAGTATAAAAGTACAATATTACACTAGTACACAAGTTCATAAGTACATATATACTAGCACACTAGTATACAAGTACACTACCACACTAGCGAACAAATACACTTGCACACAAGTACAATAGGACACTACAGTAGTACAGAAATATACAAGCACACTAGAATATATGAACATTAACACACTAGTAGACAAGACCACAGACACTAGTACAAAAGTACACTAGCACACTATTATACACACTATCACTTTAGTACACTAGAACACATGTCCAATAGCACACTAGTACACAGCTACTCTAGCAAACTAGTACATAAGAACAATAGTAATCTAGTGCACAAGTACACTATCACAGTAGTACATAAATGCACTAGTACACAATACACTAGTCCATCGGCACACTAGTACAAAAATACAATAGCACAGTAGTACAAAAATACTACTGTATTAATGTCCTTGTGTGCTGGTGTACTGGTGTGCCAATGTACTTGTGTGGCAGTGTGCTAGTGTACTTGTGTACTAGTGTGTTAGTGCAGTTGTGTACTAGTGGTAGTTTCTTATGTGCTAGTGTACTTACATTTTGGTGTACTAGTGTTATTGTACTCATGTGCTACCTTCGGACACTCTTCTTCTGTCTTCCAAAATGGTCGACGCCGTCATTGTAACATAGTTTTCAAGTCAGTTTGCGACAATTGATCCCAAAAACCGCGTCTATCATGTGCAATTACCGTAACACCCATGGTGGTGATTTGGGCTGGAAAAAACATTCTTTCTCGTTCTATAGTCTACACCATCAATGATCAGCAAGATTAAGAACCAACGAACTCTTATGATTTACTCTCAATCCTATAAAAACACAAAAATACACTCACCTATGTAAATATCATTGCAAGTGTATTCGATAAAAACTACACACATTAACTTCCTGTCATACTAATTACAGATCCCACGGCTGTTGTGGAATCGGGTGACTGGGAGACACCTTGATTAAGAGCATTTTGTGCTTTTAGTTGCTTTATTCTTGGCCATGTAAAAAAAACTAGCTAGATAAGATTTATGCAGTCGTATCTATATTGACTTCAACGACACCTCTACGGGTCAGAGCTACTCAGCACTCCTTTTAGTATTGGAAACTAGTCTCTACTCTTACAGGAATGGTGATCCATATGTGACTATTCATTTTATCTCAAATCTTCATTCAGACGATCTTTTACCTCTTTTGCGATTCTTCTTTTATTTCGAATTTGTCTTCTCTGGTTCTCGATATCTGGCATTTAATTTGAAAATTCAAGTATAATACGCACGGACGCTTGCGCGCGCGCGCGCACACACACACACACACACACACACACACACACACCAACGAACGGACGGCATAGACGACGTTCTGAAGAAAAAGTGAAATTTCGTGGATCCCAAAGCAAAGGAAGTACCTATTGTTTTTACAGGGTGGGGGGGAAATTGCTCGTGGTGTAGGGAAAGTAAGGAAAAAGGAGAAGGGGAGGGATTACTGAGGGAAATGGAAGGAAATGAGGAAGGTGAGGACTTGGCCCAGGCAGGCAGACGAAATCTAAACAAACGAGGGCCGGACCAATTTAGCGATAATGAAATGTCTAACAAAAATGTAAAGATTAGAAGTATAGATAAGAGCAATACAGTAGAAGATGATGAGAATATTTTCCAGGGATTTAAAGAGGGTGGGGGGGGGGGACACAACCCCCACCCCCCGATTAACAAGACTAGAAGAGAAACTCGATAAGATGATCGAGCACTGGGAATTTAAGTTCGGTCACGTTAACAACATTGTGAAGAGAGTTGAAAAATTGGAAGAACTAGAGAAGGCGAACAAAAACTTAACTAAGGAAATTGAAGAATTAAAAAAACAGTTAAAAGAAGAGAATAAAGCCTTAAAGGAGAATAATAAGGAGAACAAGGAGGGTTGGAAAAAATCCAAGAAAATAGCAAAGATGCATTCACTGACATAATCAGACAGCAAATGAATGAACAAACTGAAGACTCAGTTATTAAAGTGATGAGACAGAAGGAGAATGTAGTAAGAGACTTAGCAGACAGAAAGAAATGTATAATTATATTAGGAATGGAAGAGAAACATAACCCAGATAGAACCACAAGAATCAAAGAGGAAAATGAAAAAGTAAGAAATTGACTAGAATTAGTTCAGGAAGATGAACCAGAAATAATGAAATAAATCGAAGAGAAATTCAGGCTCGGGGAATATAGTACAGACAAGACCAGACCAATTAAGATTAAATTCAGGTCACAAACTACGGCTGAGAATATCTTATCCAAAACAGGAAAACTAGCAACAAATGAACAATATAAAAAGGTATGGATAAAAAGAGAAATGAAGAAAGAGGAAAGAGAGGAAGAAAAACAGAAAAGACTTGAAGCTAAGGAAAAAAACGAGAGAAGAACGGAGTCAGAAAAAGAGAGATTCTATTGGAGAGTAGTGAATATGAAACTAAAAGTCGACATACAAGAGAAAAACAAAAGGGAAACGGAGAACACAATGGAAGTGACAGAAAACTAAGAGTGTCTTACACAAATATAGATGGATTAATAACAGGATTGAATGAGCTGAATGATTATTTGAAGGAAAAAGAACCGGACATAATGGGAATTGTAGAAACAAAATTAAAAGGCCCACTACCACCCAACAGTGTAGGACATGGTGCATATAATTATTGGATTAGAAACAGAGTGAAAAAGGAAGGGGGTGGAGTTATGTTCCTGACTAAGGATATAAACGTGAAGTGTGTCACATATGGAAAGAATACAGTAGAGATGATAATGATGGAAGTAGAAGACAGAGATAAGAAGAACAGAAAGTTTGTGATAAATTATGTGCCCCCAAAAACAGCCCCATGGGAAGAGAGTGAACATAAAAGTATGTTAGAGGACACAAAGATAGCATTAAACAAGATAATGGAAGAGGGAGGAAGAATAGTTATGATGGGCGACTTTAATTGCAAAGAAATCTGCTGGGAAGAAATGACAGTAAAGGGTGGAGACGGCTCATGTGGAAACGCTCTTCTTGAGATGGTTACTGACCATACAATGACACAATGGATACAGGAGAACACTAGGTATAGAAATGAAAAAGAGCCATCGAGACTACACCTAATAATTACATCTGAACCTAGAATAGTGGACAAAATTGAATATAAAACACCAATAAGTAAAAGTGACCACATATTGATTGAACTGGAACTTAATGAAGAAAAGTATATGAAAAGAAATGAACAATATAGAAAAGGAAGAATGATGTATGAAAAAACAAACTTTGATCAAATAAGAGAATTCTTTCAAAAGGAAAACTGGGAAGCAATATACAAAGAAGAAACAACAGTAGAAGAGAAATGGAATATTTTGACAAAAATTTACAAAAAAGGAATGGAAAAGTATGTCCCAAGACAAAAACAAGAAAAAGAATATGTAAAATGCTGGTACAACAAAAGTTGTAGGGAGTTAAAAGACAAAAGAGACAAAGCCTGGACCAGATGGAAAAAAGACAGAAGACCTGAAAAATGGAAAATATATACCTGTTACAGAAATGAATATGTACAAAAGTGCGGAGAGGAAAAGAGAAAATATGAAAAAGATATCATAGAAAAGTGTAAAGATCAACCAAAACTATTCTACAGATTTGTAAACAATAAACTGAAAAACAAACAAGACTTGGAGAAATTAAGACAGGAGGGAGTTGAATACACTGAGGAAATGGAAATGGCGGAAATTATGAACAAACATTTTAAATCCGTGTTTACAAGGGAGAACATACAACCTGAAGAGAACGAATGGAAAGAGAAAGTCCCCCCTATGGAAGAAATAGAAGTAACAAAGAATGAAATATTAACACACTTGAGTAATCTTGATGTCAGAAAATCGCATGGACCAGATGAAATAGCAAACTGGATACTGAAAGAATGCAGGAATGAACTGGCAGACAAAATACATAGCATACTAAACAGTTCCATGAAAGAAGGAAAAGTTCCAGAAGATTGGAAAAAAGCAAATATAGCACCTATATATAAAGGAGGAAATAGAGAAGAACCTACCAACTATAGACCAGTCTCTCTAACAAGTACAATAGCAAAAATTTGTGAAAGAATTATCAAAAATAGATGGGTAAAATATTTAGAAAAAAAAAAAACAAAGTGTTAAATCCAAGGCAATTTGGATTCAGACAAGGACGATCATGCGTCACCAATTTAATATGTTTCTATTCAAGGCTAATAGATATAATACAAGAAAGAGATGGATGGGCGGACTGTGTATTTCTAGACCTAAAGAAAGCTTTTGACAAAGTACCACATAAGTTGCTTAAGAAATTAGAAACTGAAGGAGGAATACAGGGAAAACTACTAAATTGGATGGAAGACTTTTTGCAAGAAAGAAAAATGAGAGTAGTGATAAGAAACCAGCACTCAAAATGGGATGAAGTAATAAGCGGTGTTCTGGCCCCAATAATGTTTGCTATATATATTAATGATATGGATGAAGGAATTGAAAGCTATATGAGCTTCTTTGCAGATGATACAAAACTACTGAAAAGAGTGAAAACTGAAGAAGATTGTGAATCACTACAGAGAGATCTAAATAAAGTACAGGAATGGAGTAGGAAGTGGGAGATGGAGTTCAATACAAAAAAGTGTAGTATAATGGAATTTGGAAAAAGTAAAAACAGAATAACAGGAGCATATAAATTGGGAGAAGAAGGAATAAAAAAAGTAGAAAATGAGAAGGACCTGGGAGTCATTGTTATGAATAATATGTCACCTGAGAAACATATAAATAAGATTTTTGGAGAAACTTATAATTTAATAAGAACAATCAAAGTTGCATTTACATACCTGGATGAAGAAATGGTGAAGAAAATCCTAATCACCCTGATAAGACCAAGATTGGAATATGCAGCAACGATATGGTCACCAAGTACAAAAAAAAATGTATAAAAAAACTTGAAAGAATACAAAGAGCAATTACAAAATTGGCACCAACACTCTCAAAACTATCATATGAAGAGAGACTAGAAAAACTTGAACTACAGACACTGGAGCAAAGAAGAGAGAGAGGAGATTTGATAGCTATTTACAGAATCATGAAAGGCATAGAAATTACTGATAGAGAGAATCTGATAAAATGGGATGACAGAAATACTAGAGGACACGGAAAGAAAATAAGAAAAGACAGCTATAGAAGAGACTTGAAAAAGAACAGCTTTCCTCACAGAGTAATAGACAGTTGGAACAAGTTAGATGAGAAAGTGGTGTGTGCAAAAACAATACATGAATTTAAAAATAGTTTAGATAAAATGAGATATGAAGACGGGACCCCACGAGCATAGCTCCCCTTCCCGTAAAATACAACTAGGTAAATACACACATACATAGCACACACACATGCGCGCGCAAGAATAAATGTCGGATGGCATACATTGACAACAAAAACAACGTGACAATCATACAGGACAATCGGGTGTTCAATTCACAGAAATGAAATAGTCAAGAAAAAAAGAAAAAAAAAAAAAGAGATATACGATTAACAATCAACAAAAAAGTTAGGAAGACAGATATTATCCAGTTGCTTAGATAAATCAAATACAAGACCAAACGCATTCGATTCGGAAATGAACAAATATAACAACAAGCAGAAATGTGAAAGTTCGATACACGAAAAGTGATTCCAAATGCCCACGTACATCTTGTACAAAGGTGCGGAAAATATGTTCAAATGCACACTGAGCAGTGTACATATTTTTCAGAATGCGTGAACACACATGTACATACACATACTGTACATACAATGAAGTACAGGACTTACACACATTTGACCAAATCTATGTTGGGAAATACTTAACCTCCACTCTCCCCTCCCCCTCCCCCCTCCCCCTCCCCTCCCCCCTCCTTTCCTCTCTTTCCTCCTCTCTATCCTGTCTCCTCTCTTTCCTCATCTCTCTTTATCCTGTCTCTTTTCTTTCCTCTCTTTATTCGGTCTCCTCTCTTTCCTCCTTCCTCTCTTTACCCTGTATCTTCTCTTTTCTCTCTTTATCTTGCCTCCTCTCTTTCATCTTTCCTCTCTTTATCCTGTCTCTTTTTCCTCTCTTTATCCTGCCTCCTCTCTTTCTTCCTTCCTCTCTTTATCCTGTCCCTTCTCTTTCCTCTCTTTATCCTGTCTCCTCTCTTTCCTCCTCTCTCTTTGTCCACGATCTACGTCACTCTCTTCATTGCCCCCCTTCCCCCATTCTCCCCCGTCAGATGCCCCCTCCCCACCTCTCATCCTGCCTCCTTTCTTTCCTCCTTCCTCTCTTTATCCTATCTCTTCTCCTTCCTCTCTTTATCCTGTCTCCTCTCTTTCCTCCTCTCTCTTTGGCCATACTCTACGCCACTCTCTTCATTGTCCCCCTTCCCCCCCATTCTCCCCCATTCAGATGCCCCCCCCTCCCCAACCTCTCGTCCTCCACTCCACACCCTATTCAGGAGATAATCTCATGTTAATCATTACAGAGAAGAATGCTCGCGTGAATGTGAAAGCATTATGAGTCCTGCGATCACAGAAGCGTACCACGAACACACACACACACACACACACACACACACACTTACACACACACACACACACACACACACACACACACACACACACACACACACACACACACTTCAACGAACGGGCGGCTTAGAAGACGTTCTGAAGAAAATTGAAGTTTTGTGGATCCCAACGCAAAGAGAAGTGCCTATTGTATTTACAGGGTGGGGGGAAATTGCTCGTGGGGTAGTAGGAAAGTAGGGAAAGAGGAGAAGGGGAGGGATTGCTGAGGGAAATGGAAGGAAATGAGGAAAGAGTAGACTTGGCCCAGGCAGACAGGCGAAAGGTAAACAAAAGGCCCCCCGATCAGCTGAGCGACGATGAAATGTCTAATAAAAATGTAAAGATTAGAAGTATAGAGAAGAGCAACACAGTAGAAAGTGATGAGAATATTTTCCAGGGATTTAAAGAGGGGGGGGGGGACACAACAAGACAAGACTAGAAGAGAAGGTCGATAAGATGATCGAGGACTTGGAGCGTAGGTTCGGTCATGTTAACAATATTCTACAAAGGGTTGAAAAATTGGAAGAACTAGAGAAGGCGAACAAAAAACTTAACTGATGAAATAGAAAACCTGAAAAGACAGTTAAAAGAAGTAAAGGTGGAGAATGAGGAATTGAAGAGGAATAGTAAAGAAAACAGAGAGGGATGGAAGTCGATAAAAGAAAACAGTAAATTTGCATTTACTGATATAATTAAACAGCAAATGAGAGAACAAACTGAAGACTCAGTTATTAAAGTGATGAGACAGAAGGAGAATATAGTAAGAGACTTAGCTGATAAAAAGAAATGTATAATTATATTAGGAA